>NC_064816.1:39093551-39462114 GCF_023721935.1 Panthera uncia
AGAAAGAAAGAAAGAAAGAAAGAAAGAAAGAAAGAAAGAAAGAAAGAAGAAAGAAAAAAAGGAAAGAAAGGAAGGAAGGGAAGGAAAGGAAGGAAGGGAAGGAAGGGAAGGAAGGAAGGAAGGAAGGAAGGAAGGAAGGTAGGAACAGACATTGGGCAGGAGCATGGGTGAATGCCCATTTCACCTTCTAACCTGTTTTCTAATTTGTGAAAGGGGTATAATAAATGATTCCTCATTGGTTATCTGAGGTTTAAATAGAATAATATATATAAAGGGTTTAGCATCGTGCCTGGCACAGAGTAGGTCTACAGCAAGTAGGTCTACCGATTTCATTGGACCCCCAATGAAATTCAATACACTAGATGTGGTAGAGTGGGATGCCATTTTCCTCATTTCAGACCCTAGTAACAGAGGCAGGAATGGAACACACATTTTCTCCAGCCATGGTAATGACTGACTCTTAACTCCACTTCTTGTCAGCCAAGACCTCTGAGTTGTTTCCATCGGTGCTTCTGTCAGCTCTTAAATCTCCTTCCTCACACTGACACAGCTGACTGTTTGGTCTTTACATTTACTTCATGACACTTAATCCTGTTAGATAATGACCCATCACTGTGTCTCCTCCATAGCCTGGAATCTGGATTCTATCTTCTAACAAAAACTTTTAGCTTTGTGTCATTTGCACATTTGTTACCAGATTAACTGAGATTACAAGAGAAAATGCATATGAAATGCATATCTTTTGCAGATATGAAGCACAACACAAATTAAAGGTGTTATGTTTAGTTACCATTGGGGTCTTCCCAAGCAGTGATGGACACAAATTTCTTAGCACGGTGTCTGTTTTCCAGGCATATGCCCAGTTCCTTGTTTTCCAGGTTCAGTTCCACCAGGTGAAATAATGCCCTGCACCTCCCAGAGCAAGTGAATCTAAGTACTTTACAAGCAAGAGTATGTGGGGCTTCCCATTAGCATCAATCTTCTGGATAACTTCAAGGAATTCAAGTTTTAAGCAGACAGCAATCTAGTTCTGAAGCCATATGGGCATATGTTCTCCATCTTTTAAATTTGACCTTGGCTGGCTTCAAAAGCAACAGCCAGTGCTATTTCAGGGCAAATGTAATTTACATTATCTGATTGTCAACAATGCAATACCTCTGCTCTACATGGTCATGGTCATGGAGATAGCTACAATAAAGACTTTATATCAAGAGCTCTGCTTAGGGATTTAGAGTAATGCTATTTGCATAACTTCAGCTTCTTCTGTGGAAACCATGCAGAGCAGAAATATTCTGTGAAGAATGTGTTAATGATATATGCCTGCTGGGTACATGTCCTTCACCTTTTTACAAATTTACTTAGATGCCAAATAAAACTCCTTGGTACTACTGTTCTTTTGACTGGAATTAAATTCATGCCACCATATTTAAACAAAATAAAGACGTTTTAGTGTACAAAGATGTTATGTACCTATGTGCTTTAAGCCATGGTCAGTACACCTAGGTGCCTAATGTGTTGTCTGAAACCGGCAATATTGTTTAATATTCCTATTTCCTATGCCACTGTAAGTGTTCATGCCTTTCCCATTAGTCGTTCATATTGACATTATGTTTATATCTTTGAGGATATAAGGATATAAAAGTAAATGCTTTTCCTGTCCGGTTCAAAAACATTTTCAGCAGATACCAAGCTCATTGAATTACAGTTTTTTTGCCTTCCAAATCCAAGCATCTTTAAAGCATGTTACTAGGCCTTTGAGAAGAGATTAAAGGTCTCTGTTCCCAAAACCAGTCCTGGGTCCTCAAAGGAAAGTGACGATAGCCATAACTGAGCTTTAATGGAATAAGGCAGGAGTGAATGGCTGAATGCAAGAGGGAGCTTTTCCGGGGAATTCTGACTGGTAGCAGAGACTTTTCTTTCTGTCTTCAAGAATTCTCCACTCGATAGGTATGATCAAGCTACATTTCTGGTATTCTTGAACAATTCCTGAGCCACTGGAGGGTACTCTGGTTTCAATCCTTTTCGAGATAAGGAGTGTTCAGTTGTGACAGCAGACATTTTCAGGATGGAGCACGTATGTTACAGCGTGGCGCCTGGGAGTGAGAGAGGTTGGCTGAATTGTGGAATAGAGGATTCCAGACAAAGGCCTTGGAACGTGAGAGTGTCCCCTGCAGAGAGATGCGATGAGTTCATCTCAGTCCCCAGCTCTGCTCCACAAACATGCAAGTCTTCTCACAGCTTTTATGCTCTGAATGCTAAGTGGAAAATGTAAACCCGATAATGCTTCTCTCCCATCTATTTATTATTTGTACTTGGATGCATTCTGGCCTCACAAGGCGAGCTCATGATCTTCGGTGTGAGATGCTTTATATGGACAATGTTTTTATTTTTCCTCTATACTACTTCTTAAACATCCTGGGGCCAGATTCCATTATTTCATCTTTCTCTTCTGCCTTCACAAAGCAGAGGATTATTCCCATCAACTGGTCTCCTCCCTTTTTATCTCTCACTAGTAAGAACGGATAAAACCTGTATAAGTTTCCCTAGAAGATAAGACCCAAGGGAACCTACAAGGTGAATAGGGAGGTGAAATGATATAATGAATTAAAACAGAACGCAATTTCAATAATGTGGCATCAGGACCTGGCATTTGGGAAGTAGATATCAGCCAGAACTTAACAAAGTATGAATGAAAAGAAGAAAAATATAGCCTGAGGGGTTACATGGTAAAACTTTGCAACCTCCTTTAGCGGCAGGATCTCAAAAATGTATTTAAGCTCAGGATAACCTGTGGAATTTGGTGCTGATCATGCAATCTTGTGAATGGCCCTTAGATCAGAGATGATTCTTATCTTGGGGCCTGTTCTGTGTCATCCTCTCCCGTTCAGTCCTCCGCGCTGCTGCTGATCATCAGAGCCCTAGGCTGCACTGTGGAATGTCACATGTGTTATAACAAACGCCCTTCTATGTGTGGAGGCGCATGCAAAGGGTATATTGTAGCATTAAGGACCCTGCTGTGCAAATCTTGTTTCACATCATGTGTGGGAAAATGATCTGCCTTTGGTTTTGTTGTATGAGATTATTTCACTTTGTTTCCTGTGTATTTGGTTCAATTCCAGAACCTACTGGCATTTAAAACACACTACACCATGCTAAGTTCCAACACATTATGTAGCTAAGGTAGAAGAATGATTAGGGCGCTCAAATGCCTCCAGATGAGGGGGAAGATTCCTCCAGAAAACAAAAGGGTGAAGAAGAAAAATACCTGAAGCTGCAATTCTCAAATTACCGTGCAAAACATTCACCTTGGACTCACACGCGCACGTGCACACACACACACACACACACACACACACACACATGCATGCACACACACATGCACGCACACACACACACAATCCTATGCCCCATCTGAGGAGGATCTGATTCCTAAGTGTTGGGTGAGGCTTTCTATATTTTTAAACAAATTCCTAGGTGATTTGGAGGCAGGTAGTTCATTGACCATACTTTCAGAAACACTTAATTTGGAAAGTACTCCATGGTAAAGGAAAGAACTCACACACGGGAACCCAGCTGGCCTGGGTTTGGCTGCAGTGTTGATTGGTCAAGTTTCTCAACTTCTTAAAGCTTTATTTTGTTCTTCTACAGAATCAGTATAATGGTAGCCCCATGAATGGGTGTTGGTGATATTACAACACCTAGTACATTATTGGGTATACAACGGAAGATCAATATACATCACAATTCTTTTTCTTCTTCTTTTTTTAAAAAAATCATGTTTAAGGAGGTGCTAAAGTGACCTAAACACTAGACAAACTCCTGCAAAGCAGGGAGTAGGGCACTAGGGTCAACCAAAGAAAAGGGCTTTAGATAGCGGTAGGTCAACAACTTGTGTGGGCCAGTCCATTCTATTTGCAGCTCCCTTGTTTTTATTCTCTGTGCCATTTTGCTCTTTTCTTAGTCAAAGGTAAACATCATAAAAGCTTGTTTTGTTATTATGAAGTCTATTCCCTTGTGTATCTCCTAGAAAAATATGAAGTGAGATATTTCCATTTTTCTTTGTTTTCCCATGCCAGTATAAGGTGTTACCACTGAGGCTGTTCTAGTATTCCAAAGAGGTACTTGAAGACAGTGACTAGAGTAAGGGGAAAATGCCAGGAAGGTGTGTTCTGAAACTCAAGTACTCTGTAGCGATGGGAGCTATACGCACGCTCCGTTTTCCAAAGCAGGATTCAGCGCTCCAATGTACAGGTTGCAAAAAAGATAGAACCTCTCAGAGAGTTAGTATTGGCAGTGGGGGAGGCATTGCCAGTTGCACAGTTGCACAAGGTCCCATGCTTAGAAAGTTCCCACACTCTTTTAACAATACTCTCCTGGCACCCTCTTGAAATTTTTAATAATTCGGAAAAATGGCACTGCATTTTTCTTTTTTTTTTTTTTTTTTTTTTTTTTGGCACTGCATTTTTCATTTTGCATTGGGCCCCATGTTTTGTAGCTGGTCCTGGATGGATAGTAGGAGGGCCACTGCAGTTATCGTTAAGGACACCATCATGGGCATTGAAAACATTGATGTATTCTGATTTATACTCTGAAGTGATTTTTCTTCTCCTGCCGAGTAAGAATAGCTCAGAAAAAAGGGAAAGAAGAATGGAAGCAAAAAAAAACAGTAAGAAAGGGGTCATTTTAGTATCTAGGTGCGAGATGATGGTGGATTGGGATAGATTGTGGAAATGGAATATTCCAGGCCCCAGGAGGAATTTGAGTTGAGATACGTTTGTGGTGGCAGAGCCAATGAGACTGAAATTTAACCAAAAAAAAAAAAAAAAATGCTGATGTTACAAACTTCTGCCGTCAACAAGACGGCTTTTTGTGAAATCAGAGGAACCGTGGTGGTGGCTCAGGAACCATGCTGGTGGGAGCAGTCTGTTCTACACAAGATTTTCAGCACTGACCCTGACAGCTTTCGGGTCTGGAGTCTAATGACCAAGCTGAATGAGAGCTCTGCAGAGCGGGTTTCGGGCTGACCCAGGTCGCCCAGCAGCGAATCTCGTGCGTGGGGCAGAGGAAGAGCCTAACTTGCAGCTGTGCCCCCAAGCTGCTGATGACAGCAATTATTGATGGCAGTCCTTTGTCCTCACTTGGTGGCAGTCAATGAATGAAGAGGCGAATGTTGGACTGGATACATCAGTATAAGCTTGTTAAGCAGAAACAGAAGAAAACCACCCAAACACCAGTTAAATGGTTTTTTTGGAGCTCCAGTGTCGTCTAGACTTAGAAGGGGCAGCATTTAAATATTTATAGTGGTTCCTTATTTACTACATTTTATTTTATTTGGCCTTTGGAAAATATTACAAAGATGAATGTCATGGTTGTTACTGATGATTAAATTCCATAATTAATTTTAAACTCAACATGACCTGCTGCTATTTCTTTAATCTAACTAATGAGACTCCTTGGAATTTACATTAACCAATTAATCAACATGACTTTGGGGGAAGATATTAGGGCTGCAAGTCCTCATAGCCACAAAGTCAACAGTCCATTCAAATTTCGAAACCTCAGAGACCCAAGCTTGTCTTTTCCCCACCTACATCGACTTTAATCATGTGTATGAAGTGCACTGAGTTACCATTATTTTTCTTTCATTTCTTTAAGTTATTCTGGTTGTGGACCTGAGGATGTCACATGGTCTTGAGATAATGAGCTTCTTTTGTGGTGGCTCCATGACAGGCTTTTGTGTTTCCTCCACTAAAATAGAAAAAGAAAGCTAGGTTGGCTCTTCTGAAATGAAAAACGCTTCTCCAAATCTGTGCCGACACTTTGGGTTAGCAAGTCTACCATACTCTGTTGAAATGAAACCGGAACCCTAAAAATGCTCACTGCCCACTTACTGATTGTTTCCCTTCAGAAATAACTGAAACACAACTTAAAGATTTTCAAATCGCTTCTGCCTTGCACTGTGTTGTGTGGTCCTGGATTTTTGGTTTTGTTCTTGTTTTGCTAATGCAGTATCATCACCACTTGGTGAAATGAATGTAAAAGAAAGGGTCGAGCAAAAATTCCTTCAAAAACAAGATAACGCAACCAAATGACCTAGTGTGTCATCAGAATGAACCCTTTTAGCCTGTTTTTCATGTGTAAAGCAAAACCGGGGCCTCAGAAAGGCAGTGGCCAACAGGCAAATGTATGTGTTTGTTTTAATTTGTGTATTCAATCGGTCTTAGAATCCACTTTAAAAATACATAAATATTTTCTTTGGAAATGCAGATACTTCCTGCATTTATGAAGGGAAAAATAAATGAAAGCTCTGTTTGTTTTGCATGACCAGATGTGGGCTGGAAACAAGGTGGGGTGGAGCAAAAAAGACTGGGACTGGCTTGGGCCCCCATTCTAGCACCAGCTATGACCTTGGGCAAGTCCCATACTCCCTCCCCGGCCTCACTGTCAAGTGTAAAATATCAATAAAATACTGATGTGAATGCTAAGGCTTCTTCCAACTACACAATGTGTCAATACCAGGAGCCACTTCCTTTTTTCCTTCGTTTTTACATTTTCAATAATTTAATGGATTTGTTTGCACTAATTGGAAACTCAGATCAGTATATTTCCCATATCATTTCACTGTCTCCCCCATTAAAAAAAAAAAAAAAGAATTCTTTACCCTCTGGTGAACCTCCAAGGCAAAGCAGGATGTCTTTCCAGAGGGATTTAATTAGGGGCTTATTGATTTTCCTCACATTGGTCCATTGTCTCTTCGTTTTTTAGTTGTTTATAAACACATAAACTTGCATTTAAGTGTTTACAGGCACAGATCATGTAAACAATTATTGTAGAGTCAAGAAAACATATAATCACAGAATGCGTTGGTTGTTGATACATTTAAAAATATTTGACTTTACTCCTGGAAAAAAAAAGGGTGAAAAAAATGTGAACAGCCCAGGGCGTACATATATTTTATGTAAACTAAGATCCAATCTAATCTATGCAGCCATCCACCCATCTTTCTTCCTAGCAGAAAACACTGATGTACGTAGTATAATGGCAACATCTGCTTGTCTTGGGGATCATTTGAACCTCGGTAGTAAAACTGTTAGAGTTGTCATATAATTTCACTTTTTGACTAAGTGATGCTAGTCTCCTCTATCAAGCATTTGTGTTTTTTTGTTTTTTTAAAAAATACTTATTTATTTTTGGGAGACAGAGAGACAGAGTACAAGCAGGGGAGGGGGAGAGAGAGAGGGAGACACAGAATCTGAAGCAGGCTCCAGGCTCCGAGCTGTCAGCACAGAGCCCGATGTGGGGCCCGAACCCACAAAGCGGGAGATCATGACCTGGGCCAAAGTTGGACACCCAACCAACTGAGCCACCCAGGCACCCCTCCTCTATTAAGCATTAAGGCACAACTATGAAAGGCCCAATGAGCTACATACTTTACAGAGTTAATACAGTCTCTTGAATGATTTCCTCCAGTCCTTCACAGATTATCCTTTTTTTTGGTAGTTATATGAATTTCTTTATTTCTTTATTTCTTTATTTTTTAATATAATTTATTGTCAACTTGGCTAACATACAGTGTATACAGTGTGCTCTTGGTTTTGGGGGTAGATTCCCATGACTCATTGCTTACATACAACACCTGGTGCTCATCCCAACAATGCCCTCTTCAATGTCCATCACCCATTTCCCCCTCTCCCGCACCTCCCATCAACCCTCAGTTTGTTCTCTGTATTTCAGTCTTTATGGTTTGCCTGCCTCCCTCCCTCTCTGTAACTATTTTTTCCCCTTCCCTTTCCCCATGGTCTTCTGTTAAGTTTCTCAAGTTCCACATATGAGTGAAAACATATCTCTCTTTCTCTGACTGACTTATTTCACTTAGCATAATACCCTCCAGTTCCATTCACGTTACTGCAAATGGCAGGATTTCATTTTTTTCTCATTGCCAAGTAGTATTCCATCCTTTACAGATTATTTTAATACTGCCTCCATATTTCCTTGCAGAGCTGCTGGCATTTTTCTGACTTTAAATGTACTTTTTCTTCAGGAAAAAGAAGTTTCATAGAAATTGACCACTGCAAAATGTTTACCGAAGTACATTTCCCTTACTTTCTTCTGAATAGATCAAGTTTCACTGGGAATGGGATTTGGGGTCAACTTTGAAATATATTACTGGAAGATACAACTAAAATATTCATGGACACAAAAAATACATACTGTATGATTCCACGTATAGAAGTTTACCTACAGCAGAATTCATGGAAACAGAAAGTAGAATGATGGATGATTGCCAGAGGCTGGGGGCAAGAGAGTTGGGTGGGAATGAGGAGTTAGTATTTAAAGGATACAGAGTTTCAGTTTGGGAAGATGAAAAGCTTTGGAGATGCAAGGTGTGATGGTCACATCACAGTGTGAATGTCATTTAATGCCACAGAGCTATATACTTAAAAATGGTTAAAATGAAAATTTTGGATTATGTATATTTTGTCACAATTTAAAAAATTGAAAAATCTTTCAGAATGTTATGAATCTCTCATTTATTTTTTGGCTATAGCATGTATATATTATTATTCCAGAATGCTGATTTAATTGATCAGGTTGTAAAATACTTAATATTCTAGATGTTCAAGCTGATATTTGGTGAAATTCCTTAGCACAAAAAAAAAAATTACAGTTTAGATTTTGAATATATTAATACTTTCTTAATAACTTAAAATATAAGGTAGTAAAGGCAACAAATGTTGGCATAAGATATATCTCCAGAGTTACACTTTCCCACAGAAATACAACTGATGAATGGATAAAGAAGATGTGGTATATAAAGGACCTGAATGTGAGACAGGAAGCCATCAAAAGAAGCCATCTCCTAGAGGAGAAAGCAGGAAAAAACCTCTCTGACCTCAGCCGCAGCAATTTCTTACTTGACACATCTCCAAAGGCAAGGGAATTAAAGGCAAAAATGAACTATTGGGACCTCAAGAAGATAAAAATCTTCTGCACTACAAAGGAAACAATCAATAAAATGAAAAGGCAACCAACAGAATGGGAAAAGATATTTGCAAATGACATATCGGACAAAGGGCTAGTATCCAAAATCTATAAAGAACTCACCAAACTCCACACCTGAAAAACAAATAATCCAGTGAAGAAATGGGCAGAAGACATGAATAGACACTTCTCTAAAGAAGACATCCGGATGGCCAACAGGCACATGAAAAGATGTTCAACGTTGCTCCTCATCAGGGAAATGCAAATCAAAACCACACTGAGATACCCCCTCACGCCAGTCAGAGTGGCCAAAATGAACAAATCAGGAGACTATCGATGCTGGAGAGGATGTGGAGAAATGGGAACCCTCTTGCACTGTTGGTGGGAATGCAAACTGGTGCAGCCGCTCTGGAAAACTGTGTGGAGGTTCCTCAAAAAATTAAAAATAAATCTACCCTATGACCCAGCAACAGCACTGCTAGGAATTTACCCAAGGGATACAGGAGTGCTGAATGCATAGGGACACTTGTACCCCAGTGTTTAGAGCAGCACTTTCAACAATAGTTAACCTATGGAAAGAGCCTAAATGTCCATCAACTGATGAATGGACAAAGAAATTGTGGTTTATATACACAATGGAATACTACGTGGCAATAAGAAAGAATGAAATACAGCCTTTTGTAGCAACGTGGATGGAACTGGAGAGTGTGATGCTAAGTGAAATAAGTCATACAGAGAAAGACAGATACCATATGGTTTCACTCTTATGTGGATCCTGAGAAACTTAACAGAAGACCATGGGGGAGGGGAAAGAAGAAAAAAGAGAGGGAGGGAGCCAAACCATAAGAGACTCTTAAAAAGTGAGAACAAACTGAGGGTTGATTGGGGGGTGGGAGGGAGGGAAGGGTGGGTGAGGGGTATTGAGGAGGGCACCTGTTGGGATGAGCACTGGGTGTTGTATGGAAACAAATTTGACAATATATTTCATATTAAAAAAATAAAAAAATAAAAGTATGAAAAGCTGCATACCAAAATAAATATGAAAAAAAAGAAGATGTGGCATATATATACAATGGAATAGTACTCAACGATCACAAAGAATAAAATCTTGCCATTTGCAACGACCTAGATGGAACTAGAGTATATTATGCTAAGCAAAATAAGTCAGCCACAGAAAGACAGATATCATATGATTTCATTCATACGTGGAATTTAAGAAACAGCAGATGAACATAGGGAAAGGGAAGGAAAAATAAGATAAAAACAGAGAGGGAGGCAAACCATAAAAGTCTCTTAAATACAGAGAACAAACTGAGGGTTGCTGGTGGGGTGTTGGGTGGGGGATGGGCTAAATGGGTGATCGGCATTAAGGAGGGCAGTTGTTGGCATGAGCACTGGGTGTTAGATTTGAATTCTACTCCTGAAACCAATACTACAATATATGTTAAGTAACCTGAATATAAATTAATTAATTAAAAAATAAAAAGAAATATACTGTTAGTCACATATGCAATTCTAAAGTTTCTGGTAGCCACACTTGAAAAAGTAAAAAAAAAAAAATTAGGTAAAGTTAATTTCAATAAGACATTTTATTTAATCATATGTATCTACATTATTGTCATATCTATGCATAATTAATATGAAAATTATTAATTAGATACATAATCTTTTTTCATCGTAAGTTTTTGAATTGGTGTATATATTAAAATTAAAGCACATCTCAATTAAGGTATTATATTTTTATTGGAAGTTTCTGACTTGTATGTAGACTTCATAAAATTTGCAGTTGAAAAAGTATGTTTTCCTACCTAAGTTGTTCCAGACATATCTATACATTTTTAAATAACTGACTTGAACATCAAAAAAATCATTTTCTTTAATATTTGCATCCACATTGACAAGACCAGTTCATTTCCTTTAGAACTGATTTGACTTTGAAATAAAAGCATACCAATTTGAGATCTATGTGCATCTAAATTAAATAAATTTACTGCTCTTTGTCAATTTAGGATTATTAGCATCAAATCCAAAATGGTATAACATAAATGGAAAAGCAACTCTCACTTTTTGTCAACAAAGTATTCCTCAATTTTTTCTTAGTTTTTATAGCCCATTTATATAAGGTTACCAATTATAATAATATTTTCTGCAAGTTGATTCATGTTAGAAAATGGGTAAAATCATTACTATTGTTATATATTATGAGAAATTTATATTTTAACATAAATTCTCATAATTGTTTAACTTTGTCACAAGCTTTTTTGTACATAAAGACTTTTTTAAAAATTTTAAAAATGTTTTCATTTATTCTTGAGAGACAGAGAGAGAGAGAGAGACAGAGCATGAGTGAGGGAGGGCAGAGAGAGAGGGAAATAGGATCCAAAGCAGGGTCCAGACTCTGAGCTGTCAGCATAGAGCCCAACGCAGGACTTGAACTCACCAACCGTGAGATCATGACCTGAGGTGAAGTCAGACACTTAACCAACTGAGCCACCCAGGCTCCCCTAAATACTTTTTAAAACTTGCTTTAGGTTTATAATCAAATTGAGAAGAAGTTACTGAGATTTCTCATATATCATCTGCCCCAACATATGCATATCAACACCATTCACCACTCACCAGAATGGTATTTTTTTTTTAAAACCAAGGATGAACCTATGTTGACACAATAATCATCCACAGCCCATAGTTTACCTGAGCATTCACTCTTGGTTTAGTTTATTCAGTGGGTTTGAACAATGTCCAAATGCAAATAAAAACCACAATGAGATATCATATCATGCCTGTTACAATGGCTATTATACATATAAAAAGAAATAACACGTACAGATGAGGATGTGGAGAGAAGGGAATTCTTGTATACAGCTGGTGAAAATGTAAATTGGTATAGCTACTGTTGAAAACAGTATGAAGTTTACTCAAAAAATAAAAATAGAACTACCATATGATCCAGCAATTTTATTTCTGGGTATTTACCTGAAGGAAACAAAAACAGTGACTTGAAAAGATATATGCACCCCTATGTTGTATCATGTACAACAGCCAATATGTAGAAACAACCTAAGTGTCCATGAGTGTATGAATAAAGAATATGTACACACACACACACACACACACACACACACACACACAAATACTATTGAGCCATAAAAAAGAATAAAATCTTGCCATTTGTGACAATATGGATGGACCTTGGGCAGTATGCTAAGTGAAATAAATCAGACAGAGAAAGGTAAGTACATATGAGCTCACTAATATATGGAATCTAAAAAACAAACAATAAAACAACAAAAACAAGGTCACAGATTCAGAGAATAGATTGGTGCCTGCTGGTGGGTTTGGGTGGCTGGCGGTAAAATGGGTGAAGAGGGTCAAAAGGTACACAAAAACAAGTAAGTCATGGGGCTATAATGCACAGCATGATGACTAAAGTTAAAAATACTGTATTGTATATTTAGGAGCTGCTGAAAGAATAAATCTTAAAAGTCCTCATCATGAGAAAAACAAATTTTTAACTATGTATGGCATTAAATGATCATGAGACTCATTATGGTGATTGTTTCACAAGGTATACGAATAATGAATCATTATGTTATATATCTGAAACAAATATAATGTTATATGTCAATTTTATCTCAAAAAATACTACTGTCATCACTAATATAGTTTAATCATAAGTCTTGAAGTCAGATAGCATCAATCCTCCAACTTTGTTCTTTTTCAATATTGTTTTAACTATTCTGGGTCTTTTGCCTCTCCATAGAAACTTTACAATCTATTTGTTAATATTCATAAAATAACTAGTTGGGATTTTCATTGAAATTGAATCTATAGTTGAAGCTGAGGACTGACATCCTGACAATATTGAGTTCTCCTATCCATGAACATGGAATATTAATTCATTTCATTAATTTTTGATTTTGTTCATTAGAGTTTTGTAGTTTTTCTCAATTAGCTCTTGTATATATGTTGTTACATTTATAGCTAAGTATTTAATTTTTGGGTACTAATGTAAATGGTATTGTGTTTTTGTTTTCAAATATCACTTGTTCATTGTTGGTATACAGGAAAGCAATTTACTTTTGTATATCACCTTTGTATTCTGCAAACATGCTATAATCTCTTATTAGTTCCAGAAGTTTGTTGTTGTTGTTGTTAATTCTTTCAGATTAATTCTACATAGATGATTATACATCTGTAAACAAAGTTTCATGTATTCCTTCCAAACATGTATACATCTTATTTCTTTTACTTGATTTACTGCATTAACAAGGATTTCCAGAATAATGATAAAAAAAAGTGTTGACAGAGGACTTCCTTTCCTTGTTCCTGATGTTACTGGGAAAGCTTCAACTTTCTCACCATTAAGTATATTATTACCTGTAGGTTTCTAATAGTGTCTTTATCCAGTTGAGAACGTTCCTCTCTATTTCTAGTTTACTGAGAGCTGTTATCATGAATGAGTGTTGGATTTTGTCAAATGTTTTTTTCTGCATCATTGATATAATTATGTGACTTTTCTTCTTCAGTCTGTTGACATGATGGTTACATTAATTGATTTATGAATGTTGAACCAGACTTCATATCTGTGATAAATCCCACTTGATCATGATGCTTTTTATACTTTTTTTTTGGATTTTATTTGGTGATATTTTGCTGAGAATTTTTGCATCTATGTTTATGAGCTATGTTTGTCTGTAGTTTTCTTGTAATGTCTTTCTCTTGTTTTGATATTAATGTGGTGCAGGCCTCATAGAATAAATTTGGGTGTGTTCCCACTGCTTCTTTCTATCCTCTGAAAGAGATTGTAAAGAATTGCTGTAATTCATTCCTTAAATGTTTGACAGAATTCACCAGGGAACTCCTGTGGGTCTGGTCTAAGATGGTATTAGTTATTGATTCAATTTCTTTAATAGATACAGGCATATTTATATAAACTATTCTTGTGTAAGTTTTGGCAGATTATGTCTTTTAAGGGATTGGTTCATTTCATCTAGGTTACCAAACTTGTGGGCATTGAGTTGCTCATAGTACTCCATTATTATTCTTTTAATTTCCATGGGATCAGTGGTGATGCCTCTTATTTCACTTCTGATATTAGTAATTTGTGTCCTCTATTTTCCTTTGGTAGTCTGGCTAGGGATTTCATCAACTGTACTGATCTTTTCAAAGAGCTAGCTTTGGTTTTGTTGATTTTCTCATTTCTGGTTTTCAATCTGCTCTAGTTTTTATGATCTCTTTTCTTCTACTTACTTTAGATTTAATTTGCTTTTCTTTTTTTCTAGTTTCCTAATTGTTTTAAAAGTTTATTTATTTTGAGAGAGGGAGAGAGCGTGAGTGGGGGAGGGGCAGAGAGAGAGGGAGGCACAGAATCTGAAGCAGCCTCCAGGCATTGAGCTGTCAGCACAGACCCAATATGGGGCTCAAACCCATGGGCCATGAGATCATGACCTGGGCTGAAGTCGGACACTCAACTGACTGAGCCACTTAGGTGCCCCTCTAGTTTTCTAAGGGAGAAACTTAGATTAATGATTTTAGATTTTTTTTCCTTTGTAATATAAGCATTCAGTTGCTATACATTTTTTCTCTAAGCACTGCTTTTTTTTGCTAAGTTGTTACTTTAATTTAGTTTAAAACTTTTAAAAATTTCTCCTGAGATTTCTTCTTTGATCTATGTGTTATTTAGAAGTATGTTGTTTAATCTCCACATATTTTAGGATTTTCCAGTTATTTTTCTGTTACTGATTTCTAGTTTAAATCCATTGTGCTCTGACAGCAGATATACAATGATTTGTATTCTTTTAAATGTGGTAAGGTGTGATTTCTGGCCCAGAATGTGATTTATTTCAGTGGATGTTCCATGTGGACTTGGGAAAAAATGTGTCTTCTGCTATTGTTGGATAAAGTAATTTATAGATGTCAGTTATATCCAGTTGATACAAATAAGCTTTTAAAACTTCAAATTTAGTTTGTTCACATGTAGTGTGATAGTGGTAAAAAATATAAATCATTCTGGCATTTTTTTTGGTTTTGATCATTGAATATGTGGAAAGGATTCATTTTGTTTCAAGAGAATTTAGAACTATAATTAAATCTTTGTAAAAATTTTCCCTGTCTTAACCAATATGCATTGGCAAAGTACATGACATCATTAAAATCTGTCTTCTATTCTCATCAATACTTCTATAAAACGGTGATGATTCCTGACATTTACACATATATTGAATAATTTTTAACAATTACACCCATGAAGTAGAGCACGTGACTTTTTTTTTTTTAAGTTTATGTATTTCTTTTAAGAGAGATTGAGAGAGAGCATGTGGGAGGGGCAGAGAGGGAGAGAGTCAGAGAGAATCCCAAGCAGGCTCGACATTGTCACTGCAGAGCCCGATGTGAGGCTTAAACTCAAACTGTGAGATCATGACCAGGGCCAAAACTAAGAATCAGATGCTCAACAGACTAAACCACCCCAGCACCCCAAGCACGTGACTCTTGATCTTTGTTGTGAGGTCTAGGCACTTGTTGGAGGTAGAGTTCATTTAAACAACATAAACATACAGCTTAAAAAAAATTACACCATGATATTTGTCATAAAATCTACTGTAGAAACTGAATACACATAATTTCAATATGAATCCTAGAGTGGAGCAAGGCAATAAAGGAATCATCTGTTTTGTTTTGTTTTGTTTTAAAGTTCCATTAACTTTGAGTTTTTAACTGAATATACCTGGAGCATTGTCTACCATGATAGAAACTAATTTTTCATGTCTAGCTGAAATTCTTCTTTGACAGATATAAAAAGTTGGAAAATATTTGTACACGTTTTATTTATTTATTTTGGGTTTGATTTTATATTTCTTAGTAAATTTGGAAGTTCTTTATGACAAAACATACCCACAATACTAATGGGGCTGTGTTTCTTATGTCACACAACTCATTTAAAGCCAAAGTAAAGTTCTTACAATGTTTTCAGAGTTTGAATCATTTGATCTTTCATATTGTTAGGAAAATCTGGGATGCTATGGTTAGTTGCTTTCTAGCTTCATTGAAGAAATTCCATTTTTTATATTTTTTTGTCTTTTCCTCATAATTATCTAGCATAAGTTTCATAATGGGATTAACTTATTTAACCATGTTGCTCTTTTAAAACTAGTTTTCTATTTTTTGTGTGTGTAAGAATCCAAAGTGTTTACAGCTAGCCAAAATTATAACCCAGATCCTTTTATTTTTTTTTTTTAATTTTTTTTTCAACGTTTTTTATTTGTTTTTGAGACAGAGAGAGACAGAGCATGAATGGGGGAGGGGCAGAGAGAGAGGGAGACACAGAATCGGAAACAGACTCCAGGCTCCGAGCCATCAGCCCAGAGCCTGACGCGGGGCTCGAACTCACGGACCGTGAGATCGTGACCTGGCTGAAGTCGGACGCTTAACCGACTGCGCCACCCAGGCACCCCTAACCCAGATCCTTTTAAAGAAACATTTAAAATTCACTTCTTGGACATTTAATTTGGATTTCACATGACTAATTTCATTGATTCCTTTTTGACTTTTGAGAGGAAACTTCTTACCAATATCATTGAATAGCACTTTGTAATGGGTATTTGCATAATGTATATATAAGTATTAGACTCAATCATTCTCTTTTTTAATGTTTATTTATTTATTTCGAGAGTGAGAGAGAGTGGGAGAGGGCGGCACAGAGAGTAAAGGAGAGACAAAAACCCAAACAGGCTCCACACTGTCAGTGCAGAGCCCAAGGTGGGTCTCAGACCCACAAACTGTGAGAAATCAACAGTCAGACACTTAACCAACTGAGCCACCCAGGCATCTCTTAGACTCAATCATTCTTAACTGAATGATTAGAGTCTCTGCTCAGAGCTTAATGTGAGAATTTAGAAGCAAATTCAGGCTTCATGGCAAATGTTCCCATCTGGGATTGAGAAGTCTGTTTACTGTTTGTGATCTTAGATAAAAATTACTTACATTTTCTGTGTCTAAAACTATGGAATATAACTGCTAAACAAGAAACTAAAACAGCTCTAAGACCTGGCAACAATCACTGTCTCTATCATATTCTCTGCCATCTTCTATTTGCTGCAAATCCCGTTAGCTACTAAACGCCTTTTTCTGTTTTGTTTTTGGTTTTGTTCTCCCCCCACCCCCACCAATTCTGCTGCTTTATAACATGGCTTCCACTTGCTGTGGTACCAGTTCTACTTTGCAGCACCTTTGCAGCATTGTTCCAGTTCTTTCTACCAATTCTAACTGGCTCAAGCTTTCCACGTTTCCCAGGTGGAACTCCTAAGAGCAATGACATGACTTGCCAGCCTTTTCATGTTTAGCACATCGCTGCCTAGCCTATTGGGCAGCTATCCATCCCCGAGCCAATCAGCTGTGGAAATGAGGTCACTTGGGAGAAGACAGGGCCATGAAGGCAGTAGTGGCTCTGCACAGGGTGGCTGCCTTTAGCGTGGGCAGGCAGGAAGAAATTATTTGCCATCAAAAATACCCAAGATTGGCATACAAGATCACTACAGCTCCTATTCTGACAAGATGTATGCCAAATCATTGGAAAGATACAGAAGAATTTTCTTAGGAAATAGAACAGATTTGTGAAGGAGAATTCTTTATCCCAATAGAAGAAGAAAATAAGGATGCCAGTATTATCAGTGCACCTCAAACTGATGATGTCTAAATTCGATGTCCTTCTACCATTTTCAACCACAGCACAGCTGAATGTCCTGCCCTTCACATTGGTTCATCGATTCCTTCTCTGGTAGTAAGCTCCTGGCTGGCCTCCCTGCAGCCAACTCTCTGTGTTCTAAGTTCGTCCATGCATGAGAAGAGTATATTATATTTTGCTTAAAAATGATGCTTGATTCCCACTTCCCAGAAGTAAGTTGTGACTTCTAATTAATTCCATTTAGAAGTAAATATGGAATAGACACTGTGCAAGGTGCCTTCAGGAATATAAAAGCACGAACAGGATATCTACTCTGCCCTCAGGGAATGTACAATCTAAAAGAAGTTTTATGAGTTATAACTTATTATCTGTAATGCAAAGGAGTATCTGGTGTCTTAATAGAGGTACAGATTAAGAAACTTTTTTATAAGCATTCAAAACAGGGCTAAAAACAATGTTGTGCTGTGAATATTTAACACCTAACTCTGGGTGCTGTGCTTGGAGGAAACCCAGTTGGTAGTGTTTGCAGATTTCCATAATGTAAATATACCCATTATGGCCAATTTCAAGCTGCCAGTCTGAAATCACTGTTGGGAAGAGACATGTCATAGCCCATCATTACACAGTATTTCCATCATCCAGATAGGATACCTCAAGAACACAGATAGTAACAAACTGTAGTAAAATAATTAGGATGTTTTCAATATAACTTAATCCTAAATTTAAATAATTTGATTTTTAGTAACAGGTGTGTTTAACAACTCACCTAGAAAATTCCTGAAATTTAATGACTGCTAATGTCCTCCAGTATGCTGCTGGTTAAAGGGCTATGAGGAACTTGGATTCTAACTTGGGGAGGGACAGATGGCAAAGAAGCCTCTAAGGTGAGCCTCAAAGCATCTGTAGGGTTTAGCTGCTAGACACGGGAGTGGAGGGGAGAGGCATGTTCCTGAAAGAGGAAATGAGAAGAAGGAATCGAAGAACAAAAAGCTTGAGGCATAACTGGAAAAAAAATGAGTAAACCACTTCTTTAATCCAACTCAGTCACTAACTATTGACCCAACTCAGGGCTAATTCTCGTCTCCAACTCCACCCACTTCAGACCGATGATAGTGATAAAAATAATAAAGGTAATGACAGCTAATATCTGTTGGATGACTGCTCGGTGCCAGGTACTGTTCTAACTAAGGAACAAACCTTGTTTCCTTATTTACCATGTTGCTGAGCAGTCACTGTCTTCTCTGGGTGAGGCTACTCCATTCTGCTGCTCACCACAGAACCTGCTGTTCACCCTTGTCTTTCCCACACCACAGTGCAAGCTGCCATGTGTCACCGAGCTTGTGCAAGGGCTTTATGCAGAGTGAAGAAATCCTCTGGATCCTTGACTCAGAAATGTGAAAACAAAGTAGAGATGACCATATCTTTCTAGAAAGATAGGAAAGAGTATATTTCTTTTAGATGTAAAGAACACTTCTATGGGTTTGATGTGGAAATATCTGTTCTGTTTCATCAATTTATATTCTCTTCACTCCCCACACCCCACCATTGGCATTTGAGTTTGAGGTCCTATTTCTGTGGGCAAGACGGTCCCATCAACAAGGAGTGAAATAAAAATTAGTTTTGTAGCCAAGGACTTGCTGTACTTAGGAAGTCTGCAAATTTACAGTGTATTCAAAACTTTTGAAAGTCAGGTGGAACTTGATATGTATCAAGATAGTTATGAGACAGGGGCTCTCTGTACATGAGTTCTGAGCAGTTAGGATTAAGGGAACAGAAAGAGACTTGGTTTTGCTCCTTTCTGCCAATTTCTCATACACCCTATCTCTTTGGAAGCAGTCCTATTTTTCACAATTTCAGGGTAAGAAATTATAGGAGCATCTCACTGTATTGCCACTTAGATTCCAGGAATGATGGGAAAAAGAAAAAAAAGTGAAACAAAACTAAGATGAATGATATTCCAAATATGGTGAGACCAGTAATTCTGTTTTTATTTGGAAATCCATTTATTTTGGTAAAATCCACCTGTTCTCAACTTGGAGGAAATGTCTACTTAGGGAGAAGCAATTTCTATGGCTCAAGTTTAAAATTTGTTTTTAAGCATAGATGAAATGTACAATTGGAAGGGAAGTGAGAGTACACTTGAGGACGCTTATATGGATTACATATCACACTTCTCACAGAATCATTATTAATTGAGAAATCCTATAGCTTGAGACACCAACCGGAAACAATGTAACTTGCTAATTACAATGGTAAAATGTGTGTGTGTGTGTGTGTGTGTGTGTGTGTGTGTGTGCGCATGCACTCTTATGTGCACGAGCACAAGGAAGGGGAATTAACCAAAAGATGGTTTATTTTCTTATATTTGTTATTTGACTTGCTTCTACAAAATACTCAAAAGGCAAATAGTCTTTCTGTTCTCCAATAAGATATGCTGAATTACATCAACATTAACATTGTTTTCACATTAAAGATAAACTCACTCATTTGCTAAGGGTAACATGAGGTATACGGCTTTAGAATAACGACCTCCATCCTTGCCAATAAACAACTTTAGTGAACTCAATTTTCTCTAATTTATAGTCAGCCTGTTTAAATTACTGTTATTTGGCTGGGATTATTTCATAGGGATTTAATTGTGCCTGCAAATCGAATTTCTTTCAAATTCATCTCTTGATTCATTTTATTTACCTCCCCCATGTCTCATTTTGCATATGCTCCAAAACATATCAATAATTTATGCCACAAAGCCTTGTTTTCTCCTTTGTAACTACACACATGTTCTGCATTGTGTAGTGATGTCAAAGGAAATGTGTACATTGTGAAAAGGTCTTGAATTTTTCATGAACATCGGTTAGGGCCAAATGGCACTTTATAGATCTTTGGGAGAAGAACCAATCTATTTTGTGAAAGGGTTTCAAAACTGAGTAAAAGCAATAATAGAATAACCACTAACAAAGATAATACTTGCTGAGCGTTTTTTTTTTTTTATAATGAACATATCTAAACATTTACACACACTATCTAATCCTTACAACTGAATTATTTAAAAGGTCTCATGACCTCCATTTTACATATCAGGTAACTGAGGTTTAGACACTGGGAACATCACACAGGCAGGGAGTAACAGAAGAGGAACTTAAACTCAGGCCTTTTCGACCTCAAAACTCAAGTAGTCTTTTCATAAAATCACTTATGTAACTTTCTCATATGTGGGCCACAATAGTTGAGACAGATTGGTTCTGCTTCAGTTCTAAATCTAAAACTAGAACCTCCAACTCTTCTTCTTTTCTTAAAAAAATTTTTTTTTCATCCTGTCTATCCTACTCTATTCCTGCTGGCTCTCAACTGACCACAAAAGTCAAATGAATAAAACCTGATGGCATTTGCAGCACAGGAGGAAGGGAATGACATCATCTACACAGACGTCTGTAGGGCACAGGCAGTGTGATATCACCCTGAGCTGATCCGGAGTTGATGAAGAATATTCACTCATTATTCATTGAACGCCAAGTATATGCTAGATTAAGGGTCAGCAAACTGTGGCCCATGGGCCAAATATATCCTGGCTTCTGTTTGCAAGCAAAGTTTTATTGAAACACAGCCATGTGCATTCATTACATATGATCTATGGCTACTTTTGTGTTACAACAGGGACATTGTATAGCTGTGACAGACACCGTATAGCTTGCAATGATGAAAATACTTGCTTGCCCTATAGAGAAACTGCTTAACTCTGTGATAGATAATGATCAAAGCAGACACAACCCCTACCTTTATGAAGCTTATTATTTTGTGAGACACATTAATAAAAAATATCATTATATTATTAGAAATTATGATACACACTATGAAAGTGGAGTACAGTAGGTAATAGAATTTACTGGGCTTATAATTTGCCATTGGTTCTTGCAATTCAGCCATTTGGGCTTTATTCTTTTACAGTCAAAAGTACTTTTTGAGTGGGATGACAAACATCTGCTTACTCACTCATTTATTCATTCCTTTAAATCCAGTGAATATATCCTGAGTACCTGCCATGTGCCCGACATTGTATTAGGCTCCAGCACAGGGGACTGAACAAAAGTTGGTTGCCCATTTGTTGAGTCTTTGGCCTTTTTTCTCAGTTGGTTCAGAACTCAGGAAGGGAAGAGTTCTATTTATTGAACCCTATCAACCTCTCAACAGAGTCCATTGTGAGACCTGGCTCTTTTTGCTCTTGAATTCTCTGAAGTGGCCTACTGTTCTGACAGTCTATCCCCCCTTTGCGATGAAAACTAGCTTGACTGGGTTTCAACCTTTCAAAACTTGGAATTTTGTGACTAAGTCAGCTAGATGAGCATTTGGCTTTACAGACTCTGCGGTGGGAGGAAGCAACGGAACGAGGTGCTAGAAATGGCTTTTATGTAGACAAGCATGTCTGTCCCAGTTCTGTTCTTGGCTTCCTATCTTCCTTCTCCATATGTTCTTCTTGTTGATCTGATCTTATCCTTGAAAACTTCAACTACCATTATTCTCCCAGTGGCTTTCAGGACATAGCGCTGTCTCAATTCCTTAGTTCCAGTCGCGGGATGCTCCAGTAGAGTTGAATGGCTCATTAGTGCCTCAAACCCAACAGGACACCTCCACTTGTTCTTTACATACTCTCTACATATTCCTCATCTTGACTACACCCTTGGAGGAAAACATGGATCATAGAAACAGCTGAAACCACATGTCACACCCGAGTGAGGAAACAGCTGCAGGCCTAGGGTGGAGGCTACACTGGGAGGAACATCCAGGTGAATTCTGTCTCCCTAAGTCTGGCTCAGTTTATGATCTTGAGGATGTGTCTTTCCCATCCCTCCTAACTGTGACCTTGGTCTCTCCTCAACTCAGACTTGGTTCTCTAAATCTAAGATCTGAGTTCTTAAACTTGATTTCGTACTTTCTGGTTCTATGTCACCCTCAACTTACTTACTAGATACTCGCTGTTTTATATACGTTACCGATGTTAGTCCTAATACAATCTTGTGAGGAAGGTAGCATTATTATTATCATCTATTCCCAGATGAGGGGGTGAGACACCAACAGATTTAAGGGACTTGTCCAAGGTTACACAGATGGATGTAGTAGGAACTAGCATTCCAACCAGGTCTGATTGGCTCCAGAGTAATACCCTAATTCCTTCTTCCTGCTACTGAGAATTGATTTCTGTTCCCTTCATACTTAATGTACTATTTGGGGGTTCTGATCTTGAAACTGACTTTAACATCTATACCAGGGATTAGTAAACATTTTCTGTAAAGGGCCAGACAATAAATATTCTTGGTTTTGCAGGACTTAAGGTCTTTATCACAGCTATTTTAGCTCTGCTGTTGTGGTATGGCCATAAACAATACTTAAATGATGGGGTGTGGCTCTGTTCCAATAAAGCCTTATTTTAGAGGGTGAAATTTGAATTTCATATAGTTTTCACATGTCACTAATTACGATTATTCTTTTCAGTTTTCAAAAAATATAAAATGATTCTTACCTTGTGAAACATACAAAAGTAGGCAGTGAGCCACATTAGACCCACAGGCCAGAGCTTGCCAACACCTTTTTTCTATATCATGTTATTTGACTTTGGGTTTATGATTTTTCTGAAATCCTTACCCATTAGCTACCACCTATGTTGAGCATAGTAGACACCAATGTTCTGGACATTTTTACATATACTAACTAATGTGTTCTTCACAGCGGGTCTGTGAGGGATATGCTATTACCATCTCAATTTTACAGATGAAGAAAATGAGCCACAGAGACATGAACCAATTTGCACAAGGTTGTATGAAGCTAGGAAATGGGGGAGTCTAGATTGGAGCCCAGGCAGACCCACTCCATGGCTGACATCTTAAGCACGAAGCTATGCTTCCGTTCTGGTTCCAATGAGATCACGTACCTTAGAGCATTTTAAAAACTATAAAGGATTATATAAATATAAGTTAACAACTATCATAATTATTAGTGTTACATCTTTATCTAGGTTTCTGATGGGTTTGGATAGCAATCAAATTGATGTTAATCAAAACAAAAACACCCAGGCATGCCGTGGGATGATATCTATTTTTCTGTCCATCTTAGCATTACACATTTTTAAGCACTGCATTTCTGCCATGAATAAGTAAGCAATGGAGAAGACTTCTTTTTGTGGGTAGTTTGGTATTTGCTTCAATCTCTCCTGAACTCAGCATTATGTCTCAGTTCTGATTACAACTCAAATGAAGCCGCATGTATGAAAGAAGTTGCATATCAATAAGGGTTGTGATTAAGTGTTGTGTTCTTCCCCCACTCTTTTATTTCTTTAAGGTTCTTAAATTAGATAGCAGGAGAGACATGACTTAATTATTGAGAATACTTTGGAGCCAAATGGAAAATTATACTACTACTTACTCAGATGCCAGGGTAATTAGAGCCCAATTATTTCTCTCATTTGGCGCTAATGAATGAAGATCAATTAAAAAAATAATGTAACTGTGAATTGCTTTTATTGAGCAGAGAATGCGAAGCAGCTGAAATTGTCTACTCTTTCACTAATTGAAAATACTAAATGAAGGCAACCCAGAATGTGATTGTCTCCATGTAATTTTAGAGCGGTTTGATTTTCAGAAATCATGCAGATGGCCAAATTCTTGTATTAGACTTATTTCCTGGGTACAGCCCGCTGGTCTTTCTTCCATGAGGAAAGTCAAAACATGGCTCACGAAATTCTTATTTCCCTAGTGATAACATCAGGTTTGTTGGCAGGACTTTATTGTTGCTTCTGGGTTGGTCGTGCTTGGGCTAAGATGGAATGTCTGATTTTCTTGGCTATTTTACTTTTCTCCTGATTAGTATATCCATTTCATCAAATGTGTTCTGAAAACAACATTTATTTGTACCAAAATCTGATTGAAAGAGACATCTCTGTGATTAAAAGTTTAGACTCAGCTTATGTGGATATGGACTTACCTGCTAAGAGATAACCTTGGACTTCAGTTTGTCCTTTAACATAATGTTTAAGCAGCATCCACTAAAAAAAAACAAAAACAAAAACAAAACAAACAAAAAAACCAAACAAGCTTCTGCTATTTTATTTTACTTATCTTTTTTAATATCTTTACTTTATATATTTTTAGCATATATATGTTTTGAGGGGGTGGTATAAGAATTTCAATTCTGCAGGTTTGTTTGTGGTCTGAATATACATTCCCACGAAGGAGTTAGAGGTCAGCCTGAGCCGCTGAGTTCTACAGAGGAAGTTATGGTACCATTTATAACAGTGGCATACTCCCTCCTCCCCACCCCCATGCACACTTCACGCACTCAAATAACTTGCGAGATTCGAGATTCACAAGTTACGTTTGTTTACCTCTATTATCTCAAATGCTTTAAGAAGCCAGTAAGGCAGCTTTTATCCTTAATTTACAAACAAACAAACAAACAAACAAATGAGGCTTCAGAGAGCTTAAAGGGCATCAAAGCACCAAAACCCGGGCTGTTGAGTCCTACAGTGGTCTCCACAAATGGTGACCCTGGAGTTGTGTAGTGTGAAACCTGCCTAGCCAAAGACAGCACCCTGACTTTGACTCCTAATTCGAATGCCTGAAGGAAAATGCAAAAAGAAAACCAAAAGAAAATTCTGAAGTGCATGAGTCAGAATGGAGGCAAACCGTAGAACATTTGCTCTCTTAGCAATTCCCCAATTGAAAAAAAATTGGGTGTGGCCAAAGTCTGAATCAGCTTTGGTCATCTGGGCTTTGCTACGTGGCTGAGCAAGTGGAAACTCAGAAGAATAAATCCCCTTTGTCCTGTGACGGAGTCAAAACGTTTACAACGTGTCCCATGGTCGGGTTGTGCAGTTACACTAACAGGGAAGGACTCGGGATGGGGATTCTAAACCCGTTGATCAAGGTTTGGCTTTTGCCTTTCTGGCTCTGAGTTGCTGTGGACTTCCTGGTTAAGTACTCCTCAGCACCGTCAGGAGGTGGGGAGCAGGTGTAAGAGAGAGGTTCAGCCTTCCGGCAACCAGGGGACTCAAATTATTACTGCCAACGGAGGCCATGCATAAAGTTCTAGGATTGCAGTGACAGGATTCAAAGCAGATGCCATTTTTCTGTGTCATGTAACTGTCTCTCCCCAACTGTAGTTCACGGTTAACTAACACTTTATTTTTAATAATCCCATTTTCACCTTGTAAATAGTACTGCTATACCTCTCATTGTGGCTTTTGTGTGTGTCATATATTAGAAAGATAATTTTGCTAAGTGAATACATTTGAGATATTCCATAATTTTTCCACCGTATTTTGGCACATTTTCATTAAAAACAGAAGATAGCAAGAGCTTAAAACAGAGCAAATAACTTTTTCGATTTTTTTTCAACTCTGGGAAGCTTTGTTCAGGGTGCTGAGGAGAAAGAAGGGTGCATAGAAAGGGAGCAGACTAACTCTGGGGTCAGAGCACTTGGGATCAATTCCGACTCTTCCACATCCAAGCCTTGGACAAGGTTCTTCTTTTCACGTTTTAGTTTCCTCATCACTAAAACAGGGACAATTATCACGAACTTCCTCATGGCACTGTTCTGAGAATGAATGGGATCTTATGGGTCAAGGGCTTGGCATAATACCTGCCACATAGTGAGGCTCACTAAATGTGAGACTTCATTATTTCTCTCTTTAACTAAGATTAACACATCTATCTGTGGGGAAATTCCAGGTGAGCGGTGCATTTTCCCAAAGGCATGGGGGAAAGTGGCAGAAAAAGGGGGGAGTGGGCTCTGTGGCTGCTGTGGCTGAAAATGGCATTTGGTGAACTCATTCAACAAATTTTTGCCAAGTTTTGCTATGAGGAGAGCTATACAAGGCATGGGAGATACAGGGGTGAACAAGTCTGCCCTCATGGAGCTTATGAACTAGTGAGGGATACAGATAAACAGATTGTAAAAATAAACATGTAGTATGTGCCATAAAGAATGGTGAATCCAGGTAGGGGATGGGGATAATGAGGTTTGTGCATAGCAGGTGTGAGTTTGGGGGGGTGTGTTTTAAGAGTGTGGAGAAGGAACTCCTCTCCGATGAGGTAGCATCTGAGCAGAGCCCTGAAGAGAGGGAGGAAGTTACAGCAACAGGGGAGTTGATGTCCACAAAGAGAGAAGAGTAAGTACAAAGTCCCTGATGCTAGAATCAACTTGGTCTGTTCCAGGGATAAGAGCTCTGAATGCCTAGAGCAGAGGATGTGTGTTGGATGAGGGCACTGGTAGCACATGTAGGTCGATGTAGACCAAGCTAATGACTCTGGGTTTTATTCTGAGTCTGCGGTGGGAAGCTAATGGGTTAGACACAAGAGAGAAAGCACCTGATTTGCATTTTTCCAAGTTTACTTTGCATTCTGAGCAGAGGACCGATTCAAGAGGGCAAGAGCAAAAGCAGAGAAGATAGATGGTGGCTCTTGTGGCTGTCTGTAGGAAATGATGGTAGTTGCCATGAAGGGTTGGAGGAGTAGACCGACTGAAGGTACCATGGAAGCACTTGAGGATGTGGTTATGAGGGAGAGAAAACAGTCAAAGATTTATGACTTCAAGGAGCGCCTGGGTGGCTCAGTTGGCGGAATATCCGACTTCAGCTCAGGTCATGATCTCACAGTCTGGTTCGTGATTTTGAGCCCTGCATCAGGCTCACCGCTGTCAGCGCAAAGCCTGCTTTGGATCCTCTGTCCCTCTCTCTCTGCCCTTCCCCTGCTGGCACTCTGTCTCTCTCTCTCTCTTTCTAAAAAAATAGATAATTCTTAAAAAAAATAGAGATTTACAACTTCAAGATATCTGGCCTGAAGAAATAGATGAACAATGGTATTCTTTACCAGAGTGGGGCAGACTGGGAGACAAGAGGGTGTAGATGATGAAATTGAAACTTCTATTTGAGATGGCGATTCAAATCATGTCAAGTAGAAAGTTGGATATATGAGTGTGAACTTTAGAGGAGATTTTTGACCTGCTGAAGTTAAGCTGGGAGTCATTAGCTTATAGGTGGTGTTCAAGATTCCATAATAGATCTTAATATTGATTAACTCAAGTGTGAAAGTTTATCATCAGCCTCTTCCCTTGTATACCCAATTGTTGAATCTTAAACTTTATTATGATTGTCCCTATTTCAAAATCATTTAGACAAGTTTATTAAAAATACGATTGCTCAAAGCTATATGTCTTAGACAATTATGCCTCTCTATGTGACTTTTATCCTTTGATTTTATTTTGTGTCATAAATGTACACATATGCCTACTTCTTTTCCTTGGCAGCTCTTCCAGAATTTGAGAAGAGTACTCACAATAATCACGGCTATCAATGTTGAGCACACTCCAAATGCCAGCCCTTAATCCTCACAACAATAAGGGAATGTGGGGAGTGGGGGTGCAGACAGGTGCAAGGTATCTGGTTATCAACCCCGGGAGAAGAAGAAAAGCAACGTTGGTGGCTTTGTCTTGACGTGGCTAATTGGAAAGTGTTGTCTCTATCTGAGATACTTCAAAAACTCTACCAAACCCGATGAATGTGATCCCCTTCTATGACACACGTGTGCACTGATGCTAATTTATTTGGAAATGGTGAGGAGGGTGCAGGAAGTAAGAATAGGGTAGAGATGGCAAGGAATTTCCATCTGTCTCTAGAAACTGACTTGAACGACTTGAACTCGACCTTGAGACTTGGGCAGGCACAGGTCTATGTTGCTTGTAAGTGACAAAACCTACATAAACTGGCTTAAGCAAAAACGGTAAGTAGCGGGTTAAGTGGCTCATGTAGGAGAAGGTGAAGCAATTGACTTTAAAAAAGGCTGAATCTAAGTGCTAAAATGAAGTTTCCTACTTTCTGAGACAGGGATTGAGAAGTGGGCCAGTGTCATTGGTGAACAAGAATCAACTTTCCCTTACTAGAAATAGGGTGATGAGCTGATGGAGGGAGGAGAGACAAAACCAACAAATGCCCATCACAGGCAAGATAAGGGAAAGGAAAATGGACATGACTTCAGAGGTTATTTGAAAGGTGAGATTTTGTATTTTTCAATTAGTACTTGAAACAAAACAAAACAAAACATAACAACAGGGGCGTGTGGATGCCTCAGTCGGTTAAGCATCCAACTTAGGCTCAGGTCATGATCTCATGGTTCATGAGTTTGAGCCCCGCGTTGGGCTCTGTGCTGACAGCTTGGAGCCTGGAACCTGCTTCCAATTCTGGGTCTCCCTCTCCCTGTTCCCCTCCCCCGCTTGTACTCTGTGTTTCCTTGTCCCTCTCAAAATAGATAAACATTAAAAAAAGAAAAGAAAAGAAAAGAAAAAAGAAAAGAAGGAAAACCCAGAACAGTAAGCTCTCAGTAAAAAGGGGCAAATGTGACCAAGAGGCGGACTTAGAAGTTTCTCTATACAGTCAAGGGAAAGGTAGGAATGGTTGCTCAGGACGGCAAAGGGTCTGGCCAGACCACTCTGGCTCTTTAGTGCAATTCTACCATGTACAACCTGTTCAAAAGGCATAGAAACACTGAGGTTTTCCAAAATCCCTGACAAATGTTTAAGCTCCTATCATTTTTGCACTGGTGCTGTTGACAGCTTGGTGCAGGACAAAAAAGGAATGCATCTTGGTCAGCCTGACATGGCTTCAAGTCATAGTGCTGCCATTTGTTAGTCATGTGACACAGGAGAACTTTCTGTACCTCTCCAAGCCTCAGGTTTCTCGTCTGCAAAATGGGAGTGCTAATGGGGTGTCCTCAGAGATTTGATAAGGACCCAAAGAAACCTGACATGCACGGTGCCTACGGCAGCGCTTTGCACGAAAGAACCTCTCAAAAAGGTGATGAATCCTCCTCTTCCTCCTCCTCTTTATTAATATTGCTCTTATTTTGGACAAACTGGATTCATAGTGAGTGCTAAAATGCACGTAAAGCTGACTCAGGACGTTTTGTCATCTGCTTATGCTCAAAAGGATTGTGTTTTGTCTAGAAATAACAGTTTTTTTCAAGTGACTAATAGCTTGGTTTTGGGTGCAGGGAGACTAAGCTGTTTTGTCTGGGATCAGGTAATCCTAGTAGTTAACCTCTCTGAGCCTCAGTTTCCCAATAGAATCATTCTCATAGGGTTGTGAAAATAGAGAAGAGCTTGAATCATTGCTCTATTGTGCATATCCTAGTGCCTAGACCTTATAAGATTTTAATAAATACCAGTAACAGTAATAGCATCTATCATTATCTGTAGCAATTTCTGCAAAACGGCCTTCAGCCTTGTGAAAAGAAGGGTTCTGAGAGAAAGACAGAGTTGTCCCTGGAGGACGATGCAGTTGTCAAATGATGAAGCTTCACCATCCGGATCACCTTAGTCATCCTCGTTAGAGTTGGTTGGAATGTGACACCAGTGTTGATTTGCCTCTGGGTGTCTTTTGAGGATGGAAGTCTTGACTCCATTCTGCCCATGATTTATTTAGAAATGCCTGGGAGCGGAGAAACACAGAACGTCCTGAAAAGTCGACATCTTGTGCGCATCTTGTCCCAGGGTGGTTTTGTGATGGTTCATTTGCTGTGTACACGGCTTATCTTGAATTTATAGACTCTGAGAGCACCAGTGAATGCAACAAACTGGCTTTTTGCTATTCTGGATCGTCTAATATAGTTTATAGTGCAACCATAAATTTGGAACCATTTATGGAAACTTATGACTTGCAAACATCTCCTCCAGTTTTATTACTTAGTAAGAAATGGGTGGCGCTCACAATAGTTCTAAAAACTGTAAAAGTGTTTAGAAAATTCAAATGGCCATACAGCGCAGGATGCAAGCATTTATCTTTAGTATATTGAAACCTAATTTTTTACTAAAACGTCAGCTTGTTTTAAAATACACAAGATGATGGGATTGGAATCTTTACCAAAAGAACTTGTCTTTGCTCTTTCCACTTCAAAAAAGAAAAAAAAAAAAAAGAAAAAAAAAAGTTGTGCTATGCCTAGGGAGGAATTTAGTAATTAGATGATTTCTATAAAATAGCAATTGACATATGCCCTATTTTTTTCTACCATCAAAGGTGTTTAGTTGGAATAAAAGCTTTCTTCTCCACAATCTGACATTCTCCCTGAATTTTACCTTACTCTGAAGTCATTATCTTACAATTAGGTCTGAACTTAGGGGTAAAACAACAAGAACATGAACCAGGAACTGCAGAGCAATGGCCTTCCTTGGGTTGGAGCTGTCTGATGCTATCTGGGTTGCACAGCTTTTTATCATCCTGGTGTTTAAAGGGAAAGGTCTCGTTCTGTTGCCTTCCCCCCACCCCATTATTCTTTAAAGTTGAACCTGCTGAGTAGGCTTAGGCCTCTGTGAATCAGGACGAGATATTGTTATCATAAAAATGAATGTGGAGGTCAGACATTTATCTTTGTCTCTGTCTCCCCTGCAGGATTCTGAGAAAGAAAAATTATGGATGAGGTGCTTTTATCTAAGCAAAGTTCAGATGGAGATAAATAGTGTGGGGTTGGGAGCAAACAGAAACAGAATAGAGTGAGGGTGAGACTTGGGGGAGAAGATTCTGTTCTATTGAGTCCTATAATTGCCACCATAGAAGGGGCCCTACAAACACTGTAGTGTGACTCCATCAGGGCACAAAAGCAGTGCGGCATGAGAGATGCGAGAAGGGGCAGATCCCTTTCATGTTGCTCTTGCACTAGAAATTTAAGGGCCCAGGAAGGTACAGGTTAAGTGTGTGGGGGTTTGAGGTCAGATGGTTTGGTATGAATCTTGCCTATGCCACTTTTCAGTTGTGTATGGGGAAGAAATAGAAATTCTCTAAGCGTCCCAGCTGTCAGATGCAGAAGAACAGTGTTCCATACAACATGCATTATTAAATGTATTACCTAAAGTAATAGAAAGCACAGAACACTGTGCCTGACAGAGGAAGACCCGTGCTTCCTCCCTCCCTTCCTTCCTTCTTTCCTCCTTCCTTCCTTAATCCTTCCCTCCTTCCTTCCTTCCTTCCTTCCTTCCTTCCATCATTCATTCACTCAACAAGAAATTATTGAATATTTATAATGTATTAATACTGTTCTTGACACTGCAGATACAGTGATTCACACAACATAGCACTCTTGATCTCATGAATGTTGCTAAAATGTTGACTATTATGATGGTAATAATTAAGGACAACTGAGACTCTAAGAAGTCATGCTGCCAAATACTAAAAGGCCTTGACCTAGAGCAGGGTCTTTAGATTCCCACGCTTCTCTCCCACTGCCCAGACCCTCCACCCCCATCCCATTTGATGCTGCTTCTGCTCAGTTTGTCACCTTCCATTTTCTTTGTTCTGATATTGATTTTTTAAGAACAAAATGCATTTTTAAACACAATTTTAGATTTATGAATTGTGAAGATAGTCCAGACAATTGCCATATACCTCACAATGTCCCCTAAATCCTACAGTAGCATGGTATTTTTGATACAATTAATGACCCAATATTGATACTTTATTCTATTTTCCTTAGGTTTTCTTTTAACCTAATGTTCTTTTACTGTTCCAAGAAACCATCCAGGACACCACATTGCATTTAAGTCATCATATCTCCTTAGCTTCCACTGGGCTCCGTCTGTGTTGCTGACTTTCCTTATTTTTTGATGACCTTGACAGTTTTGAGGATTACTGGTTAGGTATTTTGTAGAATGTCCCTCGTTGGGATTTGTCTGATGTTTTCCTCATGATCAGACTGCCGTTACGTATTTTCAAGAGGAAGACCGTGGGGGTACGGTGCCATTTTCATCACATTATATCAAGACTACAAACCACAACATGGCAGTTTGCTGTTGATATTGACCTGGATCTCCTGGATGAGGGAGGTTTTTCCCTCTTTTGAATTCCTTTCCATAAATGCACTCTGGAAGGAAGATATTATATGTAGCATACACTTAATGGAGTGGGGAGTTACACTCCATGTCCTTGAGAGGGGCATATCTGCAGGAAGTATTTGGAATTCTTTTGCACAGGCTATTTTTTTAATTGCCATTTTTAAAATATATCCAATCACTTACTTATATCAGCATGAATTCATGGATACTTATTTCATACTTTGAGTTGCAATCCAGCACTCCTTTGCTCATTGAGAGCTCTTCCGATCAGCTTGACGTGCCTTCACCAATGTGCTGTTTTTTTGTTGCTGTTGTTTGTTTTTTAGTACTTCTTACTTTCTGGCACTCCAAGGTTCTCTAGGTTTATCTTGTATATTTTCTGTCCCAGTCCTTGAGTCAGCCATTCCTCCAAGAAGCTCGGGCTCCTTTATACTGGAGAAAGGTGTTAGAAGCCAGTATCTGGGGGTGACTGCATGGCTCAGTCACTTAAGCCTCCAACTTCGGCTCAGGTCATGATCTTGCGATTTGTGGTTTCGAGCCCCGCGTCAGGCTCTGTGCTGACAGCTCAGAGCCTGGAGTTGGCTTCAGATTCTATATCTCCCTCTCTCTCTGCCCCTCCCCTTCTCACACTCTCTCTCTCTCTCAAAAATAAAAATAAACATTAAAAAAATTTAAACTGCTAATCTCATTTAAGAGGAATGACATGAAAAAGAAACCGGTGTCTGGGCCCTTGGTGTGCTCATTTCTACTGTGATACTATTGTTTCTATGCATTCCCAGCTAACAGAGCAAGGAAATATATGAGTGTTTACTAATTTCTATCTATATACATATCTATAATTATTTCTATATGCAACTTTCTGTATGTAAAGTAAGCCAAACATGAGTTCACAGTAATGTCTCCAACTCTAATCCATTATCACACAGACCATTCTTGCCTCCTCTCTTCTCATATCTGTAAATTTCCAGTTCAACACTAACAGAAAACTCCTACTATCCACCATCCATTTACTTATTCAATTCCAGTGTACATGTATTATGGCATCAGAATTATTAACACACACTCCTGTGTAAATCAACTTCATCACTAGCAAAGAGTGATTATGGACATGTTCTCATCTTCTCTTTAAGATTAACTCAACAGATTCTGTACATTTCCAAAGTTAAGTCAGCACCTTTTCCTCCAAACCCCTTTAGAGAGATTGTCTCATATGTGTGTAATACTGTCAGAGGGCTTTGTCACATTCCACATTCCATCCTGGGATCTCCAACCTCCCAAATGATTTCTAAAAAATTTTCATACATTATGGTTGGCTCTTTGTACTGTAAAGTTTAATGGGTTTTGACAAATATAGTATCATGTATCCACCATTGCAGGATCATACAGAAAAGTTTCACTATCCCATAACTGCCTGAGGTTTCACCCTTTCAACCCTATCCATCCCACCAAGCCCCTGGCAACCACTGGTCTCCTCTCTGTTGCTCCAGTTTTGCCTTTTCCAGAGGATCATTTTGCTAGAGTCATCTAGTATGGACCTTTACAGACTGGTTTCTTTCACTGGGCAATATGCATTTATGATTCATTCTTTCCTTCCTTCCTTCCTTCCTTCCTTCCTTCCTTCCTTCCTTCCTTCCATCCTCCTCCCTCCGTCTCTCTTTCTTTTTGTGGCTTAATAGCTCAAATAGATGCATTTTCCAAAATACATGCATACTTCAAATATATGCATTTAATGCTAATATTCTATTATATGGGTGCACCACAGTTTATGACTGCATTACCTACTAAAGGACATCTTGGTTGCTTACAGTTTTTTGGCAACTATGAATAACGCTGCTGTCAACATTCACGTGCATTTTTTTTTTTTTTTTGTGAGAACATAAGTTTTCAAATTGGTCAGCTAAATATCTAGGGGAATGATTACTGAAATTTATGCTAACACTATGTTAAGCTTTCTAAGAAAACACCAAAGTGTTTTCCAAAGTGGCTGTGTTATTTGGCATTTCTACCAGCAAAGAATGGGAGTTCTTGTTGTCCCACATTCTTGCCAGCATTTGGTGTTGTAAATTTAAAATTGTTTTTGCCATTCTAATGGGTGTATAGTGATATCTCATTGTTTTAATTTGTAATTCCCTAATGAATCTTTTCATATGCTCATTTATCACATATATCTTATTTGCCATGTACGTTTTCTTTTGAGAGGTGTCCAGGTTTTCTGAATTTTTTTTTTTTTATTGAGTTGTTTGGTTTCTTTTTGTTGAATTTTAAGAACACTTGTATATTTTGGATATAAGTTCTTTATCAGATATGCCTTTTGCAAATATTTTCTCCTAGGCTGTGGCTTGGCTTTTGATTTTCTTAATAGTGTCTTTCACAGAGCAGAAGTTTTTAATTTTTATGAAGTCCAACTTACCAATTTTTTTCATAGATCATGCTTTCGGGGTTGTAACTGAAAACTCATTGTCAAACCCAGATCATTACCGATTTTTTCCCTATATTTTGACCTAGAAATTTTATAGCTTTGCATTTACATTTGGCTATAAGATCCATTTTGAGTTAAGTTTTGTGAAAAGCATAAAATCAACATCTAGATTCTTTTCTTTTTCTCTTTTCTTGTTTTGTTTTTGCACATGGATATCCATTTTTCCCAGTGTTATTTGTTGAAAAGACTATCCTTCCTGTAATGGATTGCTTATGTGCCTTGGTCAAAGATCAATTGACTATGTTTGTGTGAAAATATTTCTGGGCTCTCTATTCTGTTCCATTGATCCATATGTCTATTCTTTCCTTAATACCATGTTTTTGGTCACTACAGTTTTAGAGTATGTCTTGAAATTTGGTAGCATGTCTTGAATTTTCAATTTTATTCTTCAGTATTTTTGTGGATATTCTAGGCCTTTTACCTTCACATATATAACTTAGCATTAGTTTGTTGATATCTAACAAGTTAATGTGCTAGGCTCTTGATTGGGGTTTTGTTGAACCCCTAGACCAAGATGAGATGAATTGACATTTTAATATTGAGTTTTCTAATCTGTGAAGACAGAATATTTCTCCATTTGTTTATATCTTCTTTAATTTTTTTAAATCAGAATTCTATACTTTTCCACGTATAGGTCCTGTACATATTTTGTTAGGTTTATATCTATTTTATTTTTTGATGCTACCATAAATGGTAATTTTTGAAAAACTTCAAATTTGTATTGTTCACTGCTGGCATATAGGAAAACAACTGACTTTTGTATATGAAACTTGTATCCTGTAACACTCCTATACTCACTTACTTGCTTCAGGAGGTTTTTTTTTTTTATTTTTGTTTTGTTTTGTCTTTTAATTCTTTGGGGTTTTCAGCATAGATACTTATGTCATCTGTGAACAAAGTCAGTTTTATTTCTTCCTTCCCAAACTGTATACCTTTCATTTTCCTCATTTTCCTTTCTTATTGCACTAGCTAGGGTTTCTAGTATAATAAGTGAATAAGAGCTGTGAGAAGGGGCATCCTTGCCACCATTTTAATCTTAGAGAAAAAGCAACCAATTCTCAACATTAAGGATAAGGTTACCACAGGGGGTTTTGGTAGATGTTCTTTATCCAGTTGAGGAAGTTCGTTCCCCTCCAGTCTTTGTTGAGTTTTTATCATGAATGAGTGTTGGATTTTCCAAATGCTCTTTCTGGATAAACTGATATGATCATATGATCTTTTTTCTTTAGTCTAGAGAAGTGGATTATATTGACTGATTTTAGAATGTTGAACCAACCTTGCATACCTGGAATAAATCCCTTTTGGTGATTTCATTACGTATTTACTTACTTACTTATTTAAACTTATTGCAAGGGAGGGGCAGAGAGAGAATCCCAAGCAGGCTCTGTACTGTCAGTGCAGAGCCCGATGCGGGGCTCGTACCCACAAACTGTGAGATCACAAACTGTGAAATCAGGACCTGAGCTGAAATCAAGAGGCTTATCCAACTGAGCCACCCAGGTGCCTCCCCCCTCAGTAATTTTATATATTGTTGGACTTTATTTGCTATATTTTTAATTGAGGATATTGATCTATAATTTTCCATTGTTGTGATGTATTGATTTTTTTTTTTTTTTTGGTTTTGGAGAAATACTGGCATCCTAAAATGAGTTGGTCGATAGTATTTCTGTTTCTATTTTCTGGAAGAGACTGTAGACTATTCATATCATTTCTTCTTTACATGTTTTGGAAAGTTTATCAGTGAAACCAACTGGGCTTGGTGTTTTTAAAAATTACTTATTAATTCAATTACTATAATAAACATGGAACTATTAAGATTATCTGTTACTCCTTGTGTGAATTTTAGTAGTTTGTGTTTTATAACCAATTGGTTTATTGCATGTAAATAATTAAATTTATGGGCATAGAGTTGTTCATATATTTCTTGATTATACTTTTAATGTCCATGGTATCAGTAATAATGGTTTTTCTTTCATTTGTGATATCAGTAATTTGTATCTTCTTTCTTTTTCTCTTGGTTTGCCTAGTTATAAGGTTGTCAATTTGATTGATCTTTTCAAAAAACCAGGTTTTGGTTTTGTGGATTCTATTATTTTCCTGTTTTCAATTTCAATGATTTCTCTCATTTTTGTTACTTCTGTTCTTTTTTTCTGCTTCATTTAGGCTTAAATTGTTCCTCTTTCTCTAGTTTCCTGACATGAAAACTTAAATGATTGATTTTAGATTATTCTACTTCTTAATATATGCATTGAATGCCACGAATTTCTCTCTAAGCACAACCTTCAAAGAACTCCATAAATTTTAATTAGCTGTATTTTCATTTTTTATTTGGCTCAAAATATTTTAAACTTCCTTATGAAACAACTTCTTCTCCTCCTCCTTCTCCACCCCCCTTCTCTTCCCCTTCCTCTCCCCTCTCCTCCTCTTCCTCCTTCTCCTTCTCATTCTTCTGCACTGCTCCCCCCACCCCTTCTTCTAACTAGGTGTTATTTACAAGTGTGTTATTTAATCTTCAAGTATTTGGGGGTTTTGTTATTTGTTAATTTTGTCATGATCTGAGAACATAAATTTGTTAAGGTTTGGCTTTATGGCTCAGAATGTGGTTTTCCTTGGCAAATCTTTCACAAGATTGAAAAGAATGTGCATTCTGCTGTTGTTGGCTGGAGCATTCTGTAGGTGTCAAGCAGGCTGAGAGTGCTGGTCACATCCACTATATGCCACAAAGTTTCTGCCTGCTTGATCTTCCAATTACCAAAAGAAGGTATTAAAGTCTTTACTCATAATAATTGATTTATTTATCTTTGCAGTGTTATCTTTTTGCCCCGTTTCACACTGCTGTTAGATGCATACATATTTATAACTTTTTAGTCTTCTTAGAGAATTGACCTCTTTATCAGCAAAATGCCTCTATTTATCCCTGATAAATCTCTTTTTCTGAAATAAGTTTCAGATTTTTTATGTAGGAGGTGATCCCAAGATCAAGAGTGAGTGAATGAGGTGAGTAAAACAGGGAAGAAACAAAACCCAACAGCAGTCATTGAGGCTGTCACTCTTGGAAATGGGACAATGATTGTACTGGAACAGCTGAGATACATGTGGAATTCTTCCCAGAATTATTTACTCCAAAGATGGGAAGCTAGAACATTTATCTATTAGCTCTCAACCCTTCTTGGATGAGGGTGGTTCCTGAGGGTATTAACTTCCCCACACTTAGGGGCTGGGCTTGCTGTGGGTCCAGGAGAGTCAAGCCCTGACACAGGAGGTGCTAAGGTAGGGTATGAGGTGTGGCCATGCACTTGAGATGAGTGTCCCCTGACAGCACAAGGAGGGGGGAGCTGTCCACTGAAGCTGTGACTAGAATAGGAAGCAAGCAATGCTGACAGGATGCAGAGCAAAACGAGGCATCTGCTGTGATGGGTTTCTACTGCAATCTTTAGTGTGGAAAATTACTGTAAAATACACCAGTGTACTTTCCTACCTGGATAGTGCCAAGGGATGCTATTTACGTCTCCTCACTATGCTGAAAGCCATCTTAAATAAGCATACCAAGTAAAACCAGTATGCTTACTATGGCCCGCAGCTTCACAACAGATTTTTTGGCTGTTCATTTCCACTCAGATGGCTGCTCCTTTGCAGACGGATGCAAATTCTGAAACTTGAACAGACAGTACACATGCGGGATGAGATGGATTCGTTGCGTGAACAGTGAGAAATTAGCAGGTCTGTGTCTGAACATCCATTTTTCTCAAATCCTATTCTATCCTTGTATGCCTTTATGTTGCATGCTTCCTCTGCATATTAAGTGTGCTGAAAGGATATGCTTATCCGAAAGGATCAGTAAGGTGAAATGTGTTCAAATAACTCAGTTGTCTGACTGAGGTGTGGGTTACTTGCAATTTCTTATGACGGTAGGCCAGAAGGCAGAAGAAAGAATCACTGTCATAGTCAGTGTAAGTGACTTTCATCACCATGAGAAGCTAGAGGTGCTACTGCATAATGGGGGCAGGGAGAAGTAAACCTGAAACCCAGGGCATTCACTAGGGGTGTCTCTTGCTGTTTCCATACCTCTTGATAATGGTATACAGGAAAGTGCAATAACCAGTCCCACAGTGACAAGGAAACTACAGTAGGTATTTGAGTCCTTACCAGGCAACCATGCCTGGTGAAGTGCTAGCCAAGGGTGAAGGATATACAGAATGGTTGGTGGAAAGAGATCTATTGAATATTAATTCTAGCCTCAGGACTGGCTGCAGCTGTCATTTAGGCTGGTTCACTAGCCCTCTTGGATTGAGTCTTGGCTGAAATTATGGTGTCTGCCACTTTTTTTTTTTTTAATTTTTTTTTCAACGTTTTTTAATTTATTTTTGGGACAGAGAGAGACAGAGCATGAATGGGGGAGGGGCAGAGAGAGAGGGAGACACAGAATCGGAAACAGGCTCCAGGCTCCGAGCCATCAGCCCAGAGCCTGACGCGGGGCTCGAACTCACGGACCGCGAGATCGTGACCTGGCTGAAGTCGGACGCTTAACCGACTGCGCCACCCAGGCGCCCCTGGTGTCTGCCACTTTAAAGAAGCTGCGTAATTATTTGAACTGAGACAGTAAACGCATAGCAGAGTTGTTCAAAGGGTAGATCGGAGCACACGCGTTGTGTGTATCACCTCAGAACTTCTTATCTATTCTTATCTTCACCTCTTATTTTAGCCCATCTGTGATAAGTGGTGGTTCCACTCATACCTCAGCCAGCTTTATTTTGGGGCTTTATTTGACAGTGCTTTATTTTGGGCTTCCAACGCATGTCTCCTGCTTTCTGTTCTAGAATTTCTCTCATGCTGTGGTGTGGGATGCCCTTGGCAATCCATTTGGCACTCATTCAGGCGCAGTGTATGGGGAAATAACTGATCCACAGAGAATAGGAGTCAAAGGTAAATGCTTCCTTCTTCAGTCCTCTGGGGTGGATGGACCTGAGATGCATTTCATTCATCTAGCTTCTTTGAAAGCCCCATAGGATTAAGCATCCAGTTTTGCCTAGTGGTTGTTAGTATTGTCAATAATGCATCCACGTATTTGGTCTCATTCATTTTTCTGTGTTTATTTCTCTATCCTACACTTCCAAATAAGCTGCTTGGACATAAGTTTTTTTTTTTTTTTTTTTTTTTTTTAATTTTAAGGGCTGCTTGTGGGGAAATAGAAATAAATCAAAATTAAAAGCAGATTAAGAAGCATAATTTTTACATGGACAGTGAACATTTTCAGTTTAATGTAACTCAAGAATCAAAGCATCCTAGTAATCTTTGTCATTTTGTTTAAATGATCACATGTAATATTAAAATCATCAAGGGTTCTTTGCAGATATAATACCAAGACAAGTCTTCTTACCAGACTGTAACACCTAGACAGAATTGTAGAGCCGACGATGAATTGGAAGTTCTGACATCTGAGGAACAAGCACAAATATGTTGCCATTTTTTTTTTAGCCAACGAGAGTGGGGCTGAAGTTGATGTAGTTGGAAGGGAGGGGTGGTTATCATTTCTTAAAGTGCGTTATAAGTTTCCTACTCTTTTGGTCTGTCTCATGTTCTTACCAATGATATTGCAGTTAGGCACTGAAGACGATTCTCACACTTTCTCAAACATCTTTTCATTGTGGACTGAACTTCATTAAAGATACTTCACTACTGATACTGCATTTAAAATGCGCTGTTTTTTGGGGAATATTCACGTTCAAATTTTTATTTATGGGTAACGAAGCACCGTAAACATGGAGGCTTAAAACAAAAACATCATTTGGCTCAGGAATCTGTGGGGTATCATGGGAACATCTTGTCTCTGCTCCACTTAGTATTAGCTGGGGTGGCCCAGAGGCTAGAGTCTGCAGAGGCTCCCACGTCTAGAGTTTAAGCAGGGTGTCAGCTGGGGCTGTGGCGAGAAAGGGAAGTTAGATTCCGCATTTTGATGGGTTGTGGGTCAAAGAATTTACAACATGTTTTAAAACCCACAGAGTGTACCTAAAGAGTAACAGATACCCCTGATTCTCACATAACTACGACACAATTTTTCATGAGAATTACTTGCTTTACGATGCTTGATCTTATTTTCTAGAGCAATTCTGCAATAGGGCTTTCTGTGATGACATAAATGGTCTATATCTGGCTCTGTTCAATATAATAATCACTAGCCAGATGTGGCGATTGAGTGCATGCCATATGGCTGATGAAACTAAGTTTTAAATTTCATTTAATTTTCATTAATTTACATTAAATAGGCGCCTGTGTATAGTAGCTACTATACTGGGCAGCTCAGGTCTAGAACAACAAGTATAAAGAAATAGAGTTCAAATTCCAGCAGTGATGTAAGTACTGGGCAGACTTTCTAGTACAACCCTACAACATTCCAATTACAAGCAAAAGGCTTCCAGGCCTGACTGCATTCAAAGTACAGACGGAGATGATTTGGCCTAGGATGTCCTAGAGAGGAGACATTTCCCAGCGTGTGGGTGTGGAAAAGCAGAATAATCACTGGTGAGAAGAGTCAGGACAACTCCTCAGGTGGGCAAGATGCTGGAATGGTTTAGACATGCAGGTCCTTGCTCAACAATCCATCTCTTCACACAGAGACGCTAGCCAACTTCTTTTGGCGTGAAGTGTGAGTGCTCCTTAAGCTTGGATCTCACAGGACGATGACTTCTGAAATTCCTGTGTGTGCCTGTCTTCTGTGCCTGCCTCCCCCAGCCTCTTTGCCCTCCTTACCCTTGTCTTTCCTGTTCCTTCCTCTTGAAACTTTGTGATTCTGGAGTCACAATGTTGAAAATGTCATGGCCATCCCATCAAAATAATGAACAACTGTCATCCAAAAAGATGCCTTGATCATCTACTATGTGTAAGGCTCCATGCTGGGTATGTCAGTAAGAATCAATTTCTGCTCTTGGAACGTTATCATCTGGTTGGTGAGATTTAAGAGAACAGCTACAATTTAAAGAGAGTTTACTACTTGCCAAGTATCATGCTAATTTTTTTATGAATATGATCTCATTTATCCTTTAAAAATCCTATGACACAGAGACTTTTTATTCATGCATTATAGATGGAGACACTGATGTCAAGTGAGGTTAAACTAGCTCATTCAAAGTAAAACATCTATTAAGTGGCCTAGTGGATTTGAATCTAGGCTGCATGAACAGCAAAGAGGACAGGTGGTAACATTTGCTCACCTGTCCCAAAGACAATAGGTTGAAGAAGGAGTTGGTAAGAGGGGCTGTGCGAAAAGTATCTTTTCAGCATTACCACTTGGAAGAAAATATCTTTAGAACAACAACTAGGTAAGTGGGAAGGAATAAGTGGTAAATGAGAGAGGCTTTTTGAGAGTCACAGCCCTTCCATGAAAGGTTGGGTCCTGCCAACTTACTCTACCTGGGAAGGAATGTTATATTCGGTGTGCATGTTTCAACTTACTGAGCTCACTGGAAAGCCTTGAGGAACTGCATTCAAATGCCAGCATAAGCCTCCCTGAGACAATGAACAGATCCATATCACTATGAAATACAATTGGAAGGACTTAGATTAACTCTAGGGAGGGGAAAATATCTCTACAGAGGGCACAGAGAAAGATACAGAATTTGATGGGACGATCCTTTATCTAAAACTAAATATGAGCTAGAGATCAGTTGTTCAAGTCCTGGATTCAGAGACCTGGATTCGAATCCCACCTCTGTCATTGACTAGCTGAGGAACCCTGAACAAGATACTTAACTTCTTTTCATATTCCTTGTTAGAAAAGTAGAGACAATAACAAGGACGTGCTTGCAGGTTTGTTGTGAGGATGAGATGAAATAATTCATGTAAAATGCTCAGGGCCATGCCCGGCACATAATAATGCTCATTACGTGATAGCTGCTGCTGGTTTTAAAAGTCAGTGGAGAAGAGTGTGGCCTCTGGGCCACCAACTACTGGCTGTGAATCGCAGTTCTACATAATAAATATGGGACCCTGTGCAGGCTATATTATGTCTCTGTGCCTTGGTTTCCTTACTTACAAAATGGAGACAAAAATAATCCCTTACACCTCATACTCATTAAGGTAGCTATTATTAAAAAAAAAAACAAAAAACAGAAAATAAGTACTGACAAGGATCTGGAAAAATTGGAATCCTGGGCTCTGTTTGTTGGGAATGTAAAATGGTGTGGCTGCCATGGAAAACTGTACGGTGGTTCCTCAAAAAATAACACAGAGAATTATGATGTGATCCAGCAATTCTATTTTTAAAAAAATTTTGTTTTAATGCTTATTTGTTTTTGAGAGAGGGAAAAAGAGAGAACGAGATGGCGGAGAGGCAGAGAGAAAGGGAGACACAGAATCGGAAGCAGGCTCCAGGCTCTGAGCTGTCAGCACAGAGCAGGACATGGGTCTCGAAGTCACAAACCGCAAGATCATGACCTGAGCTGAAGTTGGATGCTTAACTGACTGAGCCACCCAGGCAGTCCACTACTTTGTTTTTTAAATATTTATTTTTTGAGAGAAAGAGAAAGAAAGAACACGTGCAAGAGGAGGAGGGGCAGAGACAAAGAGAGACAGATGATCCCAAGTAGGCTCGGTGCTGACAGCAGAGAGCCTGATGTGGGGCTCGAACTCATGACCTGAGCCAAAGTTGGATGCTCAACCAACTGAGCCACCCTGAAACAGAGTTTCAGTTTGGGAAGATGAAAAACTTCTGGATATGGATGTTGGTAATGGTTGTACAATAATTTGAATGTACTCAGTGGCAATGAACTGTACATTTAAAAATGGTCCAGATGATTAATTTTATGTTATACGTATTTTATCACAGTAAAAAAGAGATAAGGTGTCAACTGTTTATAATATTACCTGGGACTTCATCTAAGGCTCTGCTAGGATGATGATGATGATGATTATCAATATTAGTATTTATTTTATATCTTTGTGCACTAGCCCCAGATAAAGCTATGTAAATTAACATTCACTTTGTTTTCATATGACAAGGATAATGATCAGCCAAGAGTTAAAGAGAAGAAGAACACTCAAACTAACCTACCTGCCAGATTCTTCAGAACACTGATTAATGTCTGAGAAAAATGAATATTAATGACTTTCAACTTCTTTCTTTTATCTTTATGACCAACCCTGTAGCATCAAAATAAAGAGGATAAAAATACAGGATGATTCAACTGATGGCTTATTTTTTGCAATAAAACATTTTTAAAATTCAGGTGTCTTACTAGTGATGGAATCTTGGAGGAACTTTGGAAACAAACAAACAAAAATGTCATCTCATCATTCGTTAAAAGATTAAGAAAAATGCTGCCAACCATGAGGCTGGAAGAAATCGCTCACATGCTAAAACTAATAATGGTAATTTTCAAATGCCCAAAAGTTGAGCTGTCAACGTCTGGGAAACTGTGTGTTCCCACTGACAGGAATTTCTAACGCTGAGGAGAAAAAGGAAAATAAAGGACAGCCTTGTTCAACTTTGCTAATTTCACAAGCTGAGGCTTATTTCTGGGATGTGCCCGAGAACCAGGGTCACTGTGGCTAATGCTCCCAAATGAGACACCAGACTCCAGAACTGAACACTTTATACTTATGATTTGTGTTGACTTCTGTGTGACAGTTGAAGAAATGAAGTACAGGCATTACGTGTAAGGCCTCGGGAATCAGACTGGTCCAAATCCTAGGTTGGTCACTTACTAGCTGTGAGATCTTGAACAAATTACTCCTTGTGGCTTAGTTCCCTCACCTCAGAGTCAGGACAGTAACAGCTTCTGCCTCAGTGTTGTTGTGATACCAGATAATACACAGATATTTGATAATTAGATAATAATTAGGCAACAGTTTTGATTATTGAATAATAATTACATAGTAAATTAGGTAAGAATTGATAAGTAATTAGGTAATAAAAATAAGATGATACAGGTAAATGTTCAATAATCATTAATGGTGGTGGTGGTGGTGATGATGATGGTGGTGGGAGTGGTAGTTAAGATAGAGGAACCCAGGAAACTCTCACTCCATTCCAGGGTTGCCACGGGGGGTGTGCTGGGCAGACGATGAAGCTTACCTCACCAAGAATGCTTTTAGCAACTAGTGACAGAAAAGCCAATTGAAAGTGGCCTACAAACTATGCAGTGGTGTTTGGAGAGAGCATTCTTACTCACACTGGTTGGCTCAGAGCCTCAGCAATCTAAAGGATAGCTTATCTGTGAATCCTTTGGCCTCCCTCTCATTCTGGTTGCCTTTTGGTGACAAGATGGTTACTGTCACCCCACATACCATCTGTAAGCTCAAGAAGGAACAAGGGACAATGGATGGCATCCGCTTCTTTCATTAGGTAAGCAAAAATATGCCCAGAAACTCAAGACGTGTTTTGCTCATCGCCTGGTGGCCCAGAACTGTACCCAAGGCCACTTGTTACTCGGAGGAAGCCTGAGAAAGAAGTATTTAGCCAGCGACATTGCCTCTGTGAACAAACTGAGGTTGTGACAGCAAGGGAGAAGGAGGAAGCAGATGTATTTACGTCGGGTGCACTTGCCCTCACGTTTTCCAGGCAGAAGAGGGGGTGAGACGTTGGATGCTAATGTACAGGATTCTCTCTGAGGATGACATCAGAAAGACAATAATGACAGCACAGAGCTCAGCTGCAGCAGGTAGCATGCTACAGTCAGTCTCCTGTTGTTCTTCTGTCAGTCTTCCAGATGAGCAGTTTGCGATGCAGGTCACACGGCCCAAATCCAGCTGCTGCGCTGTTTTTGTCAGGCCGCTTGCAAAAGGAGTTAAGAATGGTCAAATTTATGTCCGTGAAGTTTTACAAAAACAGATAAACAGGAAGGAAGCCGACGCAACAAAGACCCTAAGTGGCGCACGAAGCCTAAAAATATTTGCTTTCCGGTGTTTATGGAAATGCTTTGCTGCCTCCCATTCTGGTATGTGGATTCCTTGAGAGTCGCGTTAACATTCTATCTCTGTATCTCTGTGACGCTGTCCGGCACATAGTAGGTTCTCAGTGAAAGCGTGATAAGGAATGACTATAGAAAGAGTGACATGGACAAACAAATGCATTGCGTTCCAGTACTTTCTAAAGTGCATTGCGTTTCAGTACTTTCTCAAGTGCTTTTCATTAATAAAGAGTGTCTACACCATTTCACTTAATGCCTGTAATAGCCCTGCCAACGTCCAAGTTCCCTCAGCTAATGACTCCTGCCTAGAATGTAAGTCTGTGAATCCCGAGTACTCTCTCTCTCTGGCCCTGACAGTATGGAGATGATTACCTGCTTGTAATCATCTCAGTTTCTTATTTCCTTTCTTTACTCTCACACAGTGAGCTCTATGAGACAAGCACTCCTGTCTGTTTTATCCACTACTGCTGAGTCCCTGAGTCTGAAAAATTATCTGTCCAATTAATGAGTAAGTGAGTTTGAGCCCTCCCATGTTAGAATATAGGGGGTCATGTTTTTAATTTTTTTTTTTCAACGTTTTTTATTTATTTTTGGGACAGAGAGAGACAGAGCATGAACGGGGGAGGGGCAGAGAGAGAGGGAGACACAGAATCGGAAACAGGCTCCAGGCTCCGAGCCATCAGCCCAGAGCCTGACGCGGGGCTCGAACTCACGGGACCGCGAGATCGTGACCTGGCTGAAGTCGGACGCTTAACCGACTGCGCCACCCAGGCGCCCCTAGGGGGTCATGTTTTAATGTGGCAGTGGTGTTCTTTACTCTCTTTCAGTCAGGGATTGGTTTGAACTGTTTATCTAGTTCCTAAGGAGAGAGTTATTGCTGGGCTGGCTCAACTCTGAATTCACATTTATGACTCAAGCAACTGGGAATTTTGTTCCCTTATTGATTGAAAAATACACATGTGGGCACCAGAGCTCTGTTTTCACTGCATATACAGAGGTATACAGTCCTTTCTTGACATCCTGCAAGACTCTTCTCATATAAATGCCTGCTAGTTAATTCATTAACTCACCCATTATCAAATGATGTTTGAATATCCATGTTGTCAGGCAACGTGCTGGGGTTCATTGGTGGTTCCCGCTCTAGAAGAGCACACGATCTAAGTGGGGAAACAGATGAAAAAGAAATAAGTTCCAAGTAGTCATATATATGTGGGCCATGAGGTGACATTTTGAGGTTGAATTTTGTGTGTTTCTTTTGAATGGTACCTTGTGGCATCCACAGAGAGTCAGCTCTCTACTGAAGATGTTAATCAAGTTCAAAGAATTTGGTGAAACAAACCAGCTATCATGTCTCAGAAGTGTCAACCACAGGACATTTTATTGCTTTGCTCATTGGCTTTGTTTTCCCAGTTAGAAACCTATTTAAGATGCTTGCTATCTAAACATAGGCTGTGGGGATGGGGAGAGTGAAATGCTAGGTCTCAGATGTCCTGTGAACCCTTGTCGGTCAGTACCTGCTACTAACAACACTATTAAACTCATGTGAGTTAACATGAGTGGCATCTTCAATTTGTAAAATGAACTTTTTGTTTTGGAATAATTTGGGGATTATAAAACAGTTGCCAGAAAGTGCAGAGAGTTCTTATATATCCTTTATCCAATTTCTACTAACACTAACGTCTTCCATAATTGTGGTACGTTTGTCAAAGCCAGGAAACGAACATTAGCATCACTATGAGTGAAACTCCAGACTGTGCTTATGAAGCTCAGATTTCCTCCTAGTGTCTCACTTCCGTTCCAGAAATGAAAATTGTATTTAGTGTTACTTATTTGGGGGATAAAGAATTATAAATTAGATAGATTTTTTTTCCTTTAAAGTCTATTTGTATAAATCTGCATTAAAAACTACTAAAATAGAGTGACTAATTTAAAATTTGCTTAATGTTTATGAGAACTTAATATACGTCAAAATAATTCACAACATTTAACATAGAGACCAACAAAGATAGAAAAATTGTTTAGAAGAATTATAGGCTCAAACTTTGTTTTATAGTAATCATAAAAGAGGTTAAAGCACATGTTAATAAAATAATTCCAGTATAATAGCACATTTGCTTACTAAAACATGCATCTAAAGCACAAGAAACATCCTATGAACACTATTTTAAGTGATAAACATTTATTTAGAAATAAAAATTCTTTCAACTCTGCTGTATGCACCTCTCTTTTCCATAAATTCTCCAACCTTATGTATAATCAGGATTGCTTGTAAAACTGTTTTCCACCTAACGGTCTGAGACTTTTTCTGCTACTTTTAGCCAATAATTAATTTTTATGGGCAAATCAGGGAAACGCTGACAGGCCTGTGACTTCTGAATGGTGTCTCTCTACTGAGTTATATTTAAACTATGCTAATCCTTTGTGGCCATGTCACATCTGTACACGTCAGGTACTTCTGAAAACTGTTCCTTTATGGAAAGAAGTTGCCTTAACCTTACACACACTCCCGTGGTCTGGCTGCTTTCAAACCAGACTGAAAGAGGTTTCCACTCTGCATTTGGCCAGGGTATTAGCAATCGTATTAACATGGAATATTTCAAACTATGAGAAGGGGTGCATTTGGTAAGGGGACAGATGTAGGACATCACTCATTAGGGTTTTTATCTGAGCCATAGGGTAGCCTTGTCTATTTAGTATTTCTCAAGACTAGACAGATAGAGTGGAATATTGAGAACAGGGACATTGAAATTAGTAATGTTGTAGATATGAACTCTACCACTTACGAGCCATGTGACCGGAAACCAATTACTAACCTTGTGAACCTCGGTTCACCACTGTGTAAAATAAGAGGAATAGTAACAATGACCTCCTAAGGCTATTGGATAATTATATCGAGAGCATGTAGCACAGAGTCTGGGATGGAGTTACCATCTACAAATGTTAAGTGCCACTGCTGCTAGCCTGCGCAATATTAATGCTCTTCCTGGAGAAAAGTATGGGAAGCAGGAGGTTTCAAGAATTTAGGAATGGTTCTTTGGTGCAGTATTTCTCATGGTATAATATGCAGGAGTTCCCAAACCTATTTGATCAAGGCACCTATTTTCTCTAAGCTGCTTGTGTTAGTTTCTGAGTGCTTCTGTAACCAATTACCACAAACTTAGCAGCTCAAAACAACACAGAATTCTTTTCTTATGGCCCTGGAAGTCATAAATCTATAATGAATCTTACTAACTTCTGATCAAGTTATATGCAGGGCTACATCCCTTCTGGAGGCTCCAGGGGAGAATCTGTTTCTTTGCATTGTCCACCTGCTTGCTACAGGCTGCTGTCTTCCTTGGCTCATGCTCCCTTTCTTCAACCTCAAAGCCAGCAACACAGCAGCCCCAGGCTCTCTCTCCCACTCTCTCTGACCTCTGCTTTCTCTGCCACATCTCCTTGGATTGTGACCCTCTGGGTTTTCTTTTGTGAGCACCCCTGTGATTAGATTAGTCCCATTAAGATAGTCCAAATAATCCCTCCATGGCAAGATCATTAACTTAATCACATCAGCAATATGTATATTTGCCATAAAGGTAACATATTTCAGATTTCAGGGGTTAGGATGTGGACGTCTTTGTGAGACCAGTATCTTGTCTATCACACATGACCTAAGAATTCTAGGATTCTGAGAAAATAGTTAAGAAAAGCCCTGAACCTCGTGGTCAACAAGTTAGGGGATGGGAGGCAGGAAGGCAAGGATAGGAGTGTAACTGGGAAATTTCATTTATATTGCTTATAAAATACGGGTGTATACCAGTCAGGGTCCCAAGAGAAAATGGATGGCAAAGCAGGATGGTAGGATAAGCAAAAGAAGCATTAATAAAGTAAAAGTAAAGAGGCTTCAAAGGTGTGTACAGGGATAGGGAACCTGCCAGAATAGTTCTAATCTTGCAATCTTTTCTCCCTCCTGCTAGGGCTACACATTGACATAATCCAACCACAAAGCCAAAGAACAGGAGAGCTGGGGATGTAGAACAGTGGTTCTCAACCTTGAGCCTGTGTCAAAAATCAAAGGGGCTTCCTGAAACACAGATTTCTGGGGCCTATCCCCAGAATCTCTGATTCAGTAGGTTTTCAGGTGAGTCTGATGTCACAGTCTGGAATTACACCTTGAGAACCAATGACGTTGACCAAACAGGTTAGCCTCCAGGAGCCCAGAGCAGGTGGAGAAGGATGATGAATGGGTCTGAATGGACCAACTGAAGTTATATGCAATAGTAGGCAGTAAAACAACAAATTATGGACCAAATAGTGTTGATTTTAAGTACAATGGGAGTCCTAGCGTGTGGAAAGCTGATGGGCTGGAGGAGTTGAGGAAGGTTTCATGGAGGAGGTGGAATTTTGCTTAGTGAGAAGGTCAACTTTAGAAGCATTTGGAAAAACAGTTTATTGTCTAAGAAAGGGGCAGAGAGATAGGTAACAGTATCTGGGACTTATGGGAGTGGGAAAAGGGAACCAGTGTAGGTTTTTGAGTAAGGGAATAATGTTATGAATGACCAGGATGATTGGAAGGGAAAGACAGCTCACTTGGTGACACAAGGTAAGAAAGTTGTTAAAAATACTTGTATTGTAGAAAAAAAATCCCTACTAAGTTTGGGAACAAGAGACTAGGTTTCTGTTTTAGGCTCTGTTATGAACTAATTAACTAGCTGGATAAGGTTGGTTCAACCATTGAACCACACTGAAGGGAGTGGAATTATTTTATTACAAGAGTGTGTTAACTGCCTGGAGAGAAAAGAGCAAATAGAAGAAACATTTCGAATGCTACCAACATCTAAATCTAGGAAATAGCAACATCTGCCAACCAGTGTGTAAACTTTGTCAACTTTTGGTAAGGAAAAACTTCAATTCTTGCTGGTGGTGACTTGTTGCCAACCATGCAAGGATTATTTTTGTGGGGGGAGTAGATGATATACATGATTAATGTGAAATAAAAAAGAAATTTTACATCACTAAAATTAATTTACTTTGCTTAAAAAATTTTTTATCCATCCATCCATCCACCCATCATCCATCCATCCATCCGCTAATCCATCCATCCATCCATCCATCCACCCATTTATAAATTAATTGCTGCTATAAATGAGAACACCAGACCTTGAAGATTTTGAGAATGTGCCTACTAGTGTATGGTAGCTCTTCTTGAAGAAATTTGCTCTCTTCAAAGCAATAAAGATGGAGCTGACATTCACCATCTGCCCTCCCTGAGATAAGGTTTTATGTGTGTTCTAATCATGGTGTCTACACTGCTCAGGAGGGAAAAAAAGAGTATCATTTCCTGGAAACAATTTTAATTTCTGTTCAAATACATTAGCTTCTGCTTTGTATTCTATACTTTGATTTGTTGTAATGTTTTGGATACAGAGAACTTAAGTTTATGACAACTTACTTTAAAAAGGTAATCAAGGTTCTGATATATTTCAGAATGACAGAAAGAGAAAGAAAGAAAGGAAGGAAGGAAGGAAGGAAGGAAGAAGGAAGAAAGAAATAAAGAAAAGAAGATGGAAAGAAAGAAAGAAAGAAAGAAAGAAAGAGAAAGAAAGAAAGAAAGAAAGAAAGAAAGAAAGAAAGAAAGGCATAGAAATGGTACTCTTTCCCCCTAAAATTATTGGCAATGCCAAATCTGGAGAGTACGTGATACTTGCCTTCAATGATATGATCACTAATAGTAATAACTTAACCCTATCTAGTGTTTACCATGTACCAAGTAGATATTTCATAGCCATTCTGTCTTTTAATCATCACAACAATTATATGAAGTAGTTATTATTTTGAGAACACAGAAAAAAGAAGAAATAGAAGCTTAGATAGGTTAAGTATTTGCCTGACAATTGCACTGACCTAGGTGTTGATGCTGAGTTTCAAATTCATGTCTGATTTATTTCAATAGACCATGCTTTTTACCATTACATTCTTCTCTTTTAACATTCTCACCCAAACCCCTATTAAATCTCTTTTCTTTCTGTTTTTTATTAATTTTTTTTGATGTGTGGTTTATACTCAAAGCCTCTACTTTTCCTACTATATGTTATCTACTGCTGCATAACAAATTACCCTAAAGCTTAGGTTAAAATAACATTTATTATTTCAGTTTCTGTGGGGCAGGAATTTAGCAGTGCTCAGCTGGGTGCTTCTGTCCTACAGTATCTTATTGCAGCTGGGGCTACAGTCACCTAGAGTTTTGACTGATGCTAGAAGATCCACTTTCAAGATGGCCCACTCATTGACGATTGGTAGGAGGGCTCGGTTCTCCACTGACTCTTTGCAGGAGACCTCACTTCCTCACCACATGGACGTGTCCATAGGGCTTCTTGAGGGTTCTCGTGTCACGGCAGCTGGCTACCTCCTAGAGAGAGTGACCTAAGAAAGAGCAAGATAGAAGCCAGAGCCCCTTTTATGACCTACCTTTGGAAGTGACACTCATTATTTCTGCAGTATCCTGTTGGTTATACAGGTCAACCCTATTCAGTGTGGGAAGCTGTGAGTGCCAGAGGGAGAGAATACTTGTAGCCCGGCTACATACCTCCTATTTGGGAAGGTGACTACACATTTACACCTCACTTCTTTCTTAACACTCTGTAGTTTATTTTTAACCCCCTTCCCTGGGTTTTAAAATGCTTCTACCCAACAGATATTATAATTTCCTTCCCATTACATTTCAAAGTTTTGCAGGACTGAACCATCCCTTATCATCTCCTCATTTTCTTCTTGGTTTTTCATTCAGATCTAGGGCTTAGCATAGTGCTGGGCACATAGGAAGACGACTTGATAAACACTTTTTACATGAGTGAACACATCCAATGACTATATGCTCAATTTCCTTCTGCCTCTGTGCTTCTGTACTTCTTACTCTTCATTAGTGCTCAGTCACAAGCTGGGCATAATTGGGCCAACTGGGGTGTTTTATTTCTCTAAATTGCACAGAATTGTAAAAATTGAGGCAACATTTAAATTTTTTAAACGTTTTTTCTTTTCTTTGCTTTCTTTCTTTCTTTCTTTCTTTCTTTCTTTCTTTCTTTCTTTTTTTACTTTTTGAGAGGCAGAGAGAGACACAGCGTCAGCAGGGGAGGGACAGAGACAGAGGGAGACACAGAATTGGAAGCAGGCTCCGGGCTCTGAGCTGTCAGCACAGAACCCAGGGACCGTGAGATCATGACCCGAGCCAAAGTCGGACGCGTAACTGATTGAGCCACCCAGGTGCCCCTAGGCAACATTGAAAAGTTTGGGGGTTTCTCACAAAAATATGAGTTCTTGCTTTTGGTGAAAACGTTGAAGATGTGGCATGGAAGTAGTTGCTGGAGCCAAACAAGGAGGTCCCCTCTAGAGATGGTAGGTTCTCTTCAGCTCATGATGATTCTCACCATTTCTGCTTCTCCTTCCGACACTGAGACTCCTCCAACTTGCCATTTATTACTGTGCTTATGATGTTATTTTTCTTAGAATGCAGAAATGTCCCTAAAATCCATGCGTCTATAAAAGTGGGAAAATGAAAGACAGCCCAGGTGCTCACATGATTTTTCTTAAACCTCCCTGGTTAAAATAGGCAAGAGTTTGTGACCTGTGTTCTCTGAGCCATGGGTGACGAAAATGATCCCATCAGGTACTCTCCCCAGCACGCCTCCTGGATCCTTATGTTTGATGTCTTTTCTTTCTTATCACCCAAAGCCTGAAATGGAGGGTGAGGTCATTGTTCAACTGCAGGAGAGACTAACTTTTCTATGACTAGGTGGTGAGCAGAAAGTACCACGGACTGCTTTGCCTTCTGGTAAGAACACATCTCTACATACTGGAATCATTTTGTTTTGTTCTAGAAACCCATTTGGCCAAGGCTTTGGTTCTGTTTTTGGAAACTGTTGTCTTATTTCTACTCATTTTCCTATTTAAAACATCCTGGTGTGCTGAGATCAGATTTCAAGCTTCTGTGTGTGGATGTATAAAGTGACCGAAGGATGGGAAGACAAGAGTATGTTACTCAATAGGCAAAGTTGTAGGTAATTGAGGGAAACTTATCTCCACAAAGGCAAATCGAAGTCTAGACTGAAGAGAAGGACCAGTTTGTCACCACAGAGGCAGGTGATGGCAAGGGAGACAAACTAATTACAGCTGTATGAGTATCTGTTGTTGACATGAAAGTGAACAGAAATTCAGAAGATCTTCAACTTTAGTTATTTGAGATATTAGTTAGGAATTGCTTTTTGCTCTTAAAAACAGAGACCCAACTAAGGGACTCAAATCAATTTAAAAGATCTGTCATTTGCAAGGTCATTGATAATAGTAGTCTAGGGGTGTTATGGAAGCTTTATAGGTATGTTATAGATCCAGCTTTCCCCATTGTTTTCCTCTGCCAGCTTCGAAGCTTAACTTCCATCTGTAAGTCACAAGTGGTTGTTGGATTTCCAACCATTGTGTCAGCTTACTGAGTAGGAGCCAAGAGAACCGCACAGCAAAAGGGTTCTTCCAGCTGTCCCTGTCCAATACTTCTGCATATATCTCATTGGTTATTCCTATGTATAAGGGAGGGGGGGAAATGTTTCTTCAGCTAGATTCATTGCTTAGGGTTCTGGTGGTAAAGACCAAAGAATGAATAAATGGAACAAGTTGTGTCAAATCTTTCTTAAGGGAAAGTAAGAAAATTAATTATTATTTGACAGTTTACTACGTGCTGGGGCCGTGCTATAAATGATCTCATTAAATAGTCACACAACCATACGAAATAAGAGGTAGTATGTCATTGCTGTGTTACAGGTGAGGAAACTGAGGCTCAGGGAGGTTAAGTAACTTGACTGAGGTTAAGCTGTAAGTAGTAAATAGTGAGTGGGCCAGCATTTCCAAAAACTGTTGCTTTGTCCTTGGAAACTTACAGGAGATGAGATATCCTTTCTTGAGAACACTGGAGTTTCTCATTTCTCTTAGGGTTATAGATTTCCTGTAGACCAATATGAACTCCTAACCTGAACTCTCCTGCTCTTTTTTATTGAGACTTTTAAGACAATAAAACAACAGTTAAAAGCCTTTGAAGACCACAGGAAAGTGATAAACTATCTAGATTTCCTCCATTCCTGGATGTTTAATTTGCATATTGAGGCTCTACAAATGGATGAGGTTTTTTCCTTGAAGCTATATATGTACTTTGCTCATGTGAATCAAGATCTTCCTCAGAAGTGAATACTCCTTGATCTTGTTTATGCATTTTGCCACCTCAGGATGAGAAGTGAATTGTACTTATTCTAGTTGAGCCAAGTATAAATTTTGTCCTACAGATCAGGACAAAATTGTGAACTGTGAATTGCCCGGTATAAAAAAATGACATGTTGTTGTCTTATTAGGCTAGTTCTTTGTTATATGTAAAATGAAACTCAGCAAATTATGCGTGAGGTTTTCAAAGAAAGTGTATTACTCATAAAGTTCATGATGGGAAATTTGGAAGTCTGGCCAGACTAAGCATAGTGTCATGGGTTTTGTTTTTAGTGGAGAACAAAAGAACGGATTTCCTCAAACTCAGGAACAAAATAAGTTGCGCCTAGAAGACTGAGCTGTGGATCAAATGTTCAAAGCTTGGATCACATAATATACATCATTGTCATTTCAACCACAATACTAGCAATGAGTTAAAAAAAGATGTATTATTGCTAATTCCTCCAGGGTCTTTTTCAATCTCTTCCAGAAAGAAAATTCAAAGCTTGCTGTGTTAGCATATCTTTTGAGAAGCCTGGATGCCAGTGGGCAAAATACACTAGGACGGAACTTTCCAGAGGCCGTGAGCATGTTGTTTTTGTTCATTGTATGTCGGCTGCTCTGAGCACATAGTAGGCAAATACTCAAAAAGTAGGTGAAAGAATATCAGATTTCCTAGTTCCTTTTAAAGCCTGAAGACCTACTTAGGATCCTACTTATGGCTTCCAGACCTAGAAACTACCTCTCTGGTCACCTCCCCACTTCTCCCTACCCTTTTGGCCTTTATATACTTTCGTAAAATGAGATGGTCTTCTTGGAAATCACCCTTTGCCTCTTACTCATCAACCCTTATGACTTTTTCTCAGTCCTTTTTCTACCTGGTCTGACACAGCACTCATCAAGTTTGGCTTGACCTTGAAGCTGTCTCCTCTCTTTGTTCCTACAATGCTATACAGTCTTGATTTTTCCCCCCTTTTATGACCTCTTCTCTGTCATTCTCTGAATGCTTTTTTTTAAAAAATGTTTATTCATTTTTGAGAGAGTGAGAGACAGAGTGCAAGCAGGGGAGGGATAGAGAGAGAAGGAGACACAGAATCTGAAGCGGGTTCCAGGCTCTGAGCTGTCAGCACAGAGCCCAACACGGGACTCAAACTCATGAACTGTGAGACATGACCTGAGCTGAAGATGGATGCCAAACCAACAGAGCCACCCAGGTGCCCCACTCTTTCATTTTTATATGGAAAGTCTCTCATATTCAATTAGTCACTGAGGTCTCCTCATATCTTTGTAAATTCTTTTGTTAGGGATCTTGTCTCTACATTTGTCTTCAAATACTCTTTTCAGTTTATTCCTATCCTGCTTTCTCTGCCCCATACCTTCTATGTTCTCACCTCACACCTCCGTTATTTTGCTGCCTGGAAGACACTGGCACACGTCTAGAGTGGAAGTGATCTCCTCCTCTCCCCTCCTCCAATACACGCATGTGCACATGTTCACACACATATACACTCACTGTGATGGTTAGTTTTATGTGTCAACCTGACTGGAGCATGTGAGTCCCCAGCTATATGGTTAAACATTAGTCTGGGGGTATCTATGCTGGTATTTCTGGGTGAAATTGACATGTGAATCAGTAGATGGGTGAAAGCAGTAAGCCCCCCCCAAGTGCAGCTGGGTATCATTCAATCCATTGAGAACCTAACAGGAATAAAAGGTTAAGTAAGAATAAATTCTTTCTCTCTACCAGTTGGTCTTTGAGCTGGGATGTCAGTCATCTTCAGCCTTTGGACGTGGACTCAGACTGGAGCTTACACCATCAGCTCTCTTGCTTCTTAAGCCTTCAGACTTGGACAGGGATTATACCACGGGATCCTCTGCATTTAGACTTTTTAGTCTTATCAATTGAGCCAACTCTTTATAATCTCTTATCTCCCCCTTTATAATCTCTCCTCCCCCCTTTATAATCTCTCTCTCTCCAGAAATATATCCTATTGCATTCTGTTGGTTCTCTTTCTCTGGAGAACCCTGACTAACACACTCACATGCCCGTGCCCCTGCCCACACACATTCACACCACTCACACTCACATATGGAGGTCCTCACTAATGGCTTTTCCAATTCTGAACCCAGTGCCTCAAAGGAAAATCTTCAAGGTAGCTTTGATCCACCACCCTCTCCTTCCCTCTTCAAAACCAACCAATCAGAAAGTACTGTTGACAACTTTTTGTGATGCTTTTCAAAGGCGACTTCTTCCATTTACGTTTTAAAATTATTTTAAAAATAGTTTTAGTCTTATCGCAAAGTTGCAAAATAGTATCAGGGATTCCCCTACATCCATCACCCAGCTTCCCCTAATATTAATATCTTGTACAATAATCATATACTTTTCAAAGGTAAGACATTGACATTAGTACAGTACCATTAACTAAACTACAGGCTTTATTCAAACTACAGTTTCCCCTTCTTTTCAGTTCCAGGATTTCAATGGCATTTAGTTGTCATTTCTCCTTAGTCTCCTCTAATTTGTGACAGTGGCAATGTCCATCTTTATTCTGTGGATAATATGTCTTCTGGGTTTCTCCACTGTAAAGTTGCTACTTTTCTCTTTGAAATTAATAAATATCTTAGAGGAAATACTTTGAGACTGTACAAATACACCATGTCTCCTCAGTTTTTTCTTTGCCTACCAGTTTTAATGTTCATTGTTGGGTCTTACAGACTAATTACTGGTGTGGTGTTCTAATGGTGATTTTCTATTTCCCTTACTCTTTTGATCCTTATTCATTCCTTTAATTCCATTTGAAATGAGAACTATTAAGAATAGTCACGTTTTTGGGGGGGGTATTTACTCTGCACCTGGTATTGGAATATGAATTTAATGTTCACTGTGTCATTTAAAGCCCACAGTAACTCTTTGAATTAGGTGTGGTTATCACCACCTTACAGATTAGCAAAGGGCACTCATAGAGGTGAATAATTTGACCATGGAAAATTGGATGAGGCCAGCATCCCACCCATGTTTGCCTGATCTAAAGTCTGTTCTCCCCACCCTTACATAATCCTGCTATTACTTTAGTTTATACACTCATGTCATGAGAACGTCTGTAAGAGAGTGACCACCGTGACTACCAGGGCCCAGTTTGCTTCCCTATTCCATAATTCTATGATGTTACCTGTACTCAAGACATTTCAATGGCTCCCATTAAAGATAAGATGAGGTCTGAAATTCCTAACCCACAATGAAGGCATCTGGCATTTGAACCCAAACCAACCTTCCCTTCCTTCCTTATATCTGTTCTCTACTCCTGTAAATGTTCCCACCACAGTAGCCTGTCAATTCATGGTGATTTCTATCTCTCTGTCTCTCTCTCTTAAAAAAAAAGTTTATTGAGAGAGAGAGAGAGAATCCCAAGCAGGCTTTGCACTGCCAGTATCAAGCTGCATGTGGGGCTCAATCTCACAAACATGTGAGATCACTACCTGAGCCAAGATCAAGACTCAGACACCCAACCCCTGAGCCACCCAGGTACTCCTTTCCTATCTCTTGTCTTTGCCTTACATTTCAATAGCTCTTTCTCTTTCTCTGTCAGTTAATCCCGCCCATCTCTTAAAGCACACATCCTCTGTGAAGGGGAAGTCCTACTGGCTCTATTTTCCAAACATATCTGGGAGCTGGTTCAATCTGGATGCTTCCACTACTAATCCCCAGGCCCAAGCCTCCATCATCTTATTCCATCATTACTTATTCATGAATGCATTAAGTCAAAGTGCACACAAAACCCAGAAAGTCCTGATGAGACCTGCTCCACCTCCCTGCTTCCCTACCATCACCTCTCCAACCTGGGCTCTTTCCGTTTTCATCTTTATTAGTTCCACTCCAACTACACTGACCTCTGTGCTGTCACTAGAATATCCCAGGCACACTGAAGGCTTTTGACTTGCCTGATCCCTCTACCAGGAATGCTCTTCCTCCAGTTATTTATACAACTAATTCTCTCAGGTCCTTCAAGTATTCACTCAAATGTCACCTCCTCAGTGACGTCCAACCTGACCTTGAAAAGTATCCAATCTCCCTAATCTTCATCTGCTTTCCCTGTTTCCCCTGTACTCACAATCGTCTAAAAAATGCTATGCTTTACTTCTGCTTATGTCTATAGTTGATTGTCTATCTGGAATATAAGCACCAGGCAGGCAGCGATCTTTGTATTTTGCTTACTGATGTATCCCAAGCACCAAAGACTGAACTTAGTATACAGAAGATGCTGAGGAAATTTTTGATGAATTATATGAGTATCTCATTCACAATAACCTCTTCCTATGTCATTTCCCCACCCCCACCCCGTCACTCTGTGGTATACCTAATGTTGGAACCATTCTTTTGGCATGTATATATGCCTCATTTTGTTTCTTGTTTCACATTACATTCATAGACATGGATGTCAAGCAGAGTTCAGCAACCTGGTTACATTTCCTTACTGTCTTATTTATCTAGACGACTCTTTCATGCTCATTAAACTTTCATCTTTCCCCAGTGTCGGGGTGGAAGAGAACTCTCATTTCCTATTGGCTCCTAAACATGTGCTGCATCAGTACTCTAGTTCTCAGTGTGCCCTCTGGTTGTATGTGGGCAAACCTACTACCTGAGTTCTTTCCTTTTCACCTCCTCAAGCAGTTCTCTCCTGGAGGTGAATCTGCTCCTACCTACATAATCCATTTCTCCCTCTCTCTTGGATAGGCTCAGTAAAGGTGAACAATCTCCCGTCTTTAAAAACCCTCCTAAGTCAACACACCCATTTTCTGCTACTTGCCCATGTCTCTGTTTCTTTTATAAAAAATTCTCATTGGACTCCCTGTCTTTCCTTCCTCAAATACCATTCATTCTTCCCTAATCCATTTCAGTCAGGTTTTTTCCCTACCCCTTCACTGAAACTGTTCTTGTCCAGGACCTCCATTCTGCCAGATCCAATGGTCAATTCTCAGGATTTGTCTTACTTGATCACTTAGCAACATTGGGCACATTAGATCATTCCTTCCTTCTTGAAACACTTGACTTAAGGCTCTTCCTTCCTTTCCCATCCTGAAAACATTGATACTCCAGGATTCAGCCTTTGATCCTCGTTTCTTCCCTCTCTGCATGTATACCCTGACTGATGTGGCTTTGGAACCATCTCTCCAGTGATGATTCCCAAATCTTTATTCCAACATGGACCTCTCCCCTAAGCTCTAGTCTCATATAGCCCCTCAACACCTCCCCTTGGATGTCTCATGGCTGCTCAAAACTTGTCCCAAATAGAACTTTCACTTTTCTCCAACTCAGCAAATGTCAGCCCCATTCACTTAAAAAAAAAATACAACTATGAGTCATCATTGATTTCTTCCTTTCTTTCACAAGTCAATCCACCAACAACTGCAGTTGGATCTACCTGTGAAATATATCTCAAATCTCATTCCTTTTTGTCTCATTTTTCACCAACATCCTAGTCTAAGTTATCACTGTGCACCCGGATTATTGCAGTAGCCTCCCTCTGGCTTCCTTGATTACATTGCTTCTTCCAATATGGCCTTAAAAATAATATTAGAATATTGCTTCCTGAGCCAAAACCTTTTATTGTCATTTTAGCAAATTGAGAATAAAATCCAAACTTCCTACCATCGCTTTTGAGGCTTTACGTGAGCCTTCCTGATACCTCTCTGATCTTGCCATCTGCTATTGTCCCTTTAACTCACTTCAGTCTTGTCACTCTGGACTTGCTTTATCTTGGAAATCTCAAACCTACTCCTGCCTAAGGGCCTTTGTACTTCCTGTTATCTCCACCTGAAATCTTCCTTTGCAAGATCTTCCCATGACTTGCTTATTTCATTCATTTTTCCATGAATGTCTCCTCCTCAGAGAGGCCTTCCCTGACACCCAGTCTAAAGTTACCTCCACCCCATCACCCTCCCTCTTTGTGCTCTGCCTTAATTTTCTTCATAAATGCTTGGAACTGAAATCATTTTATAAATGTGTTATTTCCTTGACTGGCCTATTAGGATGGAAAATGTGAGCTTGTGAAACATCTTTGTCTTACTGTGGAATCCCTAGTGTTTAGAACAGCAGGTAACTGAATAACGACTAGTTGAATGAAGAGATATAGTTAATCATTTATTGGAGTGCATATTTGGGCCAGGTGTAGGGCAGAGTGCTATGAATACAGGGATGAATGAGAAAATTCTAGCCCTCAAGGAACTCACTGTCTTATACAGTAGTTCTTGATGTGTCTTCTTTAGACCAGCAGAATTGGCACCAACCACCTGGGAATTTATTAGAAAGGGAAACTCTCAAGCCCTAACTGGAACTAGTGGATCAGCAGCCCCTGGGGGGAGGCAGCAGTCTGTGTGTTAACAAGCCCTCCTTGGAACTCTGATGCCCTGTGGAGTTTGAGGACCACTGCTCTGATGGTGAAGTCAGACCCCAACAGGTGATCGTAATGTATGGGGGCCAGTGCCATTAACAAACGCTGGACATTTTAAAGACATTCTTTGTTAAAGGTAAGACTGCTGCACCAGTACAAATAAATGTCCCCAACATACTTGTCATCCTCCCTTTTCTTATCCTTTCCATTTTTCTTTTTTAATTCTTATTCTTTTTTTTTTTTTTTTTTTTTTTTGAGAGAAAGAGAAACACACTGTGAAGGGGGGAGGAGCAGAGAGAGCTGGAGACCCAGAATCCGAAGCAGGCTCCAGGCTTTGAGCTGTCAGCACAGAACTCGACGCGGAGCTCAAACTCACAAACCGTGAGATCATGACCTGAGCCAAAGTCAGACGCTTAACCGAATGAGCCACCCAGGCACCCCTTCTTTCCGTTTTTCTAAACAGAGTGAACTTATATTCCGAACAGAGGGGAAAGCAAAACAAAAACAAAAATAACACACCAACAGCTGGTCTGAGACCAAGTGAGTTGTAGCCTAGTTTAACCAGTTTTCTAAATCCAGTTAAACGAGGCTATAACTCTGGGGCTGGCCCACGCTCTGTGTTGTTTAAATTACAGAATCTCCAAAGGGAATTGGAACAACAGGCCCAGTGTTGCCCGCTGTGAGCCAGCAGAACACCACCTAAACAATAGAAGTCACTCACAAAACAAGGACTTAATACAGTGCTAAGAATGGCAACTTCAGAGGAAAGTGAGTCTTGATCCTAGAAAGCAGGCCAGCAGGCCCCGTTTGGGCCCCTCTCTGTCTACTGACCACTGTTTGAACGTCTCTGCTTGAAGTTTTTGCCTGTTCAGAAGGGCTGTTGCCAGGACAGTTTTTAATGAACACCGGTGGGCATTTCCCTACCACCCTGACAAATACCAATCCGCCTGCGAGGCTCCCTCTGATTGTAGCTACAGATAAGAGAAGATCTCCCGGACATTTCCACCTCATATTTATCCACTGAGCAAAACTTTGAGAGCCAGTTTAATTGGCTTGAATACCTCTCAGACTTGCTATCAGCCGATAAATCAGCAGGAGGTGCTTAGAAAATTAGGTTGGCTTTAATCTTATTTTAAAACTTGGAGTTGTAGGGAAAAAAAAAGAAGAAATACAAAAGAGAAAGCATTTGACTAAGTTTTGGTGGAGTGAAATTATTGGCCATTTCAAATGTTCTAGGATGTCGACTGAAGCCCATATGAAAACAGTTAAATGCTATTCCAAGAGAATCCAATATGCTAGGAATATGATAGGGGACAGTGAATGGAAAATTCTGTAATTACTATGTTCATATTTCATGGTAAAATATATTCAAGATTAACTGTATTCTAATGGAATGGTGCCTGCATCCAAAACATTTGGGGGCCGCTTGGTTGGGTGGGAAGGAGGAATAATTTAATTAGGCCACAGATAGAGTTTTCTTAGAATTCTTGGTCATACATAGCTAGTTTTGAATTTCTTCTTTTACAACTTGGAGCCACTGGTCATGAAACCAGCATTGTTGGGAAATAAACCTGGTCAGAAGCCTTATGCTTTTGGTTCTACACGTGTGGGCCTATCTTTGGTGCAGCGGGAGCATGAAGAGACAGGACATTGCTCCCGTGCATAGAGCTTTTCTGTGGGTTTCACCGTCGTACACTGACTTTGGAAACCAGTCAGTTTTTCTGAAAATATACACAACGTTAAACCACAGGCCGGGTTTTCAATATGTTGTAAACATTCTCACAGAGAGAGCAAAAATAGCCCACTTTGATTCATTGCCTGCCAGTGCTTGCTCTCAAGAGTGGCCAAGAGGGGCAGAAAATCGAGGAAAGAAAAAAAAAAAAAAGAGAGCGAGCCAAAGAGAGGGGCAAGAGAGAGAAAGGAGGAGAGGACAAAGGAGAGGGAGGGAATGGGGGAGAGGGAGGGAATGGGGGAGAGGGAGGGAATGGGGGAGAGGGAGGGAATGGGGGAGTGGGAGGGGAGGGAGAGAAAGAGAGAGAGAGTGAAAAGATTCTAAAATAAACCAGCAGCCTCAAGTACCTTAGAATGTTCAACTTCCTAAAAACATCAATTCAAGGGCAAACCTTACTTGCGGGATCCTGGGGTAATAACAAGCCATGGTGGGTGTGTAATGGTACCTGGCAATGGCAGAGTGAATGCCTGCCCGCCTAGCCCCACAACTTTAGAAATTCGCTTGGATTTTGGATTCATGCGGCTATGAGCATTAGAGAGGAAATACTCCTAACGCTCATGCAGAATTGCCAGCGGGGCTCATTGCTACTTATTACTGTGAAGCAATGAGGGGTTTCCCAGGGTTTCCCAATTCTCAATGTATCTTGCACTTAAGAGACAGAAATCACTGGAGTCCACCTACAGATTGTAGAGAGGGGGAAAATACAGGGAGAAATGGTGTTTATGATGTTTATGGTAGGCAGACTTAAAAAAATATTCAAAGGCGGGCACTAGGGTGGCTCAGTCGGTTAAGTGTCTGAGTCTTGATCTCCGCTCAGGTCACGATCTCACGGTTTTGTGAGTTTGAGCCCCACATCGGGCTCTGTGCTGATGGTGCAGAGCCTGCCTAAGATTCTCTCTCTTCTCTCTCTCTGTCCCTCCCTCACATGCACTGTGCTTCCCCCTCTCAAAATAAAGAAACAGGGGCGCCTGGGTGGCTCAGTCGGTTAAGCGTCCGACTTCAGCTCAGGTCACGATCTCGAGGTCCCTGAGTTCGAGCCCCTCCTCGGGCTCTGGGCTGACGGCTCAGACACTTCCGATTCTGTGTCTCCCTCTCTCTCTGCCCCTCCCCCATTCATGCTCTGTCTCTGTCTCAAAAATAAATAAACATTAAAAAAAAAATAAAGAAACATTAAAAAATTTTTAAAAAGAAAAAATATTCAAAGGAAATAATGCTGATTATGGTAATATTTTAATTTTAAATTTTCCTTTGGCTTATTTAACAATAGTTTTGTCTTACTCTTCTTTATACTTTTCATTGAAAATTTATGGAGTTTAAGTTGTTTTTTTATAAGGGGATTTTTAACTGAGTTTAAAAAACCTTACTGTCTATTGAATCCCACTCCATATTCCTTTGAGTAGCTCATATCTTTCAAAGGACTTTGCTCCTGAATCTCACAGACTCAATTTTAGAACCAATGTTCACTATTTCAGCCCATCCTATTTGCTCCATTTAATGATATATATGATTCTAGGGTCTTTATTTATTTTTTATTTTTTTAATGTTTATTTTTGAGAGGGACAGAGACAGAGCATGAGTAAAGGAGGGGGAGAGAGAGAATCCTAAGAAACACAGAGACACAGAATCCAAAGCAGCCTCCAGGCTCTGAGCTGCTGTCAGCACAGAGCCCAACGTGGGGCTCCAACTCACGGACTGTGAGATCATGACCTGAGCCCAAGTCGGACACTTAACTGATGGAGCCACCCACATGCCCTATTTCTAAGGTCTTTATAGACCACCAAGAAAGCCATGCTTTTCTACTTCATCCAGATTCTTGGGTTCAAATCTCAGTGTCACAGTTTAATTGTGTAACTTTAGGCAAGTTATATATTTTCTCTGCAATAGTTTTCCTTACTTGTAAAATGGAGACATAATAACACCTACCAATAGGTTGGTGGTGGAGGTTAAATGAGTTGATATGAATTAAGCACTTAGAATAATAGCCACCATGTGGTAAGCGCCAGAGAGATGCTAGTTTTATTCTGAACCAACCATTCATGCATATAACCAATTTTTACTGATCAACTATTCTTGGCCACCCTTCCTCTGACCACAGGGCCTTTGTAGGTATAGTTCTCATTGGAATTGTTTTTTCCTCTTTCCTTGAGTAAACTGTATATCTTTCAGATCTTAGCTCAAATGTCATTTTTTATTGACAGCTTTCCCTGATGCCCCCAGAACAGATCAGATTCTCAATGTCCGGATTTCCTTTCCTTTATAGCATTAATCAGAATTTGTAACTATGCATCTGGCTTTTATTATTTAACTATCATGCGTCCCTCACTAGACCATGTACCCCACAAGAACAAGGACCATGCAGGATTTTGTTTACCATTATGTCATCAGTGACATCAGATGCTTAATAAGTAACTGTGGTCTGAACCAATGGGTAAGTCTGTCATCACGGTGCTCAGGATTAATGGTGAAAAGATCAACAGTCCCTGCCCTGAAGGAGCTTGCTGTCAGTTGGAGGTTGGAGTCCAGTTTGGAATCAACTTCAATTATCTGGGTGAATAAGGAGGAAGGCCAGACCTAACGCAGCGACAATGCACTGGCTCACTGGGCCCAGTGGCTTAATTACCTGCCTTGGCAGCCTCCAGGGCAACTGAGGGCACGGTCCCCAGGGCCAGTGAGCATCTCAGTAGTAAAGCGGAATAATGGGCTTCTTCAGAAAGTTGCACTTGGGAATCCTCAGTTCATCTTTAATCTCTGTCCTCATGTTAGCCTGAACATCCAAGAAGTTTCTCTCCATTCTTTGTTCCCACATAATTTATCCAGGCTGTCACTGACAGTGCCTCTGCAAAACTTTCTCTCTTCCTGAAAACTAATTTTACATTTTAGTTGTGAATTCAGTGGTATTTGTGATCCTCGGAGGTCTATTCTTTTTGGAATGCGGCCCTACTGTTCTATGTATAACATTTGACTCTGCATCTTTACATCCTGCTTGGTATTCCACTTCAGGCCTACATAATCCATCCACAGTGTAGGGAGATAATGAAGATTGGAGTCTCAAAACCTAAATCCAGCTCAACCTGTATCTTTATTTCGATTTCCTTTTTTAAACTCAAAAGAACAATACCCTTATAGTGATGAACACCACCAACGTGTATTTATTAAGTATTCACGATCTTAGTGGGCTATAGAGTATTGGGCTTTAGGTTACAAGACTTTAGTATCTCTGCCATTAGCTGGCTATATGAACTGGGCTTACTAATTCCTTAACGTATTGTGCCCTAGCTTTCTCTCTGTCCTGTGGGAATAAATGCAAAACCTGTATCATTTAAGTGTGAAGTTTAAGTGTGATAATGCATGGGAAGCACTTAGACCCATGCATGTACAGAATCGGAGCACAGTGATGGTAGGAATACAGCTGCTGATGCTGATGATAGGTTCCTCAGTTGTGAAGTCCATCATTATTCAACCCAGAAATTTCCTTTAAGGTTATCCAGGACTGATTATGTATCTAGGTATGTGGCTGAGGCAATTCAAATTGTCTCCAGAGGATCACATCTTCAACTTAAGTCACATAGAATCCCTACAAACTCTTTTTAAGGACAATGAACAATATACAGTTTAAAATGGACAAGCACATAAAGAAACCAGACACCAAGAATGAGAACCAGTAGAAACAACAAAAAGCAAAAGCCACACTATCAAGACTTCAGATATCGGACTTGTCAATAAAAGGTCATAAAACAACTATTTTCGAAATAAGTTTGTTCAAATAAATAAAAGGCAAGCTTCAGAATAGCTACAAGCTATTATCCAATGCCAGAAAAGGCAGAGATGAACTCTGAGTATCCTTGTAGCTGAATATTTTTCTTTAGCTCTTCTATCCACCTTGGTCTTCTAATCAACCTGGTCTGCCAATTTCCAATTTTAGGTCAAAATCTGGCCTTGAACCCTAGTCCTCACACCTGGGGCACTCATTGGTATTTTCCTTCCTTTGAAGAGGTGGGTGATTCTACTTCCTGCACTTCCTGGGCAGAGCTGGAACTCTTCCCATGAAGGGACAGATGTTCTGGGACCTCAGCTTGTCTTAGGGCAGTAGCATATCTCATTCCCTGTCCTCTGTCCACTTTGATTCCTGTTATAGGAAAGAGGCCTCCACATGGTTAAAACAATAAGGAAATTTATTATTTCGCATAACAGAAAATCAAAAGGAAGGCTGGGCTTTAGAGTTGGTTAATTAGTGGTTCAGCAACAATCCCAGATTCTTTGTTTCTGCCTTGCTATCCACACCATGGGCTTCATTCTACAGCTGGTTCCACTCAACATCTCAAGATGGCTGTCAGAGGCAATTAGGACTATGTGTGTGTTTGCTGGAGCCCAGTGAGAGAAAAGCAGACTCTGCCCCAAACCACTGGATGAAAGGATTTTCTATGGTCGGATTGGGCCAGCACAGGCCATGTGACCATATAGTCTAAAAACATTCACTGATTGGCTTAAGTCTGAATTCCTGAACCAATCACTGGAAAGGAGGAATTTACTATGTAAATTGTAAATTATTCATGATTTCCCACAGGGCTGAAACTAGCCCTGTGAGGATATAGAAGGGGTTGTTATTTTCTTCACAATGATTTGGAAAAACAAGTGGATGAGAAGCTAAATGTCTTGCAAAGTATAAGGAGACTATAGTACAGTGTCATACAATAAGGAACTGTCCTCTTATCTGCGGGACATTTCAAAATATAATAGCCTTATGGAGATATAATTCATATACCATAGAACTCACCTATTTAAAACACTCGATTTTTTTTTAGATTATTCAAAGCTGTGCAACTACAATCACAATCAATTTTAGAACATTTTCATCACCCCTCCCCCCCCCCCCCCCCGGCAAATAAATCCCCATAGCAATCACTCAGCCTCCCCCACTGTCCCAACACACACAACACCTTATCTACTTCTGTCTCCAAAGATTTGCCGATTCTGGGCATTTCATAAAAATAGAACAAAACAATACATGGATTTGGTGACTGGCTTCTTTTCACTCCACGTAATATTTTCAAGGTTCATCCGTGTTGTAGCATGCAGTGGTATTTCACTTCTTTAGCCTAAATAATATTCCATTGCATGGATATACCACATTTCGTTCATTTATTCATGAGTTGTTGGACATCTGAGTTATTTCCACTTTGGGGCTGCCATCAATGACTGGGCATTCATGCACTGGCATGGGTTTTTGCATAGACACATGTTTGCATTTCTCCTGGGTATACACCCAGGAATGGAATTGTTTGGTCATACTGGTAACTCTGTGTTTCAAAAAAATTTTTTGATGTTTATTTTTATTTTTGAGAGAGAGAGAGAGTGCAAGTGGACAAGGGGCTGAGAGAGAGGGACGGAGGATCCGAAGCGGGCTCTGCTCTGATAGCAGTGAGCCCAATGTGGGGCTTGAACTCATGAACAGTGAGATCATGACCTGAGTTGAAGCTGGACACTCAACCCACTGAACCACCCAGGTGCCCCTAATGTTTAAAATTTTGAAGAACTGCCAGATTGTTTTCCAAAGCATTTTATATTCTTACCTGATCTGCACATGGAAACATCTGTGTTTGTAATTATTTGAGTGCATTCGATGACCGTGATTTACATATAAACATAAAGCATTGTTTTGCAAAGTATTCCTACCCACTGGATTTTCCAAGAATGCTGGCACTGCATGAAAAGAGGAAATACCTTACTATGCCTTATTTGGAACTTTACTAGGAAATGGTCACCACTTCAGAAAATCACATCACTGACACCCATACTGTTGTATTTGAGTAACCAAAAAATCCCACAACTTATGTCCACCCTATGCCAGTGGTCCTCAACCAGATCTGATTGTGCCCACCACCCACTGGCAATGACTGGAGTCATTTTTGTTTGCTTGGAAAATGGAATGGAGGTGTCACTGTCATCATGGGTAAAGCCCAGGGCATTCCCCACAACAAGTAATTATCTAGCCCCAAAAGTCAATCGTGCCCTGGTGTATTCTCAAATTCATAGTGTACCTTCACTTAAGCACAACCTTTCAACTTTTTATTATGTACTTTTGTGGAGTCAGTCATGCTGGGCATTTTCTGATCAAAATGCATATAACTTTAGTATGTGAAATTTCTACCTATCTTTTACACAGCAGTTAGGGAATCATACTGATTTTATAAGATATGTATCTCTGGATTTCATTTCATGGTAAATACAGGGGATCCTACAAATTACAGAAACCCACTAGGGAGTCATTGCTTTGGATCTCTCAGGTTCAACAATGGGAGCTGGGCTGATCTTCTTCCGAGGCCACCAGGCCCTGCAAGGAAAGGGTTGATGCAGAGAGGAGCAGGGACTCTCTGAAGGTCAGAAAAGGAGAATACTGGGCAGAGAGTCAACTGTGTCTACTACAGTTAACCGAAGTTTACCAAGATCCTGGTTTTCAATCCCTACCTTGAGTGCCTAAATTACCCTTGGCACCTTAAAATCCCCTTCCTTCCTTCCTTCTTTCCTTCCTTCCTTGCATCTGTTCTCTTTCTTTCTTTTTCTTTCTTTCTTTCTTTCTTTCTTTCTTTCTTTTCCCCTCTTTCCTTCTCTTTCTTTTCTTTCTTAAACTCCTTTTAGTAGATTCTGTTATTTGCAACCAAAAAGAACCAGAAGTAAAATAAAGACATGTAGGAAATAACTACAAGTGGGGAACAAATAGTACAGCTTCCTCATAAGCTTAAAGAGGGACTGTTATTGATACGATTTAAACCTGTTTTTCCCATTGGGTCTTACCAGCAGCAGATGTTGCTGTAGAATGTATCCGTCTAAGAATATAACGATAGATGGAGGGTCTTAACTTTCCAACTGAGAATGGTGCAGAACTTGCATGTGGACAGCAGAGACCCCAGAACAAAAGAGCTGTCACGGGAAGAGTAAGAGCTGAAAATATTTCCTGCCCCTGGGAAGTCGGTGCTATGAAACTTTCTTCTACTCAGCAATCAAGAAACACATTTCTTCACTGGTCCATGAAAAACAAGGTAGTTCTATAGTTGACTAGTTAACCTTTTCTTTGCAGTGTAAAACTTCACTGTGCAGAAGAACCTCAGCATGTGTATGCATGTCCACATGCGCCTGTGTTGGTTAAAGTTCAGAGTCCTCCACTTGGCCCCGAGGGGTAACTATCATAGTAGGGCTGGCGTGTACATGGGAACCTATACTTGAAACAAGACGCTTCCCTTTTCCTTTCTCTGCTCCCTTTGATTCAAGCTTTGAGAATTGTCCTGTAGACATAACGATATTGGTCTTTTTTTTTCTTTTTTCCTGACTGTGGCAAGAGCTGGGAAAGAAAAAGCTGCCAGGGTTTTTCCTGCTGCAGGGAGCTTACTCAGATCTGTCTGTCAGCTCGACTTTCGGGCTGCTTCCAGACGGCCTAAGAAGTTGGCTCTTCTGGAGCTGGCTGACATTCCCTCTGCAGTGGAATTTCTTTTGCTGCAGAACCTGTGGCCTGCATCCTGCTGCGCACAGATTTTCTTGCTGCTCAGTGAGATCTCCTTAAACCAGCCTCAGCCGAGCAATGGTTGGAAATGGGGTGCACAGGCCTGGTGGGCACACAAAGTGTAGCTTGGGCATCAGGCACGGTTAGGCAATGCAGAGGAAAATGTCTGCTGTCGCCTCTCAAGGGTGTTGGGCCACTGACCATGTCAACTGCCTTATGAAATGTGCTCTTATGCCCCCATAAAGGAGTACGCTTGATAAAGGCCAGGGTTAGAGAATTTGATGGATGTATTTATATGTGTATCTAACCCCTGATGGGCTGAGGTTTCTGTGATTCCAATGGACTTTGATGTGGAGGAGAAAATACATTTCAGCAAGAAATCTCTGTCAGAGAGAAGGCTTGGGTGCCCTCCCCCACCCTCCAAAGGCTTCTGAACCAGACAGAAAGCAGGTTCCAAGGATATGAAAAGTTGAAGTGCTGAAGAAAACAGTAATTTCAGCTGGGGTTGCTGGTGGGTGTGGAGAGATGACTCAGATTCATGAAAGAGAATCAAAGAAATGCTGGAAAGGAAAAATGTACTTGGTAGCATATGGCTGTTTTGCCTTTTTCTTGCTGCCAACAGGGGCAAAGTCTTTAAGAAAAGGGAACAGAGGCCATACAGGAGTGTTTGGGTAAACTGGAGAGGTAAGTGCTCTTGCTAAGGGCAGAAGTGTCCTTCGGAAGGAGTGTAAACCATCCTGGTAAGAGAAATTTGGTACCATAATGGTGCCCGCTCTTCATGGATAGCAAATATCAGACCTTCAGGTCACTTTCTGCCTAATGCTTGCCTGTGACAGACATTGCCAGTGGATCACAGCATACTTTTTCACTCCAGGCAACCATTAGCAACTGATCAAGGTTAGCATTCAAGATGAGATAGAAGAAGATACTCAAGTATTTGACCAGGGAAGATCTGAGAGAATATCTTAGACTAGATGACGTGCAGGAGCAAGACGAATGTCACAGAATGATTCCAAAGCCTCAGGAATTTGGGGGGCATACTCTGTATTTCTTTATTTTCTTAATGTTTGTTTCTTTTCGAGAGAGAGACAGCATGAGCAGGGGAGGAGCAGAGAGTGAAGGGGCCAGAGGATCCAAAGTGGGCTCCGTGCTGACAGCAGAGAGCCCGATGTGGGACTTGATCTCACGAACTGTGAGATCATGCCCTCACCCGAAGTCGGACACTTAACCAACTGAGCCACCCAGGGGCCCCTGACTTCTTTCTAAAGACTGAAGAACCTTGGACACTTTGTATCAATGATAATTAAAGCAACTATCATTTATCAGACATTTCAACATGCCCTCAGCTATTTTTCGTGTCATTTAATCCTCACTCTAGAGCCATGATGGGCTGAAACTCCCATTTTGTAGATGAGAGAATTGAGGCTTAGCAAAGTTAAGACACTTGCCTGAGGTCACACAGAAGTGTAACTGCAGAGTATCAATTTTAAGCTGCCACTCAAAATCTAGAGGCCGTGGGCCCAAGGAGATCTCTCTCAGTCTGAGTGAGCCTGGGGAAATGCAAAGGCATGGCCCAAGAGAGAATTCTGGCCAGCTCCTGCAGATTTGTTTATCTCCTAAATTACCTGCGTAGAGATTTCTGCCTTCTCTCTGGCTATAGAGGGTGGGCTTTGTAGTAGGGAGAAGCATGTAGAAATTGTAAGCTGACACCTCACACTGGTCATTTCCATGACTTATGAGCATACATCAGACACACAGTTGCTAAACACTCTTGCATGATACTCATTTTCCTCGGATCCCAGCTGCCTGGGAGTTCGGAAAGAAAGCCGGGGCCAGCTCTAGGGTCAGCCGAACGAACAGATGGGGATGAGCAGAGGTGACACACGATCGCTCCTTGGCATCTGCTGGGCCTGTCGCGGCTGCTTTGGCTGGCCGATGCCTTGACCCAGCTAATCCTTTTGGTCATCCTGTGCCGGCTGTGTTGTGTCACTCATCCCAGCCCCTGGGGTAACTTCTGCTCACAGAGGGTTTCTTTCCTTCAGAAAGTCATGCTGGTAGTGTTCTGACTGCTTGCTTCAATTTGGGCCTTGGCCTGGCCTTCAGCCAACAAACTTTATGCATGAACTAAAGGAGTATCTAAGATGCCAGACTCTAGGTAGTTTATTGATAACATTAGTCTATTTCCAGGCCCTTCCTTTTCTGGAATTGGCCATCTCCCGCCAACAGTGCTTATATACTTACTACAGTTAGCTAGATTTTTAAGAATGTCATGCTGAAAAAAAAAAAAAAGGAGAACACACATTTAATTTGGGGAAGTTCTTTGGGTCCATGGCCACTGAGGTCATTCATCATGAATCTACTTCCCTATTAGTTACTGAGCACCTATTATATGCCAATCAACCTTATTAGGAGCACTACTACATCAGCTGTGAAAAAAAGAAACCCAACTTCATTAGTCTCACCGCAGAACTTCTTGTCTACTGAAAAAGTTTGAAAAATATGCTAGTTAGAAACAAATTAGTATAATTACAATGGAGCCAATCTATAAAGGAAAAAATTGTTTCAGGAACTGATATGTGAAGACCCGAAAGCAGGAAAGAGCTTGGTTTTTGCTTTAGGAACTGGAAGGTGGCCACTCGGGCTGAAATGTAGAAGGGCAATGGTGACGGGCAGGAGTTTGGGACAGGTTGGATCACGCAGCATTATGCTAGGGAGCTTAGATTTTGAGTTTCACTGGAACACACTGAAGGGTTTTCATCAGAGAAATGGCATAATCTGGGCAATATTTTCAAGCAGCTTGTTTTCCTACATTGTGGAGAATATTTTGGACAGAGTTAGAGTGGAGGAAATAAGACAAATGAAGAGGCTATCACAGTACCTCGGGAACACTAAGATGGCTGTAATGGGAATGGAGAAATATCAGAGCGCTGTCAAAATTATTCTTTCTGGTCATTTGGGAACAAAATGACAATAGGTTAATGACCTGTGTGACTCATTTTCTCCATTGTGAGTTTAAAAATTATTTAAAAAATCTGTTTAGACATTGTGCTACTAATACTGTATTATCTGAGAGTCATCTAATAACTAAACCCAGGTTTTCTCTGAGAATATCCACTGCAATGCTGTTTTTATAATAGCACAAATTATACCCTCAATGTCCCAGATATCCTACTTAGGAACTTGTCTGATATAGACAGATATTCATAATGAAGGAACTGAGTAAATAAGACATATTTAAGATCAATATGGACAATGTGATGCCATATTTTGGATGACATCCGCAAAGAAAAATAAACCTCTCAGATGACATCCAGTCAGATATTGACAATGGTGAACACTGGGTGGGAGAAATCAGGACAATCTCTTTTCTCTCTCATTTCTATTTTCTGTTTATTGTATTTTATACCAGAGTATCATTTTGTATAACTTTGCGAAGCAATGGATTGGTAGTAACTGTGCTTTTCTATGATTGCTAAACATATTGCTTTAGTCATTGAGCTTTGGCACATGACTAATATGTTCTTCTCCCTTTGATCTGGCTCATAATCTTCATTTGCTTCCTTCTGGAATATCCTCCCTACTCTCTTCCTTGTATCTAAATTTGGTCTTCCATAAACAGGGTGTGACCATATAATTTCTCATGCAAACTGGGATGCTTTCATATATGAAAGGAGCCGATAGTATGTCACAACCCAGCCAAATCAGTACATCTGGTCAACCTCTTATAATCCCTTGCTCATTTGGCATCTCCACCCTATGTGATACTCTCTCTGCCATTTTTATCCTTCATCTTTTGGCAATTGGTAGAAACTTAATTTTTGTTTTATATTTTTTTCCATATAGTTATTTATGTCTTTGACTGTTATTGACCATTTCATCTGCCTGTGTCTTACTTCTTGACTAGACACCAAGCTCAGTGATAAAAGGCACAATATTGTCCACCACGCCTCCCTGACTTCAATACCTAATAAATGCTCAATAAATATTTTCTCTATTTAGTGGTGAAATTATTATATCATTCCAGGCATATGAAAAAAACATTTACTCAGATCAGAAAGAGAGTTAAAGCAAGTCTTTGGGGAAGGTGCAGCTAGCAGAAACATAGCCAAATCAAGGCAGGTTTCCAGTCTTCCAAGAGTCAGGGAGCCCTATGGAAGTACTCTAACCCAAACTGTGGAAATTGGGAACAAATGCGTTTGGAAACTTCACATGTTTGGGGGCGGGGTCCCTTTACAGGCTTGTAGGCCACATGGCAGTTTCAAGTTTTGGTACATAAGGCTTGGGAGTGAAAGTCAGATGTGATTAAAAATACACATCTTACAGATGTCTGGATGCTGTTCAAATCCCCAAAAGTGTGATAGAAAACCCAGTTGCTTTCCAGATTTTTAGGGCAGGAAAAAAAGGCCATCGTGGCCCCTTTGTCTCTTTATTGAATGGGTATGTTCAAGTGACGTTTTAAATTTGTAGTGTTATCTCAGCTGCTTGTTTACCTTTTTAGCAGTCCTGCTCCCTGCCCCAAAACTGAAAGCAGGGTAATTGGGGGAACATGTGACACGTTCCAGGAGATGAAAAGTTCTCATTATTTTTAGCATATGCTAAGCAAGCCTAGGTAAGCGCAATGCACATATAATTTATGGAAATGAAAAAATATAAAATCCTGGATACTGCCTCCCTGATACCAGAATAGAACACAGTTATTTTCATTCAGCATTTTCCTATGTTCTCATTTTTAAAAAGAGAATTTAAATTTTATTTATTTGACTTATTTTTTTATAAACACTCTCTAACCACATCCAGCCGTCTGGCTTTGTTTATAATAACCTGTTTACTCATCATCAACTTCAACATACAATCTGAACATCTGTCTCCTTCTACCCCAACATATTTGCTTTCAATCTTCATCTTAGCTTGAACTTGAAGGTCAACGTCTCTTTCTTTGGGGCTCAAAGGAGTTGCAGAGACCCCAGAGACGCTTCCTTGCAGTGGGCCTAAGAGGTATGTTTAATTTTAAATTTCACATCCCCCCCCCCCCCCCCCGAAAATAAAAAGGGGAAAAAAATTGGTCTCTGTTACACAGGGAGAAAACAAAGTGGGAAAGAAAGGCACTTTGTTTTGCCAGACAAAGACAGGCTATCAATTTTCATAAATCTGCATTCCCAAGACAACTGCTCACGTCTGGTAAGAGGTCCATTTCTTTGAACTTACATACCAGAAAGTAGTTTTTTTCCCCCTTGCCTCAGAAGAATACAGTTAATAATAGTATATGTATAACATAAGTAATTGAACGTAGATAATTTTATTAATTCCAACAATTCTATTTTATAAGGATGGGGTTCCTTGGGGTGGGAAAATGGTCCAGAGCCAAGTAGGCAAGTCCTAAAAAGAGCTTCCATAAATACACCTTCTGGTTTTCTACAAAACATTTTTGGCAATCGTAATACATGTGTGTGTGTGTGTGTACATTTATATATCAGTTGCTAATTGCAAGATGGACATTTAATTATCTGATTGAAACAAGGAGAGTCTGGCACATCTCAAATAGGATCGGCAATCTGTAAAACAACTGTTTTGCATCAGAGACTCAAATAGTAGTAATATTTACTGGTTTTGTCAATGTAGATGCTGTAAAGTCTTATAACTTTTCTGCTTATTCTTTTCCTTCTTCACCTCCAGTTTTAACTGCTGGACAGCTAACATTTCTTGCACAAATAAAACCCTAGCCATACATACATATCAACATCAAGCATGCACATGTATAGTATCTGTCAGCCTTAATCCATTTCCAAGTGAAGTTTTATGGCTGGGTCTTTGACACAGACAGGGCTCATGTTACTAAGACTGCCTAATACACATATAGTTCATTAAATAATGAGATCTCATAAATCACTAAGCATAAATAGCATAGATCAGTTGATGCAACACATTGAAAGAGGCCAACACTTGGATTTTAAAAATTGATAATTGCTTCTGTATATGCATAGTATATTCATAGTCCGAGGGTTGTTTTTAGAGTTGTCCAGACCAGGAATTCTGGCTGATGACCTGAGTCACTTTGTGTGCCCGATAGACATTTAGCTTCCCCGGCCTCTCTCTTAGAGATATTAATTCAGCAGGATGGGGTAGATCCTGGGGCTGTGCAGTTTTCATGGAGGCTTCAGATAATCCTTGTGCTGGGGTGATAGGGGGAATACTACTAGACCCGTGCCGCTCAGAATGTGGTCCCTGGATGAGCAGCATTGGTATTTCCCGGAAGCAGGTTTAGAGACACAGAATCTCTGGCCCCACCCTAGGCATACCAATTCAGAGTTTGTACTTCAGCAGCATCCCCATGTGATCTGTGTGCACACTAATGTGTGGGAAGCAGTATAAGCAGCTCAAGACCAGTATAGTGACTACCACTGTCTTTGTTATAAATCCACAGCCCCAAACTCCACTTTATTTTATTATACTTTTTGGCAGTTAAATATATCCTATAATTTCATATTTTGAATCTCAGTTCAGGGAGTATATTTTCATGATGCTGAACTTACTGGTTGAGTCGATTAGTCTGGTCAAGTGAGTGGTTAATCTTGTGAAGAGAAAAAAAAAATCCCCAAACCATCAGCCCAGACAATTATTCATTATAATGTCAACTAAAATACCTCCTGAGTGATTGAATCATTCCTGTTGCAAAGCCTTGTCCTGATGGGACACTATGTTGGCTTGCCATGACTTAGCAACAGGTTCCACCTTGTATGTCTTTATTGGAGTCATTGTGTGTGGGTTAAAATCCTGAATTTTGGAAAGGAAAAGAGTAGGTTTGAGTCCAGGTTTGTCCACTTATTAGCTGCATATTCTTGGGCATTTTTTTTTCCTCTTTGAGCCTCAGTTTGCTCATGTGTTATAAATAATAAGAGTTTGTGCTTCATAGTGCTGCCACATCCTTTCCAAGCTATGAAGTTTAGTTTTTATCATTGGAAGGGCTTTCATAGTTGCTTTTTGTTTTATTTTAAATTCAGATAGAATTCACCTACTGTAGAATTCACCCTTTAAAGTGTGTAGGGAATAGTTTGGGTTTGGGAATGGCTTTGGTAGATTTTGGGGTGGTGTTTTAAGATTTGGGGATGGTGTTTTAAGACCCAGGAAGCTTTATCATCAACAGCCTTATATGTAAATATAAGCAAATTAAGGAGAACTGACTTGATGTCCTTTAATTTATGAGTCTTGATGGCCCTGTTGAAAAAACCCAGGACATTATCCAGGCATATGTGGTTTGCTTACAATGAATCCTATGCTTGAACTCTAAAGCTAGTTCTCATATACCTGTGATTTCATTTAATATTTATTACTAATCTTGCAAGAGCTGTAGGACTTTTGAATAGCATTGGTTTCCCGTGAAAATCAGTTACCGAATGACTGTGCCGAAGGGGGATTAGAATAGGTGGCAAATTATTGTGTAGGTGGCCTTGCTTCCAGCCCAACATTTGAGTTCAGTAATTTCAGATTAAAATGAATTTTCAGGGCAAGGGATAAAGAAGCCACCAGAACCAAAACACATAGCCTGGAGTTTGTTGTGGGGAGAAGGAGCAAAGATGGCTTCTTTGGCGATAGCTTATGTATGCGAAAGAGCTTCACCCCAACTTACTTCTTCACCCAGCCCTCCCAGAGGAGCCTTCCCACTGCTTGGTCTCCTCAATATTTGGTAAGATCCCAGGGCTATTAACTCTGCTAATTATATTCAAGCCAATTCACAAAAAGATATTTGGGGTTTCAAAATCATTTTTCATCCAATAATTTCTTGCAAGAGAAATAAAAAATACAATTGATAAGAGTAACATTTTAAAAACTTAATTAGTAAACTTGTTTTGCTTGTGTGTGTGTGTGTGTGTGTGTGTGTGTGAGAATGACTGCCTTCAATGTTGGTAAGGTGCTTTCGATCATTTATTCTTAATCACTGCTCATGGGTGGAGAAAATGATATGATATATTTTAAGCTTTGTCAAAAGTTTGTATTTTTTTGAACATTGTATTTGGACTGGCATTCCTCAGATTGACTATAAAGAAATTACTAACAAAAATTACCTGTACTTAATAGATTTTCTTGTTCCCAAAGAGTTATAGGTTAGTAATTTTGAAACTACTTTCTGTGTAAACTAGAATTAAGCAGATAATAGATTGCAGACAGCAGTAGCAATGTTTCAGATTATTGGAGGAAGGAGTTACAAATACAACAAAGGGTAAGAATTAGAATACATCCTATTCTGTTAAATTGGAACTGGAGGTCTTAACAATTGGAGGTCATAAACCACTCATTATTTTTGATGTGAAAGGTATGGATACAGTTATGGATACAAGTGAAGATGGGTGTGTGTATGTATATTCACATGTACACATGAGTGAATGTGTACAAAACTTTGGGTTTTCCAGCTCTGTGGGTTGAAAGGAACTAGAGGCAATAACACCTTCGTAAACACATGCATGCCTATCTCAGTCTCAAAATACCATTTTTCCCCAGAAGGAACTAAGACCCCTTAGAGAAATAGCTGACCCTAGGGGAGAGGCAACAAACAAATAAAAACAAACAAAAACAACACAGACCTGGAACTTCATGTTATGTCTGAAAGTAGGAAGTGCTCAAAGAATTATGGGGACATGCCAAAAGCACACAGGTGCCAGCCAGCTGGAAGGAACCCCCACTAGCTAAATACCGAACACTTTGAGTATCAAAATAGAGATAACAATAGATGATGACCAATTAAATAAAATAGGAAACCACGAGTCCATATGGATATAAATAATTAGTTAGGGAAAAGGGAAGTTACTCCTTATAGGAGACTGGACCTGATAAACGCAGAAGGAACGATGGAATTAGAAATCCACAGGTATCACAGTATCACAGTAACAATGAATTCAAGCTAATGTAGTCAACAGATACTAAAATAGTGAAAATATGATGAATAATAGGGTCTTTCCACAGTTTTACAAAATATGAATTAATTACAAAGGGGAAAAAGGTATCTTTACAGTGGAGAAATGTGTCAGATACCACCTTAACCAGGTGATCAAAGTTAGCATCCTGAGTAGTGAGACAAGCCAACAGCAGGGGCCTTATGATACGATACAATGAGAAGAAAATAGTATCACATCTACAGTGTTCCTGCTGCAAATGAGTAACCTGAAACCACTCATGAGAAAATATCCAAGAAATCCAGAGTGAAGAACATGTTACAAAATAATGGGCCTTTATTCTTTAATGATGTCAATATCATGAACGACAAAGAATAGTTGAGGAATTGTTTTAGATTACAGAAAACCAGAGGCTTATGACAATTGAACACAATGTATGATCCAGGATTTTATTTGCTATAAAGATCACTATCAGGACAAATGGAGAAATCTATATAAATTCTACAGATTAGACTATATATCATCAATACAAATTTTATATCTGATTTTCATGTGTGCTTTCCTTAATTTTAGGAAAGATACACTGAAGGATTTAGGGGTGTAGATGTATTATGTCTTCAAGGTGCTCTCAAATGGGAGAGGGAAAGAGGTTGGGAGGGAAGAAGGGAAGGCAGAGGGGAAATGGAGAGAAAGGATTAGAGACAAGAAGGAGAGGGGGAGAGACAGAGGAGGCTGGGAGAGAGAATCAGAAAGCAAATGTGGAGAAATGTTCAAATGTGGAAAATGTAGGTAAAGGCATATAAGGGATTTTAAAAAATATTTTCCTTCCATCTCATCTGTAAGTTGAAAACTAGGTTGAAATAACAAGTTAAAAAAGATGTATTTTTGGTTGGATAATTTCACTTCTAACAACATAGGGATATAAGAGTACAGATAATATTTATGTACAATGTGTTTATCCTAGCATTATTTACAATACAAAATTAGAAATAATGTACATGTAGAATAATAAGAGAATGTATAAATGATTAGACATAAGCATTTAAACATATTATGTAGTTAGTGGAATCAAGTTTTTCAAAGAGATATAATCAAGTGGAAAATGCTATAATAATTATAAACTCAATTATGCAAAAAATATATACACTAAAGAAGGGGTATATTAATATGTTGATGGAAACTTTCTTTAAAGAGAATAACTAAAGATTATTTGAAATATGTGTTGATTTTCATATTTATTCCTAATTAACATATTTCTAACAAGAAAGAAAAGCATTTTTTCTTATTTTCATAGCTTCTAATTTGAGATTCTGTTTGATTTGAGAAAGGGTGAGGTTTTCAGGAAAAGGATATGATAGTGAAAAAAAGAACAAGAAAAACTATTTCAACTACAAGATTACCTCAAGTGTGGGGCACTTTAGAGACCTCAATGTATAAACAATTAGTGTGCTAATTACAAATTGCAACTTGTCAACACTTGGGTGATTTAATTTTTTAATGCATGTATTTCAAAGTAAGGTGATTACATTTACACTTCCTAAAATACACATTTCCTTGTTTCAGACAGACCTTCCCTCTACTGAACACATGCAAATCATATATCCTTCTAAGATGTGATTTCCAAGGATGGGAGATGGCTTCTGGTAAAATGGCAGATGCTTTCTGTAGAGGATGGAAGAAATCATCACAGGGGTGGTAGCTATGATTCCCCCTCATTTAAAGAGCTTGTAAAATGTTGGTAAGAAGGGAAGTTGATTGAAGATCACATAGGAATATTTAAAAAATTTGTTAGTCATAGGTAATTTGAAACCATAGCAATGGTCGTGGTGAACAACATTGAGGCGATCTTTATCAGGCTGCAACCTTTCTTTGGTAGTAGACACACATACTATTTATTGAGAATTTCTTCTTCAGAGGTGGTGGGTTCAGGTATTTTTTGAAATAACAAATATTGTGTAGAATGTTCCACATTACTGAAAGAAGATATCAGAAGAGAATTCACAGGAGGAACATTGCTTAAGCAAAATTAAAAAGGCCTTGAAGTTGGGTTTTCTCAAAACCAAGGTGGTAAATGAAAGCCAATAATAACAACAATAAGGAACATGTATTGAGCACCTACTGTTTGCTTACTCTTGTGCCTTCCTTACTTCCTGTATTGCTAGTACCTAAACTGGACAGCCTTGAGAAGCTAAAAATAAAAATTGTCCTGCAATGACTTGGTATCATCTTTTGTGCTTAGGATCCAAATAACTCAAGAAAGATAGCTTGCTTGATTTTGTTTATGGGAGATAGGACTTGAGTTCAAGCAAGAAATCCCGGAAGCTGGGCTTCAGGTGAGCTGGAGGATTTGGCAAAGGAAGGCATGAGGCGATGTTTCCATTAGGGATGATTGGAAAAGAAAGAGGCTGGAAAGGAAATATCCATGTGCTGTTGGATTGCCAAGAAGAACATGACTCACCAATGAGAGATTTGTTATCTGAGACTCTGAGTCCCTTCTTGAAAAGTGATACTTCTCCCGAGGTGGATTGGACTCAGGAAGAATGAGATGTGGGAATCTGGATGGGTTCCATTTCGAGGGGGAGTGATACCAGACTGCACTCTGCTGCCAGTACCTTAGAGGCAAGGTATTGCATTTCCCCTGGACTTTGTTACAGATGTGCAAGCCTGATGGACAAGGGGAAGCACAGGAGACCCACCATTTGGAATGAGCAAATCTTCCAGGGAGCCTTTTCTCATGCCTGCAACTCGTCTTTTTTTTCTTCTCTTCCTCCTCCACATTTTTTCCCACATGTTGAAATCCTGCTTTAGTTTAAAGGTTAACCCACATACACAGTCTCCACTGAAGAATCTTCCTGATCCACTGAAGAAACGAATTCATCCCTTCCTGGTGCTTTCATATCACTGTTTATTCTTTTTGTCAAATCATGTCTTAGGCTGGCATGGCTTGCCTTCTACTCTGGCAATTGGTATAGATGTTGGTCCTCCTTGATATTGTGAAAGTTCTTTGAGGGCAGGGACTAAGACTTATCTTGCTGTCCCTAGACCATCACTCAAGGCCTTGCCCAAATGAAAGATCAGTAAGTATTTATTTGTGAAGTGTAATTAAGTGGTCCATCTGTGTGATATGCATTTACTTAGTGAAGTCTGTGAGAGGGATAAGAGGCATACCATGGGAATAGGGGGACAAGATGCAGTAGGTAACAGATCCAGGAACACCAGAAAGAAAAGTTAGCCAGCTATGTCATTTACCCTCTTTTCTGTGAAATGAATTTACGAGTTGATCTTAAGTCAGTAATGGCACTTAAGGCACTGTGAATTAAGGTTAGGGCAGCACTGTGCTGCTGGAAGAATGCTGGACTGAGACTCACTGTCTGCTCCTCTGACTTTAAGAGGGCATTTGACTTCTATGCACCTTATCCTCCTCACCTGAGAAATAGAGATGAACTACAGTCCCTCCCTTTCCACTGGTTTGTTGTCAAAATTCATGAGGCCACTACGAAAGTGATGTGTAAGCTCGGAGTACTCCTTACCGTTGTTGGATCAGCATCATCGGCATAACCTGGGAGCTGGTTAGCAATGCAGGACCTCAGGCCCCACTGTAGACCTCCTAAATCAGAAGCTACATTTTAACAAAGTCTTCAGGCAGTTTGCATGCCCATGAACTGTTTCAGAAGTACTGCTCTCAAGGGTTGTAGAATATAACATGTGGTTGTTAATAAGGTCTGGTCTGTATGTGTTGGGGAAAATGAACGTGAACTCAATCCTGATGACTGAGCATTGGAAGGGAAGCCAGCTGGCGAGTGGAAGGATGCTAGCACCCATGGATCATACTGGTGAGATAGGAAATGAAGGACCTCTTCTGTTGCTAATAAAATGGTGGGCATGCCGATCCCTCAGACACGTGCTCCCTTGATGCCACCTACGCTCAGTACTTCTCCCTGTCCTTTCCTTTCATCAAGACTCATCTGTCCTATGTTCTTCTTTCTCAACAATCCTGGCCACATGAGGGTTAGGTAGTACAAAGTAAGGGTTTAGTGTTAGGTGGTACCTCAGAAAGAGGCGTCATGCAAGAGAACTTCCCAAGATGCCATTTTCATTCCAGGGAGTTAGGGAGGTCATGGAGAATTTGGAGTGTGAAGGAAGACCCAAGGAGCTTATTAAACAACACCATGTTGATAATCATAGTTGTTAATGACCAGGACTCTGTGTATCTCGAAGTGGTAAGGCTAGTGTAGGACTACTGGATTTGCATACATGGAGGGCAATGAGATACTTAAGGAGAGGTTAGAGGAAGGTTGGAAATGACAATGAAAGCTACTATGCATTAAGCACCTACTCTGTGCTGGGCATTATGCTGGATATTTTGCCTTTACAAATATTATCCCACAACTAACTAAAATTTAAATAAAAAACCAAAAAGATAAAATATTATCCCCTTTCACCCAAACTGTAACTCTATAATCCCTATTTTACAAGCAAAGCAGTTGGGGTTATTAAACACGTACAAGGTCACACAGCTCGTGGACAGTGGAGCTGAGATTGGACCTCAAATTGGATGAATGGCAGAGCTTTCTACTGAAAAGAATGGAAGAAACAGAACTCCCTAAAGAAGTATCTAAGGATATCTAATTTTTGATACCATCAAGATATATATAATAAAATTTAGAAGCACTGGTTAGGACAAAACAATTCCCCTCTTCATACTTTATTTCAGTATGAGACAATATTTCATAGCGGAAGTCGAGACTTTGGATAGTAACTAGAATACTCTTTAAACTTTGTCCTTGATGTTGTACTTGAAAAATAAAACCAAAAGTGGTGACCACTTTCATTATAACTTTGTTTTGTCTTTTGCTGACTTACCAAGAGGTCTAGTACGAAGACGTGGGGAGGGTTAATTGAGTCTGACCTAAAAGAGAATTCCTACACATGTATATGAAGAAGTAAGAAGTTTTGTACTCGTAAAAATCTATCTTGAAGAACAAACCGTACATTCTTTCTGTGTATTTTTAAACAATGGATTGTAAAGCACCCATCGTTTTAAAGATAGTTTTGAACTTATACAGTTAAGAAAGGATAGAGCATTACTGTACACTTTCTAACACTTTTTTTGGGGAAAAATGACAATTTTGGGCTCTTGTCTAAGTGTATATACATTTTACCAGATATATGATATGACAATTTTAATTTCAGAAGACTAGGACTTTGGAATGATATAACATTAATAGATTCTATAATAATAGTCCTTGAATTTACTCTATTTGCTTTCTAATAGTTACAGTGTTAGGGGCTGAGACACACATGATGGTGTTTTTCCTAACCATTTGGGAACACAGATGTTTAACTGCTATCTAATAGGGGTCATTTCAAAAAATAGCTGGGCCAAAGCAACAGAAAACCTTTTTGCAAATATAATATGAGTGCATCTGTTCTAAGGAGGTCATATAATTTTCTCTAGCTTTATGCTAAAATGAAAGCAGGGAAGATTTACATTTACAGGGGAAGCAGGAATGTTTCAAAGGCTTACGAGTGTGGATATGATGTCAGCCATTGCTTCAAGGACAGCCTCCACCACTGTCTGTGGGAAGTTGCACAGGTTATTTAACCCCTAGTTGACAGTTATCCAATCAAAGAGTGACAGGAATGGTATCTCTACAACGTAGACAGGATTACTGGGAGATCTAGATGGAATGATGCATACTAAGCTTGAGCATGGGGACCTACCATACTGCAGTTAAGAGAAAGCTACTGTTGCTGAAACTAACAAACATTACATCGGATTATTTACAAGGTAAGGAATTCTGACTTCAGTCATATATGGCAGTTTTGGATGGAAATTGGGATGAATTAGAATTAAAATTGTTGGAATATGCTTTCGAGCTTGGCCATCCCCAGCCCCTTCCCAGTCTCTGCTTAATTACCAAGAAGCGTGGTTTCATTCTGGCTGCTGTGAAGTCCTTAAGGCTCAAAAGGCAACAGTCAGGACTTCTTAAAATGGAGTTCTGGTAGATTTACTTATTTGTATTTGTGCCAAGCTCTTTAAGATGCCCTATAATTCTACCAAGAACTGGGTTTTTAAAGTTCTCCCAGCTTGGAGAATTTGAAAACCAATATGTAGAGGATGATGGGAAATTTGATAACTAGACCAATATGCAGCGGATAACGTTCCCCAAAGATCAGCAAAATCCTGGATCAGACTGTGGTCTATACTTCTGTTTTTCGTTGAAATGTTTCTGCTTTAAAGGCCAGCCACGATCTTCACTGAGATGTGATAGAGTACTATGTGGGGAAATGATAAATCACACATGAACTTTTTCATCTTTAGATAATTATGGTTTAAATTTTATTGTTTAGGCATAACAACATGGATGAAATTGTGTGTTCTCTGCATCTGGTTTGAGAATTTTTTAACTGAGGAAATGTGGCCTTTGCTGAGAAGTTACATTCAGCCAGCTGTGGGGTAAGAGCAAGTGTGGGGCCAGGACAAGTTTTCATGCAGAAGAAGGAAATGACTTTACATTTATAAGAATCAGAAGCTGGAGTCAAGGCAAGGGGCCAAGAGAGAATGAGAAGCTACATGGGGAAAAAAGAGGAGAGACAAAGGGAAACCCATCAGTTACCTAGAAAAGAGCCCTTAGTACAAGAGAGTATCTTGTAGGGACCTTTACGGAGGTAATCACTGTAGGCTCTAAGGTGAAAGTATCCTCTCTCTCACTTGAAAACTTCCACAGAATTTACGTCGCTTACCAGTGCTCACGGCCTAAGCAGATTCTTTTTAGAGAACACAAAAAGGTCCTGAGCCTGCCTCCAACTAGGCATGAGGGAAAAATAGAGCCTGTGTGGGAGGAAACCAACATATGGTACACACAAATGGCACATGCTAATTGTGGAGAAATGAGAAAATATGGGTGAGTAAAAGGAAAGCAAGGAATCGTTCAGATTTAAACCATCCTGAGACAGCTATTCTTAATGTGTTGATGGCTTCTGGTCCTTGTTCTAGATTATTGTGCACATTTGTGTTGTTCTATTATACTTTTCTTCAAATAAAGTGTGATCCAAGCAGTATATATTGCTGTACATACAGTATATAACCTTTTCGATTTGTCTAACAATATGCTGAGGACATCCCTCTAACTGCAGGGTGGCATTGGCAGAAGCTAGGGAGAATAATCACATGAGAAACATTGATTTCCAGGCTTTTGCTATCATAATTATTGGCCTGATAATATCCTGACAGCTAAATCTTGAACGCTTATCTGGTTATTTCCTTCAGATGAATTTTCCCTTCTCCCCTTTCGTCCTTTCCCCCTTTCTTTCATCTGTCTATCAACAAATAGCTGCTGTCTTAGTCAGCTCGGGCTGCTGTGACAAAATACCACAGACTGGGGGACTTAAACCGCAGAGATTTATTCCACAGTGTGGGAGACAGGGAAGTCCAAAATCAAGTCGGTGGCAGATTCAGTTCCTGGTGAGAGTTCTCTTCCAGACTTGCAGACAGATAACCTCTCTCTGGGTCCTCACATGACAGAGAAGGCAAGAGTAAGGAAAAGAGCTCTTGTCTCTTCTTCCTCTTTGTAGAAGGACAGTACTTCTATCATGGTGGCTCTGCCCTCATGACCTCATCAGGCCTTATTAATTTCTAAAGGACTCACCTCCAAATAATATCACAGTGAGGGGTAGGGTTTCAACATACAAATTCTGGAGTGGACACAAAGCATTTGGTCCCTAACAATTGCTGAATGTTTCCTCAGTATTGGGTCCTGGTTGAGGTTCTGGAGATACAGATCTTTTGACCTTGATGTGGGAGATGTTGACGCTAATCAAATAGCCAGGCAGAAAGAATAACTTGTGAAAGTCATGGAAGATTTCACTGAAGAAGTAAACTTGAGCTGGCCTGTGAAGGATGAACAGGAAATAATTAGGGGAAGACAGAAAGGAAGAGGAGCTCAAGAAGAAGGAATAGCAGGTGCAGAGACTTGAAGGCAGGAAGGAATATGCCAGAACAAAGGAGTAAATGAGGATCAGTATTAAGAAAGTAGACGTAGTCAGGAGGTTTCCAGGAACTGTTGCTTCAAAAGGATATAGTATTTCCAGGACTTATTTTAAGTAAAACTGCCCTTAAGAAATGTGATATCACAGGTAATTGTATTATGTTTTAAATACTCTATTGAGTTAAATTATTCTCACGGGAAAATGTAAATAAAAAACTATTGGATTTATGGATATTGTATGGAGGAGGCTGAGTAAACCTGAGTGAACCTGCAAGAACATATAAGAAATCGTACTTGAAGAGTATTTGTGACTCCTTTAACAAGTCCGTACCTAAAAGCTCTTCCGGGTTGGTCTAGGAAGAGATACACGTATCCCGAGTGAACAAATCAGCAGTGGAACCAAATGAGCTTAGTCACATTTGGTAGGCTCTACCAGAGGATCATTTCATCAGTCACTAATCCTGGGCGCAGTCTTTCCTCAGCCAGAAAGAATAGGGCATCTACAGAGCAAAACAATGTGTACCAAGAGCAAGAATGTTATCGCTCAGTTGACGGAATTCCATGATATTCTTGGACAAGGTCCAGAATTAAGACATAACTTCATGAACGTTTCTGTGGTTTTTTGACATGCTGACAATACTGGTGAGGCTTCGAAGTATTTATTACTCAAATGGAATATTTGGTAATCAATTTGCTTTGGCTTAGAGCTGCTGCTAGCCCACACAGAGCCTTTGTGTGAAAAGGAAAATGGCTTGACTTGGCGATCTTACATGGTGTCTGTGTGAATTGGGGAAAGACAAGCCTCCTCCTGCTCTCGTCAGTGTAGCATCACACCAGGGTGTGCTGCTTGGTGAGGGGACCATAGGGGACACTTCAGCTACACTTGCCCCCTTTTCCAGGCACCTATGTGTCAGGTACGATCCACAAGGACAAGCCAGTGATCTTGCTTTGCCTTGCTCTCATTTTGATGTAAATCATGGCTATGAGGTTGCTTGCCTCATCTTTATTTTGGTGATTTTTCACAGAAAAAGTGAGAAAAAATTTTTTAAAAAGCAAGGTTTAAAAACCACCTTTTCTCTTTTATTTGACTTCCCAACATTTGATCCGATATGTAACCTTATCGTCATACTGATGACAAGGGATCATATTGCATGAATAATTTCTGATTTCCACAGGGAAAGTCAGTAAATCTGACCCATTTTTACTTATGATTGAGGAGATAGTTAATTTTAAAGTCTGTTTTTTTCTTACAGTGCTGAGTTCCTCTATGCTCAAAGCACAACTTCTGTTTGCAGATGCTTTTCTGGCTTTATCTTTCTATTTATTAGTGGTCTAGAAGGACCCCACTTTATGACTCTTTGTTTACACTTCTAGAGAGGCCAAGTGGGGAGCCATCTAAAGGGAACATACGTCGTTTTTGAAATTGTTTTTTAAAGGATTTTAATTGCCACGGAACTGACAGAGAAAAACCCTGGTTTCCTAGGCAAGCTCTCCTCTCAAACCACGATGCCCAGGGAAAATCATTAATGGCAACAGCAGAATATAGGGCGCTTCGTTGAATCAATGTTCTTTTGTTCTGAATTGTCCTTCTCAAGCATACAGCCACTATGCCAAATATTGGCCCTATTTAGGCCAATCATTAAGTAGAGCCTGGCACCAAATTTACAACAACTATTCGAGAAACAAGACTAGCTGGTTCTGTTCAATCGCAATGCATGCATGTGAGCTCAAAAACTTCTAGGGGACCCCTGGTGGCTCAGTCCCTTAAGCATCAGACTTTGTCTCAGGTCATGATCTCATGGCTCAGCTCAAGGGTTCAAGCCATGTATCGGGCTCTGTGCTGATAGCTTAGAGCCTGGAGCCTGCTTCAGATTCTGTCTCTGTCTCTCTCTGCCCCTCCCCTGCTCATATTCACTCTCTCTCTCTCTCTCTCTCTCTCTCTCTCTCTCTCTCTCTCAAGTATAAATAAACATGAAACAAACAAAAAAACCTTCTAGATGTACACAGTCTCATGGAAACTTGGTCTGCCCAAGGGTTTCTTTCATGCTCCTCCATGCTACTTGAATTATTCTGTAGCAATTTGAATTTATATTCCTCCTTTCATCACAACAGTGCCTTTTCCACTTAAAGGAGACATGATCTTTTTTCTCTCACATCTGTTTCAAGATAAACAAGAAGAGATTTCTCTCCTGCAACGTGCCAAGCTCGGTTGGCACTAAAAGCAAAGGGAGCAAGGAAGAAAAACAAATACAACGGAAATTATTTAAAGGAGGAGAGGCGACAGGGAGGAGGCAAACAGCAAGCAAACACCAGGCAGGCTCAGGGGTTTCACACAGGATAAGCTTCATCAATAATTTCACCCCAGAAACACCCGCACTCCTATCTCATTCTGGAAATTGTGACCATGAGGCTACACCGGTAGGATATTCTAGGGCTGAGAGCTGCCTTATGTACACTTATTTCTCTTCTAGTTAAGTGGCAAGTAAAGCAGGATGGGCTTAGGAAATTTGGGGTTTTGTCTCAGCTCTGCCATTACCTTGTGTTTTAGTCAGCTATTGCCTTAATTATGCTGCAAAACAAACCATCCAAAATCTCAGTGGCACGCAACAATAAGCATTCATTTCTTTCTCACTAGCCTGTGGGCTGGCGGGCACAGCCCTGCTTCTGGCTGTGAGTCTGCGGGTCAGTTGGGGTGGGCCTGCTCCAGGCTGCCAATCAAAGCGAGACTTACTCCGGGGTCTCTCATGCTGGGGCCAAGCAGAAAGGGCAGCAGTTACTTGGGGGCATAGTAATCTCATGGAGGAGGTCAGAAACTCCTGAAGGGCCGATGGGAACACACTATTCCTCTGATGGTCTGTGCTTAGAATTGCCACACTCTGGCTTTCACTCTCATGGACGTTTCTTCCTCAACTGGCCAAATTAAGTCATCGAAGCAGGGGTAGGGGTGAGGGGAGAACACTCCTCCCCCTTGGAGGGGGGTGAGGAGTGAATATTGGCTCAACAACAGAATATGCCATAACTTGATACTTGATTTCAGGTAACAAGTGTATTTCTCTTTCTCAAATTTGTGAAATGAGGCTTTGGATCACAAAGGCAGAGAGAAATATATTCTGCCTAAGACCCCTAAGACCAAGTGAGGAAACAATGGTTATTAACTATCTTTAAAAAATTAAAAAAATTTTTTTTTAATTTTTGAGAGAGAGAAAGAGACAGTGTGAGCAGGGGAGGGGCAGAGAGAGAGACACACACAGAATCTGAAGCAGGCTCGAGGCTCTGAGCTGTCAGCAAAGAGCCCAACGCAGGGCTCGAACTCACGAACCGTGAGATCATGACCTGAGCCGGAGTTGGATGCTTAACCAACTAACCGAGCCACCCAGATGTCCCTAACTACCTTTTTAAAAAGTCAAAATTAGAAGACTTAATGGTCTCCAAAAAGGAGACTTAATGGTCTCCTAAAAAAAATCATAATTTAGGGTGAGCATATTATCACATGTCAGAAGGTCAATGAAAAAGCTGTCATTGGTTTTTAACTTCTTGAATTTTTCTATTGCAGTCCATTGGAGAAGCAACCTCATGGCGACCAGGTTGTAAAACTAGCCAGGTTTTACATATGGCAATCTCCCACATCCACCCTAAGGTTGTTTCTGTTATTGGGCTCAGTCAGCAAATATGGCCTGTAGGCCAAATCTGTTTTCATACAGCCTTTTGCGTGCTAAGGATGGTTTTTAAATTTTTACGTGCTTTTTTTTTTAAAGAAAATAATGTTTTGTAACATGTGAAAATAAATAAAATTCAAATTTCAATGGCCTTAAAAATCCTCCTTGAAACATAGCCTTCCTCATCCACCTACGTATTGTCTCTGCTTTTGTGCTACAACAGAAGAGGTAAGCACTTATGACAGAGACCATAGGGCCAGAAAAGCTACTGTAATTGTGTTTCTGAGAAGGTATGAGGCCTAACAATTTTGTACCATGAGACAGAGAAATGAACACAGTATTTGATGCGTTCCTCGGCCTCCCCTGAATCTACATCACTCGGGCAAAGCAGGGAGTTCAAAGGCGTGGTGCCTGGCACTCCCTTAATCCTCTCCACAGACTGCACCTCAGATCCACCAGATCCTGTGATGAAGAAATACCTCCTTTCTGTTGCCTAGGTAAAATTCCGTATTTCTCTCCCGTAGGTGTTTCTTAACACAGGCTGGAGTGAAACAGCCAGCTCTTCAAAAGTCCACTGAGCATGCCTCCATGCCAAACCGCGTATATGTTTCATATGGCATTTTGGGTAATGCCAAAAATGGCTCTTGAAGGCCCTTGATAGACATCGATTTACATTTCCCGTTGGTTTACACTGACAATTTGTTTCCTGTCTATTGTTTTTCGCACACATTTTTTTCAACCTTCATAAGCTTGGATTTTGATTTAATTTTTGTTTTATAAAAACAAATGTCATCCCATGAGGGGAGATAGCTTTTGTTATAAACACACATGTGTAGGACTGTAAAAGTTAATGAAATTCACAACCAAACCTTATAATAAAATGGCCTCGGGACAGAAACAATCTGATCAGCCTCCAGTGAGTCACAGATGATCGACTGGAATCGCACACAGGTGGCTGAGGGCACAAGGCCGCTGGCGTCTTGCCTCACAACACACAGGGGACGTGCATTTTATGACCCAACTCTGCGTGCCCTGTCGTGCTTTATTGTTTGCATATTTCTGTTTAAACCTGCCCTGGCAACGTAGCTGCAGAGAAATTACAGTCTGCAAAACCACACTCATTAGGAGAAGTTAGCAAATATTTCATTGCCCGAGAAAGGACCAATTTCTTTGCAAAGCACCGTCCAGATGAGGTAACTCAAGCTTTGGGGGCCCCGGCTGAGGTTTGCAGCTTTGAAAAGGAGCACAAAGGAATAACTCTCCTTCATCCTTACTTGTCTTTAAATCTTTTTCTGTTAAGTCTGTGGGAGAAGGGAAACTATTTGCTATAGTTTGGGCTGCATGCTTTATTGAGTTGGACAGAGTCATTGAGAGAGTGGACATGACTCTCAGCTTTGGGGAGTACCAGGATGGAGACAGCTTCCCAATCTTCCGTTCCAAAATTAAATCATGAGCTCTATTACAAATCTTGGGTGGTATTGCAAGGTCAGTGAAACTATCTGGGTGTGTGGGGGGGGGTCCATTTAGAGTACTTGGTTGTGTATTGATGCCGAGCAAGCCAGGGGTGGGGTAGAGGAATACATTCTAAGAAAGGTAATACGGGCTTTATCATGGCACTGACTGATGCTACAAGGGGAAGTCTGTGGGATCGTCAGCTACATGAGGCTATGAGCGACAGAGAAACCTATCCAAATTGGAAAACAAATGCAGAAATAATACTGCATTGCTTTGAGAACAAATAAATCACCTGGGGTGTTTGAATCCTACCAATGGTAGCACCACCACCACCAGTAACCACTTCTAAGGGTATCTGCGACCGTTTTCTGATGGCATTTAGACAGCAGAATGGTCAAGAGCAGGCTCTGGAACCAGACACCAGGGATGGAGGGCCGGTCTGCCCAGTAAGAGCTCTGTAACTTGGGGCAACTTACCTACGATCTGTGTACCTCTGTCTCCTCTGCAGAAAGACAGGGATAACAAGAGCACCTACCCAGAGGGTTACTATGCTGATGCGGTAAGTCAATCAATGAAAGGAGCTTCACGCAGTGCCTGGCACACAGTAAATGCTTCAGTGATATTAACTATTATTAATGTAATTATTTGGTGTATATGTTCCTACATCTACCCAGGACTCTACAATCATACAGTTATTTAAGCAAGAGAGATGAGAACTAACAGTTAGTGCATGCCATGAGCTAGGTCTTAGCTCACCACTCTCTGTTTATTGTCGGATTTACTTCTGACAGTCTTACGGTGGTAAATACAGATAAGAAAACAAATTCTAGAAGGGCAATGAACTCAGAAAGCACCCATCAGCTACATGTCAGTAGAGGTGGTGTCAGCCACTTACTTACCAAGCTGTGCCTGGTTAAGAGCTGGAGCTTTGGGTTTAATTCTTGCCTCTGTCTCTTACTAACTGATCTCAGACAGTTTAACCCCTTTAAACTTCATTTTCTGCCTGAAAGAAGTGGATAATTATAGAAACTACATCACAGGTGTGCCATAAATATTAACATTCATGAGTGTGTAACACAGTACCCAGTACTTAAAAGATAGTGATCGACAGCCACTAGCTATTGTAACATGAGATGTGCACGTACATTGACTCTGTATTTCCCCATCACAACATCTGTCGTGTGGTTAATACACCCATCATCACTATAGGAGTGTGACCTATGTGATACTGGATACCCAAAGTAGAGTAATCACTCTGTGTCCCCAATTCCTGGGACAAATATTCTAGCTCACATCAGGTATTCAATAAATAAATGGTTGTCAAATGGCTAAATAAATCAGTGTTTATATTTAACTCACTGCACTCTCAGTGCAGAGCCCAATGAGGGGCTCAAACTCACGAACCATGAGATCCATGACCTGAACAGAAGTCTGGTGCTTAACCGACTGAGCCACCAGGTGCCCCTTAATTCATCCATTCTTATGTTTTCTTTGAAGTTATGAACAAAAGGCATTACACTTACAGTAGAATATTACTTATCCTTAACAAAGCAGGAAACCCTACCACCAAAAGGTGCAGGGACTAACCTGGAGAACCCCCTGCTAGGTGGAGAGAGTCCATCACAGAAGGATAAATATTGTAACACTTACATGCAGCATCTCAAATACAAATACTTATGTAATGTGTTGAAAATAGCCAACCTCTTAGAAGCAGAGACTGGAATGGTGGTCTCCAAGGACTGGGGAGGATGAAATGGGGAATTACTTTTCAACGGGTAGAAAGTTTTAGTTATGCAAGAGCGCTAAGTTCTAGAGATGTGCTGTGCAACATCGTGCCTATAGTTAATAGTTGTATTACACACTTAAATTTGTTAAGAGGATAGATCTCATGTTAAGTGTTCTTACCACAATAAAAAAAAAAAGCACTAGAACTGAAGTTTTTGAAATAGTTCCCATTAAGTTCAAGGGAACTGTGTCCCCCAAATGTTTTCCAATTTCTTCCTTAATTTGGCTTGAAGAACTGACATTTACAGGTGACCCTCATAAGCCTTTTTGCTCTTTAAAGAAAGAAGGATGGTGATAGAAACACGTTGTGTCCAGCCTAGCACTTTGGAGATCCTACTTAGTCACACTGCACCATCACCATCATGGTGCTTGTACTGTTAACTCTTTCTCTATGCGGCAGACCATACCAAGACCTTTTCGATAATGTCTTTTAAAAAAATGTTTTACTTGTTTTTGACAGGGTGAGTGGGGGAGGCACGGAGGGAGGGAGACAGAGGATCTGAAGTGGGCTCTGTGCTGACAGTGTACTGCAAGCCAATGTGGGACTCAAACTCATGACCCATGAGATCATGATATAAGCCGAAGCTGGATGCTCAACCGACTGAGCCAACCACTGCGTGCTGGGACCTTCTCAACAACGTCTTCTTTAACCCTCCCATCAACTCTATGAATGAGAATTCTCACTTCTATTTTCTTAGTGGAAAATGAACTGACGTTCAGAGAGTTTAAGTGACTTTCCCAAGGTCACACAGCAGGAATGTGTCAGAGTGAGGGATGGGACACCACTCAGTCTGATTCCACAACCACACCCTTGTTGTCTCCCTTTATGCACCCATTTCTATGAATACTTATCGAGTACCTACCATTACGTAAGTAGGTATTTTTAAAGAGGCTAGAACAGTGTCAGGCACAAAATAAGTACTGTGTGTTTGATACATACATAAACACGCAAGTCCTGGGCTGGATTGGAATATATCAACGAACAAAGCACTTCACTATCCCTGCTCTTGTGAAACTTACATATAATGGAGAGGACAGATGAGAAACAATGAGCATAATAAACATGTAACTGTTTGGTAGAAGGTCATAAGTGCTGTGGAAGAATTAAAACCAGGCATGGGAGATCCAGCAGGAATGTTCATAGGGGTGGTGGGTTTTAGTAGTCCATGTGGTGGTCAGGGCAGGACTCACGCAGGGGGTTTATGAGGGAAGGTTCCCTAAGGTAAGGATACTCTTGAAAGAGAACAGCTAGAGCAGGTGACTGGGGGCGACTGAGGAATTGGAAGGAGGCCAGTGGGTTCGAGCTAGAGTGGCAGGATATGAAGTCAGAAGGAGGAGCGGGTGAGTGACGGCAGGCACTCTATCAGATATTCTGGTCCAAGCCACTCTGATTAGGATCCCACAGCCCGACCCCTACTCTCTGGTCTATTCTTTGCAATTCTTGCCTGGGGGCATTTAGAAGGTCTCAGTAGCCACTTCCAATGTTTGACATTTGGGGGTGGTGGGGCGGAGAGAGTTAAAATAGGACGCTCAATCGTCCGCTGGTCAGCAGGGTCTGCTCAATCCATGAACATTAGATCCTGCAAAGGGCAAAGGTTATTTGGGTGGCTGCAAACCTATAACATCTGTCAGCCACGCACTGATAAAGGAGCCAAAAACGGTTTGAAAAAAATGAATGTGCAACAGAGGGAAGGGCTCTCTGGCAAGAACAAAAGGCTGAGCAACAAGAAATATAAATAGGTGTATATGTGTGCGTGCATGCGTGTGGACATGCATATTTAATTCAATTGGATCACTAGGTACTAATCGCCTGCTATGAGTGAGTCAAAATGGGCACACAAGACAATTTTGTGACATGGAACGAAGTTTCAAGCATCTTGAAAGCCTGGAAAGGGCACTGACATTTGGAGTCAAGAGCAAAGACTGGCAAATTGTTTCTGTGAAGGGCCAGAGTGTCAGACTTTTGGGCCCCATGGCCTCCGTCTCAACTACTAAACTCAGCTGCGTAGAGGGAAAGCAGTCACCAAGGATTCACAAGTACGTGCGGCTGCATTCCAATAAAACTTTATAAAAGCGGACAGCAGTCTGGACTTGGGCCATGGGCAGCTCTTCGCTGTGCCCCGAGCTAGGGACTTGTACTGCTATTAGTTCCTCGGAAGTGCCTCCTCACTGAGTATCACTTCTTGCTGTCAGGATCCTCTTAGGTGTTTCTCCTACTAATCCTACCGTAATTTTTAGAGCACAGATATCATAATCTCTTGGAGCGCCTGGGTGGCTCAGGCATTTGAGCATCAGTCTCTGTCCAGGTCAGGTCGTGATCTCACGGTTGTGAGACTGAGCCCTAAGTTGGATTCTGCACTGGGCACGGAGCCTGTGTAAGATTCTCTTTCTCCCTCTCCCTCTGCCCTGCCCCTACTCACGCTCTTTCTCTCTCTCTTTAAAAAAATATTATAATCTCTATTTCACAGATGAAGAAAGGGAGGCACTGTTCAGAGAGGATGAGTAAATTAACTAGGGTCACACAGTGATTAAAGTGCCGAACTGAGAAGCAAGCGCATCACGGAACGCCATTCCTCCTGGCGTGTTCTCTCAGTCACAGCACGTGGAACCTCACAAAAAAAGACATGCAGATCATAATCAGACGTTCAGCCCTTTGTACAAAGCATGAAAAACCAAACAGAATGAAACTATGATTTCAGTCACTGTGGATTCTAACATTTACAATGTCCATTTTACTTCTGGGAGAGGGGGAAAAAAAAAGACATGTTTCTACTTTGCCTTCTTTGGCATGTGTGTGAACTTCCCTCCAGAGATTTCAAAGCTGCTTGGCTCTGAGGTTCTGCATTTCTCTTGGAAACAATCTGTGTCTTTATGAATGCCAGAGGGGGGCTTTGAGGCCGCAGAGGGATGAAGGAACTCTGCCCTTGTCCTGTGCCAGGGGTTGGCAGCCTCGAGAATGCAGTGGGGGGAGCAGGAAGGAACATTACTCCTCGAGTCACTTGAAAACTTAGCACCTGCACAGAAGTAAGGCCACAGCCACGCCCTGCTCTCTCCATTCTTCCGTGCGCCCTTCTCCCCGTGCTCTGAGAACATCAGCCTTCTTTCTGTCCACAAATTAAATGCCAAGCTCAGTCCTGATTCATGGCCTTTGCACGTGTCCCCTCCGCCTGGAAGGCTCTGTCCCAAGATCCTCACATGCCTGGCATCTCCTGTTACTTAGGTCTTGGCTTAGTCCTTTCATCTTTAGAGGAACTTTCCAGAGCTCCTAGTGCCAATGTCCCAACCGCTAGAGATCTTTCTCTATCACATTAGCCTCTACTTGCTCTTGTCCCTTCATTCATGTGCTTTTTTATCTTCTATTTCCTCTGACGAGATCGTACACTCCATGGAGACGAAGACCTCTCCTACTTTGTTCATCACTGCCCACGGCGCCTAGGACAGTGCCTAACACAGAGAGGGCTTTTGGAGGATGTTTGTTGAATGGATATATGACCAAGGACAGTAGCGAAGCGCATATATGGACTGCTAGTTATGTGGCCAGCACCGTCCTGAGTCTGCATACGCACTTTCTCATTAATTTCTCAGCAACTCAAATTCCCCAAGGAATGCTGATTTATCCCCATTTTATAGAAGACAGAGTGGAGATCTGGAAAACTGAGCCCAGCAGGTACACAGCTATACAACTGGTATGTGGCACAGCTATGATTTTCACTCAAGCCCACATCCAACTTTGAAGCTGCCATTTGCATGATATGGGGAAAACGCAAGACTGAACTGTACACATTTGTTACCCTGAAGGATAGTGAATATGTTCTAATTAAGGGGCAAGGAGCCCGGTCAAGAAAGGTAACAGAACTACCTCAGCCTCACTGTCTCGGAGAGCTTACACAAGGGTGAAGGAATTGCCATCTGTGTCCATTTCAAAGAAATGTTTGAGAAGGAACAGCAGGCAGACCGTCTGCACCTTTTCGTGGAAGTCCACGGAACAGCACAGGGCGTGGCTCCTTATGGCGTCCCAGGGGACATGGCGCTTTTGTCCTGTGGCCTTGCCGAATTATCAAGGTGAGTTTTTAAAGAAACAACTTTCAGGGGAGACTGGAAATCTCAACGGGGAGCCCTACTCTCCACGCAGTGTAGAGTGCCTAAATTCTCCTTTGGGCCTGCAGGTCTCGTCACCTCTGCCTGTTTGGGGGCTGGATTAAGAAGTGACACTTAATAAAGCCTTCTCCAATTCTGCCACTTCCATTTGGCCTTTTGGCACATTTGCTTTGAGTTTCCGGCTTTGATGTGGGGCCTTGTTCGGCCAGCTCTGGGGTTGAGTGAGAGCTGCAGGGAGTGGGGAGGGAGGCTTTGTGTTTGAACTGGCACAGTGATTGATTAACCCTTTCTGCAACTCCTCTGGTGAAAAATAGACGGCTCGGCAAAGCAGGCTCCAGATGGCCACAAGATGTAGGCTACATTTCCTGAGATGCTGATTTCAGGGGTTGTATACCCTGTAACAGATTGAATTTGACATGTGGCCACACTCACATGTGAACCCTGGGAAGACTGGTTTCCCCGGAGTGCCTTTTAGGAGTTTGGGAGTGGAGATTTCATTCTCTGAGCAAATTTCAATCTCAGGGTAGCCCTGGTCCCCTCATGGCAAACAAAGCAATCCAAAGAGAAGGTACAAAAATAAACTCCAAAATAAAGCATTTTCATAACTTATTTTGCTCTTGATCTTTTGTTTTGCATTTTGTAAACTCCACTGTCAACTCCCAAGTGTTGAATACAATTGGGTAAAAAGAAAGAAAAAAAGAAAGGAAGGAAAGGAAGGAAGGAAGGAAGGAAAGAAGGAATCTACAATACTAACTTTAAATAACTGACCTTCTAAAGAAGTTTGAAACACAACACTGTTGCCATAACATTTAGTGACTAAATCAGTATTTTCATCTCTGGAACATCATTTAATATTTTAAGGCGAGAGATACTTGCTCATTTTACCCTATTTACTATGCAATTCCAAGCACGTTTATTCTGGGGTAAAGTCCAAGGAAGCCAGCTCTTTTTTCTTGCTTCAGTGAAAAAGGAAGCGAGTGTTTACAAACATGTTTTTAATCAGACTTCTTTTATTTTATTTATTGTTTTTGCCCTTTACCAAGCACGTTGCTAGTTCTTTCGAGGAAGAGAAAAGTACCATGTGAAATGCAATACCACTCTCTCCGCTGCTTTACCACAAGCCCAGCCTTTACAGTTACTAGTTCTGAGAGAGGGGAGACTTGGTTATCTGCCATCATGACACCAGTTTGGAATGCTGGGACCAATTTCAGCAACCAGGCCAAGCTCCTCATACAACCTTTGAAACCAAATCAAAAAAATGGAACGAGTATGCCTTGCTCCGTTTCTTAAGTGTGTTTGTAGTGGGAAACTGGATGCAAATGTACAGAATGGTTCAATATGGATTTGGGCATATGTTAAAAACAAGCCAGTAAGACAAGGCATCAGTTGTTAACAGTAACTCAAGCTGTGCCATTGGATCACAGCACATGCAGCCTCAGCTATCAGATATGTGATCTTTAGCCAGCTCATCATTTCCTCTGATTAGTGCCAAAGAGAAATTGTTATGTCTATTAGGCCTGGGAAAATGCCGTTTGAATGGGGCTCGACAATATGTGGACCCATGTTGCCATTCTTCCATGTCTCACCCATGGCAGACATCACTAATCGATTATGGCACTCTTTACCACTGAGTCCATGAGGCCTCAGAACCGTGTCAAAGTGAGGTGCCAGGTAGTCGGTCCATCATTGTTGCAATTGTCACCACATGACAATCTGCCGGGGCTACCTCCAGGTGACACCAAAGTGTCCTGCATTTCTGACAGCTTTCTGCCATCAAGAAACATTACCCCTATTTGTACCCATATGTAATTCCCTCCCCTTGAGTGTGGGCTAGACCTAACAATGCACTCTAGTGAGCAGAATAGGGCAAAAGTGATGAGGGAATGTCACATCTGAGACAGGGCTACAAAAGACTATGACTTTCATCTTGCTGACACTTGCTCTTGCCATCTCGCACTGAGGAAACCAGTTGCCATATTGTGAGTAGCTCCATAGAGAGACCCAAATGGCAAGGAACCAATGGAGGCCTCCAGTCACTGGCTCACGGGGAACAAAGATCCTCAGTCCAAAAGACAGTAAGTACTGAATTCTGCAAAAAACCATGTGAATAATCTTGGAAGTAGATGTTTCCCAGCTGTGCTTTGACACGTCTACAGCTTTGGCTGATACTTTTACTGTAGCCAGAGGACCCAGGTTTTCACTCACAGCAATTATGATAATAAATCCAGTTGTCTTAAGGCAGCTCAGTACTGGGTTGATTTGTTACACAGCAATAAATAGCTAATGCAGCAAGATTCTGGCAGACTCCATGAGAGGAAGGAGACAGGGATAGAGGGGACTTGTTCGAATATGGAATCTGAGACTCTGAAACAAAGTTCAAATTTTTCCGGGATGGAAAATACTTAAAGTCATGTCACAGCTCTATGCTGAGCTGCGGCTTTGGGATGAGTCTGTCACTCTTATCAAACATTTACTGCATATTTAGTTCAAGTATGGGTCCCCATGAGATCTTGAAGACACAAAGAAGCAAGCCTGATGTAGTGGACATCAACTCTTTTCATCTGCTCAGTAACCATTTTTGTTCCTTTAGCTTCAGCAGGCTGACTTTTCCTGAAAAAACCACCTCGATCGCTCCTAGACCATTTGCTGTGGGTAGAACTGACCCCATCTAAGGTTACATCTGACAGTGAGGTTGCTAACTTGGTAGAATGTAAGCTTAGGGGTGTTGGTGGTCATCCTTCTTCCTACTTGGGGAAACGTCAGTCTGAATCGTACCAAAGAGGAAAACAAAGCTGACAGAAGCAAAGAAGTGCATCCCTGACAAACTCTCTCCAGCACCTTTCTCCAACTGCACTTGAACTGTAACTTTCAATTCTATTAACCAATAAATCCCTGTCTTTTCTTTCTTAACCTTATGCCTGTTTGAATGGGATTTCTGTAGCTTGCAGCTGAAATAATTCAGAATAATGCAATATGAACGTTGTGAAAACATAGGCATTTTAAAGAGCTAGTCCTGAAAGGAGGCTTTGAGATGGGCCTGGCCCAGCAGGAAGACAGGGTCCTAGGTAGGTTTCTAGGTTGCTAAGTCCTTTGGAGACAACACAGATATTTTTTTAAAAAGGCATGTCTCGTAATATGAGTCCTATGCATGACTCGTGGTCTACCAAGACTCCCAGAGAAAATGAGCCAGGATATTAATAATGTTCATTCACTCAGCAAATATTTATTAAGTATTGACTATGTGCCAGGAACTATTGGGGGACTGGGGACACGATGACAAAACAAAGTGTCAGTGCTTGTGGACTGTGAGAATCAAGTCAGTTTGGGAAGGTCGATGAAAAATAAGTCTACCAGTGTTTGGTGAGGCTGCTAATGACAAGTACCAGAAGAGACCAAGCAAATAAAGGCTAGATAGTGATGATAGGGGCTAAGGAACGTGGGTGCCATTGTAGATATGGTGACCAGACGAAAGCTTATTGTAGTGTGAACATGCAAGCAGACATGTGAAGGAAATGGGGAATGATCTGTGCAGATAGCTGGGGGAAAGGTCTTTGGTTGGAATAGACTATTTTGTATGTTCGGGGACAGCTACAGGGCCAGCGTGCCAAGGATAAGTGGGAAAGGAGGAGGGGGAAATAAGACGAGTTTAGGCGAGGTCAGATCACATAGAGCATGCAGGCCACTGTAAGGATGTGATCTTTTACACTGAGACCAATGGGCAACCAGAGGAGTGCCATGCTCTGACTTACTAGGCTCCCTCTGGCTGCCCTATTGAGAAAGGACTGTCAGGGGACAGGAGCAGAAAGAGAAGACCAATATCAAAACTATTGCAACAGTCTTGGCAGGAACTGATGGTGGCTACTAGGTGGGTTTGGATTCCAGACATATGTTAAAGATAGAAGCTGAAAGATTTGCTAACACATTGGGTACAGCACATAAGAAAAACTATGTTGTGTTAGGAAGAACAGAAGGGTAGGACAGAGAAGACTGGGAGATTCTGGGTTGGACCTGCTCAGTGTATGGTGCCTCTTAGAGGCTCAAGTGGTGGGTGGATGTGGAAGACCAGAGTACAAGGGAAGGTCTGGGGTGGAGATATGTATTTGGGAGACACAGTGGACAGCGGTAGTTAAAAGTAAGACTGGTTGAAATCACCTAGGGAGTAAATATAGACAGAGGAAAGAAGAGTTTCAATGGGTTCCTAAGATATTCCATCATTTAGAGATTGGGAAGAAGAGGAAGTTGCTGAAAAAGAAAAGTGAGAGAAAGTTCAAGCCACGGGTCTGTGTTACCCACTACAAAACAAGAGCATTAATCTTTGTGCTTCTGTTTTACCTAATATTATATCCCTTTCACTTAGTACAGTACTTTCTCATTAAATGGTAGTAAAGTCAGACTATAAGCACACAGAATCACTAAGCAGTTTTCTTAGAGATAAATTTTAATCAAGGCAAAGAGCACTGGCCTTAAAAAAGATACAGAGTTTCTATTGCAATGAATTGTGAATGCAGGTTGAAGGGCAGGTGCTGGGGAAATAGGCAAGTTTCAAGCAATCATGTGATGAGTCAAAACCGCAAAGGCAGGCAAACCTGAAATCAGGGGACACGCAGAACTAGGTTGGGGAAACAGTGGGCCAGAAGTATACTAGATGAGGGTCTTGAATTTCTAAGACTCTGAAATAGAAGGTGGGAAGCCCAAATCCAGGTACCCGATAAATATCCAGAACGTGAACAGGGACATCAGTTGAACAGATGTGATAACTGAGTAATATCAATTAGTTCGTTGAATTACCCTTGGTATTTATGGGGTTTTATCTTCCTTTTTTCAGAAGATTTTCTTATCTTTCATTTGGAGAGAGAAACTAATTACTAAAGCAGAACAAGTCTGTGGGTTTGTAGGTGGAGGTACTTGGAAGTCCTTGGATAGAGGGAAAACGGGAGAGAAAAGTTTCCATCAACACTGACATTTGGTCAACCAAGCAGGATATTGCTGTTGTCATTCTCAGCTCTCTGCTCCATACAGGACTGATACCCAGATTCCTAAAAGCATCTGTGTCTTAATCTTTTCTGTACCTTCCTTGGTGCTTAGCAGTATGTTGATGTGCAAAGACCATGGACTTTGAGCCAGCTGATTTAAAAATTTGTTATGGTCTTGGACACCTTTTATTCTGCATTTTGGGGCCTCCTGTTCCTCCATGGAAATGGCAAATTTCAAAGCTTGGCCTTGTCACTCATTCACCTAGAATGCCCATTTCCTTACCTATGAACAAGGGCAAAGCCCACTGTAAAGAACACCACCAGCAATCAGAACTAACATGGCAGAGTGCCTTCAATGTGTCAGTGCTGCACTGATGCCTCGTTTTATACTCTGTCTCTTTGTTTTTACAGATGGAGAAATGGAGACTTAACAGAGTTAAGTGATGTGTCAAAGTTCACACAGCTAGTGAATAAGAAACCATCAATTCAAACCTAGGACTTTTTGATGGCATCCTGACAGTGTCAGAGGCATGTGGGGTGGGGTGTAGGTAAGGGCTAGGTGAAGTGGGGCTAAATGAACATGGGTTTGAATGATCGGCTACTTGGCCATGGGGACCGTAGTAGGTATTGAGCAAAATTGATGGCAGTGCTGATGGGAACACATCTCATGAATGTGTAACAAGTCTTCCACCTTGGTGTAGATTATCTGCCTATCAAAAGAAATGTCCTGATGACTCAGATGGGTCGGGGGAATTAGGCTATGGTGTTCTTTCTGTGATCAACAGCCTCAGTCCCCTAGGGAAGGAAGGTGCGAAACACCCACCTAGTGAGCATATGTTAAGCTAAGTGGCCACTGAGTGAGGTACTTCCCATGGGTGATTTTTGGTATCTTACTAGAACAATCCGCTAGGGTAGGTATTTAGTCCCCCTATGTTACAGGTGAAGAAACTTAGACTCAGGTGAGTGGCCAATCTTGTCCAGTATGAAAAGGGACAATGCCTGTTTGTTTGTTTGTTTGTTTGTTCCAGATTCTGCTTGATTCCAAAGCTCATGCTCTCTCTCATATTCCTGGGGAAAAGGTCTTCTTTAAACCAGTACAAAACCAGATGTGTGTTTTCTTGCCACTTTAATCTCTTCTGTAATAGCTTCCCTTTTCCTCTCCAATTGTCCCAAACAGTTCTGGGGAACATGCGAGTAGTGCAGGCCAATATTTCTTTCCTTACCTTCTGTTTCCTCTCCTCTCTGAGTCTCTTAAGCACATTTGAAACTTGTCCTCATTCCCGTCCCCCAAAGTGAAAGTTGCTGTCTTTTGGTTAACTCAGAACTGCAGGGATAAATTCTTGGGAAAGTCATGTGCTTTTTATTATTATGTTGTTTATTCATGTACTTGAAACACATTTATATTGTTAGGCTATTCATGGAATAAAGCATTCAGATGAAAAAACAAACCAGTGAGTTTGGAAGTCATCTTGAAGAAACAAAGAGAAATCTCCTAAGGAGGAGAACATTTAACTCTTCTGGTCTCCTTTCCTAATTCAGCAACCCTGTTGACCATTGCTTTCAGTTGAAAGGATTCCCATTTTCTCCCTGTGAAAGTCTTTATGGAGGAAGCTGCGAGTTTGCTGTCAGCATTATGAAGGAAACTGGGTCCTCAGAACTTACTGGAATCACATGCAAAGCAAACAAAGTCAGTGTCAATAGCGCCTCCAGCTTTCCATTTCAAAGTTCTCATTGGGAGTGTATATTTTTATGGAGGGTGGTAGTGGGGAATTAGTACCCACCAAGTACTGTGATCAAGCACTCTGCAGTCTAGCTTCGCAAAGTGTGGTTCTGGCACTGGTCACACTGGTGTAGTTGGGAGCTGGTTAGGAATGTATAATCTCAGATCCTGCCATAACTCTACTCAATCACAATCCACATTTTCACAAGATTCCTGGTCAACATTCCATGCATATTAAAGTTTGAAAGACAATGCCCTCCTAGTCACTTATTTATACATTTTTCACCTTTAGGGAAGAGGTATTCATGTCAGGGTTGCTTAAATGAGAAAACACAAGTTCAAGGTGGGTAAGTAACTTGGCCAAATCCTCAGCTAGTTTGTGTCAGGGCCATATGTGAACGCTGTTTTGTCTGACTTCAATGCTTGTCTATTTTCTACTCTCTCATATTACCTTCATTTTTTCCTAAAGCTTAGGTTGCAGCGTGCTGGTTTCGTCTCAACAAGAGGAAACATGAGACCTGAATTTCCACAAGGGGAGACTCAGTGAAGCTAGAACGCAGGCCCCAAAAATGGTGGACCAGGGGAACCAACAAGCAAGTCAAATGAAGACAGGCTGTCACAGGTGAGGATGAGAAGGTCATGACCTTGATGATCTGGACTGTTCCCTGTGTGTACTCAGACCACAGTACTGTGCCCTGGAAATCTATTTGTGCCTCATGGAAACTCATAGCCATGTCTAGCCTTTCCCTTCCTCCCCAGCCTTTGAATAAGTGCTAAAAAGTCAGAATTCTTTTTCCCCTTCGAAGTTTTCTAAATTAAAGTTTATAAAGAGTGACCTTGAGGGCTTAATTCAACCCACAGATGGGCGTTATTAGGCCTACATGATGTTGGCCCAGATAATGTTTTAAAATTCTTCTAAAAACTCAACTACCTGCCAACACATTTAAAAACGTTTCATTAAAGTATAATATATACAGAAAAGTACACATTTAAGTGCCCAGCTAGATGAATGTTCATAAAGAACACGCCTATGTAATTAGCAGCAACATCAAGAAATAGAACATTACCAGCACCCCAACGTTCAACTTGTACTTTTTACATAAGGGTAACCAATATAATGACTTACAGTTGCATTGGTTAGTTTACTTGACAATATTCAAAACTTAGAAATCTCTGGCTTCTCCTGAAAAACTGAATCATCTAGCAACATTGGGCTCATGGTCTCACAGGGTAACAATCAGCTGGAGATGAGCAGGGACGACTCTGTTTATTTTTGTTTATTTATTTTAATGTTTATTTATATGAGAGAGAGAGACAGAGAGAGAGACACTTAACCAGCTGAGTGGCCAAGGTGCCTGGGACCACTCTGTTTAATCATGCATGCTGTCTTTAGTTTTCCACAGTCCCCACCACTCCCTACTATTCAACACTTAGAGCTAGTGGCAATGGCCTTTAATCAACACACTTATAATCAACAGTAGAATTAAGAATTAAAACAGAATTATGTAAAATTATGTCTTATATTCTCTTGCTTCCCTCCTTTACATTACATGCCAGACTCCTATGGGCATTTGAATTTGAGATCGCTGCTCTAAGCCTGAAGATTCCCCACGTCAACCTCAGAGAATATCTCAAATATTTCTTTTTTTATGTTTATATATTTATTTTGAGAGAGAGAGCATGAGCATGACTGGGGGAGGGGCAGAGAGAGAAGGGGAGAAAGAGAATACTAAGCAGCCTCTGTGCTGTCAGCACAGAGCCTGATGCCGGGCTTGAACTCACAAACTGTGAGATCATGACTTGAGCCGATATTAAGAATCAGACACTTAACTGACTGAGCCACCCAGGCGCCCTCACATATTTCTTAAGAATGTTATGACAATCCTTTGTTACCCTCACAATTGACTTTGGGGGTGCTAACTAAATGGTCAAGTATCCTTGTTAAATTTAGTGCAAAGGGAAGGAGATTCAGTTTCTTAACAGATTTGCTTTCTTTTCCTCTGTTTGGCATAGGTAGGTGTTTTTGTAGAGGTTTTTGGCCTAGTACAACCAAACACAGCCCGGGCAGGTTGGCAGGAGTGACCACATCCACACCTAAGTTCTGAGGGTAGCTCTTCTGCTCTGAACTAGTCATTGCCTCCTGCATAACTTCCTTCCAGTTTCCAAGCTGGAGAAAAAATTTTCTCACAGTATAGGTGTTGCTCTGGAAAAGAGGAAGAGAAAGAAAAGTAAACAAGGAACTGGGTAGGAGCCTTCCATATAAGGAAAGAATAAAAATAACGTAACAGTTGTATCATTTCCAAATTCAAAGTGTGGGCTGTGAGGACAGCAAAGCCAACGCCAGGGTGAACATGTAACCCTTTTCCCGAGGCCTTAAGTCTATCCTCTGTTGAGGGGAGCCCCATCATAACCGAAGAAGACCACTCTAATTTCAATGAAAGAAAGTGCTATATTCCCTGCCACATAACACAGGTATGAAATGATCCCCTGAGGTGGTAACAATTTGAAAGTAAGTTTAAAAAAATTTTTGATGAATGATTCTAGGCTAATAAGGGGAAGTTACAGGCCGAAGTTTTCAGCCTTGAAGTTGTTGTCAATGAGGAGAGACTTTCCCTCCCTTAAAGTTTCCATGTACTAAGCTTACATTTGGACCTGGATATCTTCCTCCAATGGCAGTGGAAAACCTGGATATCCATTTGCAAAATAAGAAAAATCGGATCCTTATCTTACACAACAGACAAAAGCCAACTCAAAAAGGCTTACAGATTTAAACATAGGACTTGAAACTGTAAAACGACTAGAAGAAAACATACGGGAAAAGCTTCATGAAACTGATCTTGGCAATGGTGTTTTGGCCATGACACCAAAAACACAGGTCACACAAGCAAAAATAGACAAGTGAGAGTAGATCAAACAAAAGGTGTTGATGGAAACAAAGTGAAAAAGCAACCTGTAGAAGGGAGAAAATATTAGCAAACCATAGATCCGACAAGGAGTTAATATCCAAAATATATAAAGATCTCAACTCATTACGGAGAAAACAAATATGATGATTAAAAAATGAGCAAAAGAAGTGAAGAGACACTTCTCCAAAGAAGACCTACAAATGGCCAAGAAGCAAAAGGAAAGGTGTTCAACATTACCAAGCATTAGGAAAATGCAAAGCAAAGCCACAGTGAGACATCACCTCATTCCTGCTGGGAAGGCTATTATTTTAAATATGTATATTATAAACACATACACACACAGACACACACACACACACAGAAATACTATACAGCCTTAAAAAAGGATATCCTTTCATATGCAACATCTTGGCTGAACTTTGAGGACTTTGTGCTAAGTGAACTAAGCACATCACAGGACCAATATTGCATGATACTATTTATCCAAGGAATAAAAAGTAGTCAAATGCAGAGAGTAGAATTCTTCTTTCCAAGGGCCGGGGGAGGGGAAATGGAGAGCTGCTATTCAACTGTTTTAAACTTTCACTTATGCAAGATGATTAAGTTCTAGAGACCTGCATTGTGTTAACTGACAATACTGTATACACTTTAAAATCCGTGACGAAGGTAGATCTCATGTTAAGTGTTCTTTGCACAATTAAAAAAAAATCGGGGCTGGATATGCCATTTGTTCTTAAGAAAACTGAAAATCAATTCCCTGATGACAGCAAACATCCCTTTAGGCTCTGAAATATGCTAATCAGTCTGTGTATGACTCCATAATGACAGAAACTATAGCTCACCTAATTTCAAAATGGACACTGTGAGGTCAACAGTATGAGATTTTAGATTTTATGGATGAGGAAATTGAGGCAGAAAGAAGTAAGGCGTCAAAGTTGCCAAACTGGTCCTCTCCAGCATATTGGCTAATCCCAACACCCTCAGCTTTTAAAAACCACGCGGATTGCTTCAACACCATGAAAACATGGTTTTAGAGTTGATCTCTCACGCCAGCTCCCCTCCCCCAACGTTCAACCTGGGATGATAAAGAGACAGAGATTGAGTGTCAACTGGGTGAGCACTTATCCTGGCTTGGGTTCTTCTTTGTCAAACGCCATCACGTGAAAAGTATGAGGTGTTGTCACAGGAATAATTGGCCACCCAGGAAGGAGAAGAAAAGCTGTTGTCTTGCTTCTAGGAGTGCAGGATAGGCTCTTCTGGATTCTCCTGGAAACTCCTTAGCAGGAAGTGTCTTTGGCACATTTTCTATTCCAGAAAGATTGCTGCTAAAATTATCTGCGTTAGGAATGTGACAGAGTTCTGGCCCCCGAGAATTTGGTATGGAAATAAACAGCAGAGTTGATTATCTCTATTCAAACTTAAATAAAACCGTATGAAGGGTTCAGCCAACCCTCCCCCACCAGCCCCACCTCATCTCTGTGTTTTTTGGAACATCTATTACAACAGGGCTTTTTCTTTTTCCTTTTCTGTCTCCTCCTCCCCCCACATCACAGCCCGTTACTCCCAGCTGTGTGCTGCAAATCAGCATACACTTCCAAGTCTTTCCCAAGTGTCTAGAGGCTAGAGGAACCCCAAACATATTGCCACCAAACCTCCTTCTTCTGAAATTTTCAGTGTGTATAAATTCAGAAATGTAATCAGCATGATTAGGACTCAGCTGCGTGTTGCTCATTCAAGTTCTATGCTGCAAGAGCCATTTGATGTCAAGTAGAATTTTTTAGTCTTCTCCCCTCTTCCACCCCAAGTCTTTTATCCTAAAACCAGGAAGTCACATTTGGCCAGCTGACTATGAACTGTAACCACAAAAAGTTGGACATCGGTTCAAAGCTCAGGACTCATGAGAGGCCTGAATATGTTTTAACCTTGGTGGAAGGCATTCCGCAGTCATTCGGGCTCAATGCACCTCCACAACGGCTGATGCGGGCAGCGGTGTTACTGGTGACATGGTTGGTAGGATGTTCTCACAGGCTGAGGTATGTGTGAAGGAAGCAGCCTTGTTCTGGGAGGGGCTGTACAGGACTGGAAGAGGAGTTAGTTTCATTTTCCACTCGGATGCAGTGGTGGAAAGAATCAGTCAGGAACCTCTCCTTCTTTCTTGGCTGTCTCTCCCTGAGCTCAGATGTAAAAACAAGGGTCGCTGTTCATCCTCTTACACTGGGGGAAGGAAACCTAAGCCATGCGAAGTGTTCACTAAAAACACTCACTTAGTGGTGGATTTTCCCTCCTTAGCCCCGTCTCCTTCTATTTCACCCTCCTTGGCCCTTAGTCTTTATCCTTCTACAATACAGTGTACCTTGAATTCCCTGGGCACGCTTGTGGCTTTTTTGTCTTCCTTGGTGCTTTTGTACATGATATGCCTCTTCAAGGACTTTTCCTCCTCCTCGAGTCTTCCTGAAAGCACCTTGATACCCCTCAGACTACTCTTGGAGTATTATCTCTTGTGTAAAGGCTTACATTAAAAGAATCTCTATCTCTATCTCTATCTCTCTATCATTCCATCTTCTTTGACACCACTGGAAAGACCTCATCACTTCCATGTTTCACCTTCCTGTTTTGCATATTGATACGGATAGTGCTTTTTAAAATGATTATTAACTTCTATGAGTCTGTTTAGCCTTCCAGACCACTGTGGTCCAATAGAACTTTCTGCAGTGATGGACATGTTCTACACCTGTGTTATATGGTATGGTAACTACAAGTCACATGTGGCTGTCAAGCACTTGAAATGTGGCCGGTGCCCTCGAGGAACTGAATTTTTAATTTTACTTAATTTTACCTAATTTAAATGTAAATAGTTGCACATGGTTAGTGGATACTATATTGGACAGCACACTGTAGACTGTGATCTTCTTGAGGATAAAACTAATGTATTACTAATTCCTTGTTGTAAGGGCTCAGTAAACATTTACTGAATTCAGTTATTGTAGATACTTATGACAATAGTTCTGTTAGGCAGGTATTACTAGCTCTAATTTCATCTTCATACACAAAAGCAAAACAAAACAGAACAACAGCAAAATGTGGTTCAGTGAAGTTAAGTGATCCAGCCAGGATCAGAACCACAATCTATTTAAAATACCGCCCCCCCCACCCCCCCCATTTTTTCTGCTTCCATTGGCAGGGCTTTGGTAGTTGGTGAGTAAAGTTGTATGTAAGTGGGTGCATATACAAGATAGGAGGAAGCAACATTTTATAGAACAGTTAATTGTCTCCATACAATTAGACATGCAAAGACTTGCCTGGAAATCTTTGGAAGGAAAATCAATGGAAGGAAAGAAAAAAGGAAAATAAAAGCAAGCTAGCACACTGCTTATGCATCTTTAGTTCCATGCACACATTTAAAGGATATATTGGCTAAATCTCTTTTAAAGGAGGAGTGTATCATAAAAGAAAGTTTACAACAGCCAACAAATTGGGCAGCTGGTCTGCAATCTGTGATTGTTAACTTTCAAACGCTGATAACCTCAGAGTTGGCAGATGAAGATCAAAATGGTGGAGGTAATGCTGCCATCTACTGGTAATCATGCAAGTTGGCTGGTATTTCAAGATGTGAACAAATAATCCAGATGCGGTAATCACAGTTACCTATTCTTTGAATTTATGACTTAGCCTTATACATTAAAAACAACTTCAAAACTATTTTAAATTTGGAGGAAAAATTACCATCCTTCAAATTTTCTTCCTTCCTTCCTTTTCCCCTTTCTTTTCTCCTTTCCTTTCCTTTCCTTTCCTTTTGCAAATATATATAGCCACCTGAAGTTTTCAGGTCCTCCTCCCCTCCTCATTTAGCTGAATTGCCAGTTGAAACAATCTGATAATAGTTTCAGTTGGCTTTTCTTTGATTCATGTTCTAGCTCCAGACAAATGATTGTATCAGGCTGCATTCTGATGGGACTACACATAATCATGGACCCACCCAGGTCTTACAGAATTTCTTTTTCTCAGCATCAAATCTGTTTCTAGATCAGTGATGAAGGCTGTACCTGAAGATATGCTGTTAGGACAAACTTTGGGATTTGGCGATAGCACTGAGGGTACTCCCAACTGAAAAAATATTAAAGTTCCAGTTTTAACCAAATGGGATAGACTAACCAATACTCTTTGCCAGAAACCAGAACTCATGCTGCCATTTTGATTAGCCATAAAATCCCAAGAGGCAATATGGGACATGGGATTTTGATATTCTATCAGTTGGATTCTTAGCAGAGGGATCTAGACTTTATCTGACGATTTTATAGTAAGAGTCACCCTGTCCCTACATGTTTAAGCAGTTGGAAGTAAGGGAAGCAATATGAGCCTGGGGAAATAGATGAAGAATGGAAAAGAAGCACTTATACTGTTAGATTGTATGCATGCATATGAGTTTCAATGGACTTGTGGTGACTGATGGTAAGTAGACCATCATCTTATCTCTCCCATCTAGGACATAGCTGCCTCGGTGGGTCATTGCTCAACCTTTGAGCACCTAATTATTCTTTGTTTTAAGCAGCATCTTGGATGTACTCTGAGAGATGAATGACATTGACACATATTCATGAATTCATTGATTTAGTTATCCGTTCAACAAATATTGAACACATACTAATTGATGTATTTATAGGGACACAAAACAGAATGAGAAGTGGTCCTTATCTTCAAAAGATACATTGCTTTCTCTTACATATATTGCATATACTGTGTGCTAGGTACTATGTTAAATGTTTTATAACTATTAAATTAGTTACTCATTTGTTCAACAAAGTTACTCAGGACCTACTCTGTGTTAGGCATTGCGCTGAGTGCAAAGATGAAATGAAACACAAGTTGGATATGGTTCCTGGCCTTAGAGATATTGGTGCCTTTTGGGTAGGAAGAAAATTAAACAAAGAAACACAGTGTGTTTAACTTGTGCAATTCATTTTGGCCGCTCAGCATTTGATTTTCTTTCTACATGAAGAAATGCCTTATCAGTGTGGATGGAGCAAAGACCTCTAACTATAAAAGCTTAAAATGCTGCGTATTTTTTCCCAGCACCACTTGCAGCTACGTTACAGGCATGTCACCCAAGTTTTGCCAAACGGACACCACCTTGCTAGAATTTGAATAGGTTCTGCCTCAAGGAAGAGACAGGGCACTTTATTTCTCTGATGGTGGTTGTGATGGTGTTAACATTGTCCGCATCAAAATCTCTCAGGAACATAATTTTAGCTAGTTTTATTTATTTATTTGTTTGTTTCTTTCCACTTCCTTTACACCAAATTCACCGGCCTTCCAGTGATGCCTGAGCTTCTTATTAGTCTTGTAACAATTCCTTTTCTTTTTGGTCAGTGTGAATCACCACCTGTTGTGTGGAACCAGGTACTCTGACAATATCCACTGTGACATGGGAAGGACAGCCATCATCGATGGTATCATCAATGTACAGAGATTACTGCCCTACTAAAGCAATGGACAACAACACTTATATCTTAAAGACAAGTAGGAATTATCTGGGGTAAAGGTATCAGAGGAAGGAGCCAGAAAATGGATAACAGGCAGAGGAAACAGCACATTTGAAAGCCCATGGCACTGCTCTGAGGTAGGAATTCTTAGGCCTATTTTTACATTTGAGAAAACTGAGGCTAGAAAGCAGTAAATCCAGGGCTGACTGTAAAGTTCAACCACTGTGGCTCTCTTCCAGTTGGAGCCTGGAGATATATTTACACCAGTGGATTCCAGTACTAATTTTTAAAGAGCTTTTTATTTTGGAGTGTCTGTGTACAGGAAAGTGGCCAACCCCTAAAGGTACAGCTTAGTAAGTAATCACAGGGCATTCATTTAACTATGACTGATCAAGGATTTAGAACACTGGACAGCCCAGAAGATTTCCATCTGGCCCTTTCTAATCAATACCCTTCTTTCCTCTCTAGAGGTAATTGCCATACTGACTTCTAACACCATGGTCATCATACCTGGTTTTTGACTTTGAATAAATGAAGAAAATATCATACATATTATTTCATGTGTCCTCCCTAACTCAATATGAGGATCCTAAATTTCATGTATGTCTTCGTAGTTTGTTCATTTACATTGCTGTATAGTATCAATTGCATAGATTCATTTATCCTTTAGAGTTGATGGGCATTTGATGATTTTCAGATTATGTTATGGCCATTACAAATCATGTTGCTAAAGACATTCTCATTCATGTTTCTTCTTGAGTAAATGAATTTGTTGAAAATATACCTAAAAGTAAAACTGCAGATCACAGAGTGTGTTGTATTTTGAACTTTAGTGGATAATACCAGTTTTCTGAAATTGCTAAGGCAATGTAACTTTCCATGTGCACTTTCCATTTGAAAGTTCCAGTTCCTCCATGCTCTGCAATGTGTGGTATGGTTAATCTTTTTAACTTTAGCCATTCTGGTGGGTGTAGTGCTATACCACTGTGATTTTAATTTGCATTTCCCTGAAGACTTATGATGTTGAGTAATTTTTCATACGTTTATTGGCCAGAACCTCAGTGCTATTTATCAGACGGCCACTTCCTGGCATGTATTTTAGGGTAAAGTGCCTTATGGATGAATCCATATGATTTCCAAAGATAGTGCAGTCTTTTTTTTTTTTTTTCTATTCCCCAAGGTCATGGTTTTAATTATTTCTCTTAAGATAGATACCTTCTAGATTTGTGGGGCTCTGTTCTTTCTCAGGAAGTGACTCTCTTGGGGCTAACTTTCTATATGTAGAGTTGGTTCAATAACTGTTGAAATTCAAGGACAGACTGAGGAAAAAGCCACTGAGGCCCTTGACCGGGTCACTAATGGTCTCTTGAATGTTGTTTGGCAAACACTGGCCTCAACAATATTTGTATTTTCCCACACGTTCACTGGGCAAAAGTCTCAATGGACATGTTACTGTGAATTTACGATTCTCTTTGAGGGGTTTGGGTTAGTTCTGTAATAAAAATTCCGGCATATGGAGACATACGTCTGGTTCCCACACATTTAAGGCTAGAGAGAGCATAGCTACATTTTCTTAAGGTCACCTTACTGATGTCTCCAAAGATAAAAGGCACCTTCTGATTGAAGGCTTGCTCTGAAAATATTTTTGGCAAAGGATTTCCAAGTTCCATTCTCCTGGGATGATCAAATTGAGTTCTGTTTTGTCTGTTGTTTTGAAAAACTCACTTTGGCAGGGAAAAGGGTTTATTGCAGGCCCCTCTGCTTTGATTTTAAGATTTTACAATTAGAGGCAAGAAGAAGACAATTGTAATCAATGAAAACAATTCACTCAGAAGACGGAGTCGGGTACAAACATATAAAAGAACCCAATAACAGAAATTACAGCTTTGCTCTTGGGTTTTGCCAAAGGTTTCTTACACTTAGAGGTTTTTCGTCAGGTTAAGTCCATAACCTCTACTATTTTTAGCTTTAAACCATAAGGTACTGGTACGATTCTAGCCTCTTGCGCCAATGTCATGATGTCCCCAATCTCTCAAAGATATGGACATTAACTATCCACAAGATTTTGAACAAAGCTCCTTTCTATTAGTCAGGATTTTGTTTGTAAGCAATAAGCCCTAAGTACAGTTATCCTAACAATGGGGGAATTCATCTAAGGAATATCAGAGGCTTACAGACTTAGCGGGAAGCTGTGAACTAGACTTGGAACATGGACTAGATTCTAGAAAGCTGCAGAGAGTTGAGTATCAAAGATCATAGCAATGGTCACATGGTAGAAAGGTCAGTTTGTCATGATGCTGGGCCCACCAAAGTCTCTCTCCTGGAAAATACATTTCAAATAGCAACACACAAAGGATGGGTGTTGGAGTTGATTCATCTCATTGCAGGAATTGTGTGAATAAATTCTCTTTGATTTCTACTCTCCAAAAGCTGGAACTGTCCTGATTCCTGTCTTTCCCTGTGCATCATTTTCCATCTCTTCCATGTACATGGTGAATTACCAAATATTCTTCCAGTCAGTGATTTCAATGGCTGTTGGTGAGAGTTTTCTCTTACTTGAAACCAAAATCTCTAACAGACACTTATGATGGTAGATGTGGCCCAGGCTTGTGTTCTGCTTTGAGAAGGATGAGAGAGAAGATGCCTCCCTACTTTTAGTGAAACCAGAAGGCTCATGCGGTCTAAGGACAGGTCCTGCAAATGGTCTCCTTTATATCTTCATATGAATCACTCCTTGTAGTCACACACGAAGGCCCTGCAGAACAGGGTGATTTGGACACAATGGGCTCTCTAAAGATAGTTTAGGCCATCAATTATCAGTTTTGCAACTGGGGTCTCAGCGTTCTAGGGATTCTCAGTAAGTGTTTAAATGGCTAGTGGGACAATGAGAAAGGGGTTTCCTCTACCACTACATTTATTCAGAGTCCTTATACTATTATCATTTTATATATTGGGATTCTAAGATTTGTCCTTTAATAAACCCTTTGCATTTCAAAAGCACTGCAGTGAACTGTCATTATCCATTAACACTTCATTTTAATTCATTTATTAATTTATTGTAAGAAGAGGAAATGATACTTACTGGGTTCCGACTGAATTGCAAGCATTGGACCAATTCTTCACCTATGTAATCCCATTTCATTCCTTACTATCATGAAAGTCAGCTCATCTGTTGGCCAATCATTCATTAATCACATTTATCACGAAATTCTTCTCTTACAAATTTGGCCCTAAGTTTGTCTGTTTTATTAGCTTCTTAAGGGGCTGGAGTTAGACTGGGTTGATCCTCATTAGTATTTGTTTATTAAAAAACTTTGCTTAAGTTTTGCTCTTATGTTTATTGTTTCCTGCCACCTGCTTGATTTTCTCTGTTATTCTTTTTCAGGTTTTTGTGGTGAACATGTAGCTCTTTGGTTTTTAATTTTTCTCTTCCTTCATATATGTTTTTAAGGTAATACATTTTCCTTCAAGGAGAGCTTTTACTCTGTTACGCATCTGGGGTTTTGGGTCAGTTCTTTCTGTTTTTCTTTTTTTGTTTATTTTTGAGTGAGAAAGAGAGACAGAGTATGAGTGGGAGAGGAAAAGAGAGAGAGAGGGAGACACAGAATCCAAAGCAGGCTCCAGGCTCCGAGCTGTCAGCACAGAGCCCGATGAGGGGCTCGAACCCATGAGCCATGAGATCACGACATGAGCCGAAGTTGGAAGCTCAACCAACTGAGCCACCTGGGCACCCCTTGGGTCAGTTATTTTTAAAAAAATTCTTTTGCTTTCTTTTTTACTAATTGCTAACAGAAGAATGTTTTACAATTTCTGAATGTATTTGGGGCCATGGCTATCCTATTTTCTTGAGTTCTAATTTTATTATACTCTTGTCAGAGAACACAGTCCGTGTGACATAGATATTTTATATTTGCTCCTTTATTATCTGTAGGACTTAGATTCTGTAATATTTGTTGCCTCATATAAGTTGAATGTTTGAAAATCTGTGTTGCACATACATTTGAAGAGAAACAAAAGTAATATTGTAGGTTGGAGTTCTAAATAGGAATTACATCAAACTTGTTAATTATGTTCATAGCATTTATATCCTTAGTTGGGGCATAAGTATTTACAATTGTTAGATCTTCTTGAGTGATAGAGCCTTTAATTATGATATGATGCTCTTCTTGATGTCTTATTACAGCCTTTGTTTTAAAATCTAGTTTGTCTGATATAAGTATGGCTACTCCAGCTTTCTTTTGACCTCCGTTAGTATGACAGATCGTTCTCCAGCCCCTCACATTTAATCTGCAGGTGACTTTAGGTCTCAAATGAGTCTCTTATAGGCAACATATAAATGAATTTTTTTTAACCATTCTGCTAATCTCTGTCTTTTGATTGGAACATTTAGTCCATTTACATTCAGTGATTATTGAAAGAAATGAATTTAGTGCCATTGTGTTACCTGTAGAGTTGGTGTTTCCTTATTAATTTTCAGCTCTTCAGAGAGTGCTTTCTGAGCCAGATGTGTTACATCTCCCTTAGTGATTGTAGACGGATCATTTTTTTTTTTTTTTAGTTCTATTAACCTTTGACTTATATTCTGGAATTCTGTTAGCCATGTATAGATAGGCTCAGAATAGTTCCATCTTCCTTTTACCATTACATAACATCCTTGTCTCTTACTGATTCTTTCATCCTTGTCTATATCATGTGATATTCATATTTTCTACAAGAGCTGGTTTTGATTAATGTTGGCTTTCTATTTATATATTCCTTCTACGCCATTATGTTTTACACACATCATTTGTAAGCTATGAAATTTGTTTTATTTTTACCTACATCTGAGAACCTGTGCAGGGAAACTGGCAAATTGTATTCATCTTTTTAAATGTGATTACTAATAAATTTGGATTTATTGTTACTACCTTTCTTTGAGCTTTCTCTTTGCCATGATTTTTTTTTTCTTTCCTTGCTTCTATAAAACTGGTTGAGAGTACATAGGTTCATAGCAGAGATGGGATTTATTCTTTAAAAAAAATTTTTTTTAATGTTTCTTTACCTGTGAGAGAGAGGCAGACAGGCAGACAGACAGAGTGTGAGGAGGGAAGGGGCAGAGAGAGAGGGAGACACCGAATCTGAAGCTGGCTCCAGGCTCTGAGCTATCAGCACAGAGCCCGATGCGGGGCTCGAACTCACGAACCGCGAGATCATGACCTGAGCCGAAGTCATACGCTTAACTGACTGAACCACCCAGGCGCCCCAGGATTTATTCTTTATAGTGCTGGGAGTAGAGGTCCCCTAAATGGAGTGAGTGCCAGGCCATATGGTAGGGACAGTCACAAGTGGCTCCTCTCCAGTGGCTCTTGTACTCTGCCACACAAACTTTTCAGGCTTCCACAGAAGGATTATTTTCTTTAGTTGTATCTTCATTCATTCATTCATTCATTCATTCAACTAATATTGACAGAGGGCCTGATAAGCACTAGGTTTTATATGAGGTGCTTAAGGACACGTGTTGAATACATGTGGTTTCTACACTCTAGTAGGGGAGCCATTCAATGCATTTACAGATATAAAAGTACAAATTTTATTGTGAGTTGTAAAGGAAATAATTTGTGTGCAGTGAGAGAAAACAATAGAATGGGGTTTACTCCAACCTAGTAGCTAGGCTATTCGAAAGGATGAAATTAAAGAAGAGGTAGAGTGGGAGATGTGGCAGGGTCTGAAAATTACTCCCAGTATGTATTCCTTCATTCTTCCTTAGCAATATAATCCGAGTTTAGGTAGACAGACCACTCAGAGCAAACCTATCTGAGAGTCTTCCTTGAAGTTGGGTGTGACCATGTGAGTAACATTCTGGTCAAAGGGGAGCAAATGGAAGTGGTATGCCTGACTTCTGGCAAGTGTCCTTAAGGGGAAGGTCATGACCTTTTCCTTTCTCTCCTTCCAGGTGCCTGGAATGAAGCGATGACAGCTGGAACCAGAGGAGAGCTCCTGAATCATGATGTGAACTTGAGAACAGAGGCCCAGAAAGGTGACGCCACAAGAAAGACAGTAGGAGTAGGAGTTCTGGAACAGTAGAATCCTGTTCCAGCCCCATTTTATCCACGAAGATTTTTGCATGAAAAAGAAATACATTTCTACATTTTAAACCTTTGCTATTTTGGTTTCTGGTAAACTCTCTGCTGAAAGCATAGAGGATTTCAGGCCCAAGGGAACAGAATTCTTTAGAGTAGTGACTCTCAGACTTTAGCACTGAAAAAAAAAAAAAAAAAGAAAACACATAGAGAGCTTGTTAGAACACAAACTTCTGGGTCCTATCCCTAGAAATTCTGATGTTGTATATCAGCCATAGAATCTGAGAATATGCATTTCATATAACCTTCCAAATGATACAGAAGACCCTTGGACCACACACTGTTCTAGGGCTCTGAGTCAGAAAAGAGTTCAGCACATTTAAGGAACTGAATCAAGGCTAGCTTTAGAGAACAGTGGGAGGCATGGACGAACGTTGGAAAGGTAGGTAGATGGCCACATTATGCAAAGCTTTGTAGTCCAGAAAGGGAATGATTTTCTTCTAAGTTAAGTGGGTATCTATTGAAGAATATTGAGCAAGGAAGTGACCATATTTAAGGTTATAAGGTCATTCTCTACTCTATGGAAAATGGACTGCAAAGGGGTCTAAGATGTTAAATCAGTAGACAAGGCCAGATACTCTGGCCAGGGTTGTAGCAGTAGAGACAGAATCAAGATATATTTTGGAAGTAAGAATAACAAATACTTTGCTAATAGATTCAATGTGTGGAATAAAGGAAGAGGAGGAATTGGGAAGGAGGATGACTCCCAGGTTTTTGTTTTGAGTAAATGGGTGTAATCTTCATATGATACGCTGAGCAGATTCCTATGCCACTGACACACAAGCCAGAATTTCCAGGGATGGTAGTCTACCACTCCCATTTGTGGCACTTTTAGGAGATGCCAACTTTCAGATTATCCATCCAGTCCAAGCTATTCACTGCAATTGCCCAATAAGCCTCTGGGTGGGTTGGCCCCACCCACATGACATCTCTTCATAAGCACTTGTGCCTTAGATGTGGTTTGGAATTATTTTGTCTGTTTTCCAGAGATGATCTCCAGGGTTTTGTTTTTGTGTGTGTGTTTGTATATGTTTATGTTCCCTTTGGCAGGATACAGTGTGATTCTTCAATCACAGGGCACAAAGAGTTCTCAGAGTTCTATAGTTCTGGAGGTGTCTGATGTGTTGGCCAATGTGTACAAATGGTCTGTTTTCCAGCACATTTCAATTCTAATTCACCTCATTACGGAATGACTATCACAAGAAGAGTCATTAAATTTTCTCTGGTCTTACTTCCCATAACTGTTGCTGCTCATAGAATAATTGCTCTTAATCCTTAACAAGGCCCTGTATGATCCGGTTCCTCCCTACTCCTCCGGGCTCATCATCTACTTTTCCCCCAATTTCCTTCCACTGTAGCTACTCTGAACTTCTCTCAGTTTATACATTGAACTTGCTTTCTTCTGCCTTGGCAACCCTGTAGAAGCTAATCACTATTTATAGAAAACATTTCCCCGTTGGTAACCTAGCCAGTCCCCAATCATTCAGCTCAAATTTGAATAAATGACACTATGTCAGCCTTTTTCTGTGGCTCCCCAATACCCTTTCCCATCCCCTGAGATTGGATAGTCCTCCTTCTTAAATGCTCCGGAGGCTACCTGAACAGTTATTTTGCTAATTTACCATAAGTTAGTTAATTATCTATAGTACTAGTTTCATTATTACTTACTACTTATCATCTCTGGTTAACTATAAATGCTATGAGGACAGAGACTGCATCTGTCTGCCTTGGCTTTGTATATCCTCAGTGCCTGGCATGCAACATTTTCTCACTAAATATTTGTTGGTTCACATATTGATTTCAACAAATGAGATATATTTATACTTTAACTTTAGAAAGAACCATCATATACTTTTAGCAGCTCAGATTATTTTTAACTCTGAGATTATGCATGGATTAAAAATCTGTATCCCAGTGCATCTGGTGGGCAATGTAATAGAGCTTCCCACATTTCCATATTGCTGTTTCTTCTTTTATTTCCAACAATTTCAAACTGAGGTTTATCTTCAAAAAAATTATTTTCAGGAAAATTATTTCTCTGTTTTGTTCCTCACCAGTTTTAAAATAGGGTTCTTTTCTATTTAAAGATTCCTTCCCTCATTCCTGTTTCTTTTTCCCTTAATCAGGAGTACTTTCTCTGGACTTTATTTTGAATATTCTTCTACAGTCAAATATTGTCAATTCTTAAACACTGTCCCCCCACTTCAAAAGAACAAATAGGAGCATTCTCTACAAACTACCCACCCATTCTGTGTTTTTTGTCAGTTCCCTAGATTAAAGTTAACTGCCTCTATCTTCAGATTGTAAAATTTCTCTAGCTGGGAGGTTTTTTGCTCTGTGTACTTTTATGACATTTGTAAGCATTAATGATATGCTACAGCATTTTGTAGAGTACTATAACAGAGAATTACATATTAGGGAAAAATTAAGGCCATCAAGTCTGTCATCAGGCCTTAGGAGAACTGCTGATATCTCAAATGTGTTTGGGATTTCTATAAAATTTGGTTTGGCATTTATACTGAGTTCCAAATAGTTTTTATGTCTCTCATCTTATGATTGCCCCAATTATTGTACTCTGGTTTTCCATTTTGCAGAAGAAATCAGCAAAAAGAAATTTCTACATCCGGTCAGAAGTGGTAAAACCAAAATTAGTCTTTTTGTTTTTTCAGTTTAAAAAGTGAATGAATAGAAATACCTTTAGCTGCTCAATCTTCCCAAATGGTTGAGATGATTAAAATGGAAATGTCAACTAATACCTCAAAAGAAAAAAAGCTAAAAGATGTTGATTTTCTAAAAGGCTAGAAACTGATAAGTCCTGTGGCTCTTTTGGTATAATGCTCCCATGCTCACAACATTCCTGGAGAAGAGAAATTATCTCTAAGCAGAAGGTAAGAAGACAGGTGCGGTAAAGTAGGTAAATTGCTTCAGGTCTTCTGGTTGGAGAACTATGGGTATGAGAGATAAATCTATATCTTAATGTTTCATCATTTGTGCTGTTACTAAGACATGGATAATTCAGACCAGGTATCTGCCTTCATGGAGCTTAGATGCTGGTAGAGGATGGGGCTGTAAACCAATACATTAAGAAGATGACTTGAGAGATCTAGGGGCTGGAAAAGTATCCAATGGGACAAAGCAAAGAAGAGCAAGCTGATGTAGGTAGTAGGGCTGAGGGGAGACTACCTCATGATCATTTAAAAATTATTTTTAGATTTCTTTGTTATGGAAAAATTCAAATATAAAAGTAGAGAGAACAGGAAAATGAACTCTCATGTGACTATAGCCTCCTTCAACAATGTCAACTTATGGTCAATCTTATCTCCTCTCTGTCTCCACCAATTCTGCCTGATTATTTCATTTATAAATACTTCATCATGTATTTCCAAAAGAAAACCATTTTTTTTCTTTTTATACAAACACCACCACCATTATCACATCTGGACAGAACTTAATAATTTATGATTTGATTTTAGAATTTACATTTGAGGGAAGGTCTATTGGAGGAGGTACAACTTGATGAGATCCAAGTGAAAGAAGGAGCGAGCCTTGACAAGATATGGGGATGGTACCAAACTTGTATTTTTTGGTGTTTGTTTTTTATACAAATTCAAAATTTTATAGCTAGAGGGAAAAATAATTGATTCCTCAAAATCAGTTGTTGTTGTTCCTCGTCAAACATGATGCTCACAGAACATTTTTGACAAAGGAACAAAAGATCTATATATGTTTTTGGTGCAAGGTTTGTTGGATTTTTGTCTTTTTTTCCTGTCTTCAGGTGACAGATAGACATAGCTGAATCAATGAAGGACAATACTTGCCTAAAATGTGCAACATAAATATAGACATCCTATGAACAGAAGATTCAAAACCAGTACTGGAACAAAGCCAGCTCTGAGCTCTGGTGAATCTTCTGTGTAGAAGGCCACATCTGAAAGACCAACAAAGTCTTTCAGCTGCTTCCTTGTTCCATAGCTGGCCAGACTACAGATCTTGCTGGCTGGCTTTTTCATTATTCCTCCTTTGAAGATCTCTTTAACCACACCTTTCTGGAACCGAGGGACAAGAAATACTCTTTAAAAACCGTTGGATTACCACGTTGAGAAGCATCTTTGTGCTTTCTTCTTTTTCTGGATGAAGATCAGCCAAACACAGAAGCAGCATTAATGTTCCTTTGCTGGCAGTTCCATCCAACCTCCCAGGGGAAGGCATTTTGCCAAGTTCTTCTCTGCCCATTTGAAATTCAAATCCCTGAGTAAGCCTCAGTGCCACCTTTGTCCAGAAACCTCAAAAGCCCCAGTCCATGTCAATCTGCCTTGAAATTATAAAGGGACATATTACTGTGTAGGAAGATAAGCTGTGTTGAAATAACATCCAGGGTGGTTGTTAAATAAATTCAGGAAAACCAAGACATTCACTGTTAAGCTGAGACTCTGTCCTCAACTCACCTCCCAAGCAAGAAGTGGGCAGAGAAGCCACATGCTGGAGGTAGACACTCTTGAACTAATGACTTCAGTGGCTATTTGACTTAAAAATAATGTAACTTGCCAACTTCTAGAAGCTTATGAGCTGTTGTTTCAGACATCTCCACAGGTGTGATTAAAGCTTCAGCTTAAGAAAATTTTAGTTAAGATGGGAGAAACTTGGGTCCATTTTCTAGCTCAGAGATTCTGTTGCTGTGCGGCCTTGGCATGTTCATTCAGGACCATCCCTAACTTTATTTTCCCTATTCACAAAATGGGACCATTCAGATTGGATTATACAGTTGTTTTTAGGATAAAATAAGCATGGGAAGATAGTTTCAGAAGTAAAAGGTCCAACGTAATGTAACGGTTAAAGATCAGATATACGCTAAGAAGCCATGCGGCTACACTTTCTGACTGCTAAGGGATTTGTTTGAAGCCTGTGGCCCATTTGATTTGGAAGGCATTTACCAGGCACCTACTCTGTATTAGCATGTTTTCCCTGGTGCCATAAAAACGTGTCGGTGTGGGGGTGTGGGGGTGTGGGGGTGTGGGGGTGTGGGGGTGGGGAGACAAGAAAAACACAAACAAAATGATGAAAGAGCAATACATTGCACCATGAATCCTTGAGCAAGATTAACCTCTCCAAGCCTGAGTTTCCTTATTAAATTTCTCTGACAGAGAAACCCCCATAATTTTATCTACTTTAAAAAAGACTTTAAATTTTTTCTTCCTTAATAAAGGCAGTAAAATTCTGATTTTTTCCCCATCAGATTTAAGAAGAGTGGATTTTTTTTTTCTGCTGATAATAAGAACCATGAAGGCTGGTGAAAAGGAATTGCTGTGTAAGATTAACAGGACAGCAGTTTTAGGAAGGAATGGAAGGAGGAAGGGCAGTAGAGAGGAGGCCCAAGACACTATTTTGATGATTCCCAAGACAGAGGCATGGAATTGTGATTGAAAAGGATGATGAATGATAGAGTCAGGTCTCAGAGGACAGAAGGGCAAAGACCAAGAATGTAGGACTTGGTGGCATACATCTACTACCCTTTCTGTAGACGAGGGTGGTAGGCACCATCTGATCATGGAGGTCTTTCCCACTGAGCAAGTGCAGCAGACGTCGAGGCCTCTGACTCACACTTAGTACATGTCATGTACTCTCTTTAGAGATGGAGAAGTTAGTCTCAGAAGGGAGGAGCATGACTTTTCTGGAAGCAGGTGCTAACAAAGAGACAGAAGTTGAATGAGTGTTCTCAAGATGAAAACAGCTGGATAATCTCAACTGCCTGTTCCATATTGGAATCTGGCTTAGGACTTGAGCTCACAGGATAAAAATGACGAGGGGACAGGAGGGAGTGAGGAACAGAGAGATGGTTTGGATCAGTCTGGAGTATATCAATGAGAAAGATATTTTGAGCAATTGTTATAACTAGGCACTGCATTGGGTGTTTTGCATGTCTTTTCTCATTTAATCCTTCCAATGACTTGGTGATATTAGTCATGTTATTACCTCCATTGTCTGGACGAGGAAACTGAAGTAGCCAAAATTATTTAGCTAGTAAGTGGCAAAACTAAGATTTGAGCCACACTGTATGATCCTGGAGCCCACGTACGGAGCTCAACTGAGGATTTTGAATATGTTAAGGAAACAAGAAGTGGATAAAACCCAATGAAGGAGAAAAGGCAAATGCAATGGATGTTGCATTTATACCCAGGGCTTCATATTTATTTAGTCTCAAAAATATGTTTCTATGGTAAATAAAACTGGAAAAGTGAAACCACTTCTTTGATACAAACTACGGACACAGTTTTGACGGTTGGCTGTTTTAGATAAGGAAGAATACTTCTCTGTGTATCTAAAGGAGAGCTGATTATAAGTGTTGCAATGGAAAATTGTCTCTTCAGAGAGAGAGAGACAGAGAGAGAAAGAGCACATGAGCAGGGGAAGGGCAGAGAGAGAGGGAGAGAGAGAATCCCAACTCTCTCTCTCTCTCTCTCTCTCTCTCTCTCTCTCAAGCAGGGCTTGAACTCACAAACCATGAGATCATGACCTAAGCGGAGATCAATAGACGCCTAACTCAATGAGCCACCCCGGCACCCCCAAAAGTTGTCTTCTCAACAATGTCCTCCTTAAAGTTATCTGTTGATTGTGGACAAACGGTGATATAGAGTGCTATAGAGTCTATTTGTGTGTGCATCTGTGGAAACCTACCTGTGTTACATTGTCTAGTCATTCTGCTAAAAACAGCTGGACATGACACGAAGAATTATCTAACCCCAAAGCAGCTAAGTGATTACCTAGAGTGGTTTGGTTGTCATATCATATTCCTTTGATTCCTTCCTATTTTTGCCTTTCAACTTTCATTCCAATGAACCATTTAGTGGGGCTCGTAGTGGAGCTTATTTATTCCTCATAAAATAGGAGGACTTTATCACCAGATGTGATATTGTAATGTTATAAATGTGTCAGATGTCCAAAAGAAACACACCACTGGTGCAATATCACTGTGCACCCACATGTCTGTTAAATAAGACCATCTTCTGTTGGATGGTGGCTTTCAAAAACATTCCCTTTCTCATTCAACAGTGCAGAGCATCCATGCAGTCAGATGTTTATTTATTATACAATTCATGCCTCTAAGGAGTCACTCTTTGTTTCATGTTTCTTATCAGTGTCAATTGTAATCAATTACTTGTATAAAACTATAGAACACCTAATTTATGACATGATGACACACAGTAGATACAGGGTTTCTATCTAGAATTGAACTGAACCTCTGCATGACTTTTCTGCCAGAGCCAGGAAAGGGCTCTGGGGACAGAACCAAGATGAATAAAGCATATTTTCTTTTTCTTAGCCCCCTTTCCTCACAAGTTCAACTTTTAGAAATAACATTGGCTAGCCAATGAAAACACTCCTTTGATAAAGGCTAAGAATTTAAGATAAAAAACAGCTGGGCAGGTTTTTTTTTATATGAAAGGAAACAACTTTGAACTACATAGACAATGTCATTTAAACCCAAACAGATGTGGTTTAATCTTGTTTTTGATCCTCTTGTAGATTTTTCTCAAAATGCCTGCATATGCATAGAAATGATGACTTTCAGATGTTTGAACATAATTTGTCTCTGTTAGAGTATCACCTTGGTACATAGATCATGTACACCAAATACTCCCAGTCTTTGAACACGGACAGCAGGGTACCAGGGAGAATTTATGTGGGTCTTTTGGTTTTGCCCACCAATTTGGTAAGAAACTAAAAGGGGAGGAAAAAAAAAGCAATGGTATCCACATACTGTCATTTTCAAAACAAGAGTCACATGTGTTCTCCATGACTTCAGTAAATCATGGTGATAGTTTTAGATCCTAACACTTAGAAAGGCTTTCAAGATGAATCCCATCACGTGAATGCTCTAAAAATAACACACTGTTGATTTGTGGACCATTTCGTGTCCTCATTGATTATTACCCACGTATCACATGATATCCTCATGTATTAAGGTTTTCCCATCCCATTGCTGGAAAAAGAAACCACTGGAGCAAAAACTATGTTAAAATATACAATGTCATCAGTCAGATTGTCAAGGAACCCACTAAAATATACTCAAACCCACTTTCAACTTCAAAGGCTATTAAAGTTGTTACCGCAGGCATTAGCCCAAAGATTGAAGGAAGGGTTGTGCAGATAGAAATTTTATACATTTTTCTCCTTTTTCTTCTTCCTCCCTTTCTCAATTTGAATGAATATAATGGTGAAGCGGTGGGGATAGTCTGTGAAACACGTGGAGAGACTAAATATCATGAGAAGGAATCAGAAACAAAGAGAACTCTGGGGACAGAAGGCACTGGGCAATTAACACCCAGCTCTAGCAAATGACCTTGGGCAAGAACAGGGACACCACTGCTCCTATTTAAAAGCCTTGCCTTCAAGGTGTCTCCTCCTTGCTGTCTACAATTGTCTCCACAGTCACAGCCCTTGAAGGTATTTAAAAAACCACATCTGGACCAACAGAAAATGAGACGCCCATATTTATTTGAAAAATTCTGAAAGGATCATTGAGAGTGTGTGTGTGTGTGTGTGTGTGTGTGTGTGTGTGTGTACATGTGTATGGCATGTGGGGGGGAGTGAACAAAGGGGTAGATGGAGATGAGGTGCACTAATGGCACTGATGGGCTTATGCTTGATCATTGGGAAACCAGCCCCATAACTCCAATCAAAACACAAAAGAAGGGTCCAACTTTTAAACAAACAGTTTCTAGAACCCTGTTGGTTCTTTGGCAGCAAAGTGTTGTTCTGTGTAATGTCTCTCCCCATCAAAACCCACCTCAGGGCATAAGTGCAATGTGAGGTCATTTGGAGCCACAAGCTAATCTACAAGAATCATCTGGCATCATATGCGAATGCTTATTATTTAAAAAATGCAGTTCTGTTTATACTGTTGGAGTCTCTAAGTCCTCTTCATTATCCATTCATGCTGTCTGTCTGGATGTGTTTTCTGATATTTTTGTGAGGACGTTGCCTCTACTCATTGTGACTCAGGGAGAAAATATTAGGCTCCAATGCCCTATGTTGTCATGATTCCCATGCCAGGGGCTTCAGGAATGATGTTTCCCACCAAGAATTACAGTAGCTGCCAAGGGATGGAGGAGGCAGGCACTGGCCCAATTACAGAGCAGCTAGTGAGAGTTCCAGAGGCTTTGTGGAAATCCAACTGACTCTTGGGGCAGTGGGGAAAGGGCGAGGAACTAGAAGAGGCATGGGGAAGAAGCATGCCTCCTGCATCAAAGATGCTTGGATCCTGAGCCAGGAGAGGAGGGAAGTCAAGGAGGCTGCATCCACTCTGGTGAATAGTTTTAGGAGTGAAACACGGAAAAGGAAGAATGGAAGGGATACATGTGACACACTAGGGGGCAGACAACTAGATGGAGAAAAGTCACTGGACAAGGGGGCCACAGAACTGGGTTCTAGCACTACAATTCATTCATTGTGTGATTTTAGACCAATTATGTCCACTTTTATTATGTATCTTGTGTAAAAGAAGACCTCCAACTAGCAAATGTTCTGAGACTCATAGTCTTTTGTCACTACTTGTGATTTGAAAAATGCACACCTCTAACTCATACTATTTCAGCTCTATGCACAGCAGAAAAGAAAAAGGGGAGGGGGGGAAGGAGGGAGGGGGGTAAGGGGAGAGGGAGACAAGGGCCTGCTTCCCACTCTGGAAGGGCATGTGTGGCGTGGCTTCAAGGAAACGGGTGTCTTTATCTACATTTGGTCTCAGACCCCAGAAGCCTCCCATTCCATGAGAATCTCACCCTGCTGAGTAACATCCTGATGTTTAAAGAGACTTGTGTTAAATCTGAGAGTGGTTTAAATTATTATTTTTTGTACAACATAGGTTCTAATAAGCCAAATACTCCATTTTATACTCAACCAAACACGTGTTACTCTGGTGCGATGCTGGAGGAAAAGAGACCCACCAAGAAGGGAAGGAGGGGGTGAAATTATGAAGTCAGTCTTCATCTTAGACTTATGAAACAGTCTTCATCTGTTTGTGAGGTGAGGACAAACAAATAGCTAATTTGTACTGAGGTCATTCTGTGTGCCAGGTACCATGTGGGACATTTTATACATACTCTTTTCTTTTTTACAACAATCTCATGATTCATTCCACAGCTAACTCATTTTACTGCCTGCCAAAAACTCTCCTGGACTTCAGGGGAAGAGCAGCAAACAGAAGAAAACAATGATTCTGCTCTTTTGAGGTTGAATTCTGGTTAGGGGGGAGAGATGAGAAACAAATAAGTACACGTGATGTTAGGTGGTGAGAAGCACTATGAGAAGGTAATAACGAATGCCAGAAGAACAGGTGGGTGGTCAGAGAGGCGTTCTGGTGAAGTCACAGAAGGAAGGGAGCGAGCCTGGTGCTGGAGCAGAGAAAGCAGTCATATTCCCTACTCTACAGATGGGGAAACTGAGCTTCCCACGGTCTCTCATTTAATAAGCTGTGATGATGCCACTAGATCCCAGCATAGCATCTGCTTCCCATCTTAAAAGGACAGCAAGTCAGAGGAGGGCTGTGAGTACAAGCAAGTCTGGCACTAAAAACTGCATGAGTCTATTAACAACACGCCATTGCTTTGTCTGTGTAATGCCCGAGCTGGCTGGGTTCTTCTACTATACTGAGCTAAGAGAATTGGCAGATTGCACTGGTATTACATAGAAAAGGCACACACTTTCTTGGAGATCTTTCCCCTTATTTCTTCCACTATTGAACCTCTGGTTACAAACAAAGGGACAGGGAGGCATGGTTTTCACCTAGTATTCACCAAGTGACAGGGGCTCCTCAAAGAGGCTTCAAGGACTTTTTGAAGAGATGACAGGGAGGGTCAATTGGTAGGGCTCATGGTCACCGATGTCTTCTTCACTCAGGGCAGTAGTGGTTTTATCTCTATAATGCACTGGGGCTCTGAAATGAAATTTCTGGGACTAGGATGAAAGTTGAAAAATACATGAAAGCCTTGGTTTCTAGTGTTTTTGAGCCATCTTAAAAATTTGGTTTTAAATGCAAAGTTTCTTAAAAAGTTCCCAGTGGGATGATAACCCTAGGGGATAGCTTTCAAGTTGTGAGAAATGAACGGTGTATGCAAGTCTTCTATTGGATGAGAAAGCCAGGTGATCCAAATAACTGGTAAGCAACTCTGATCAAAGATTTGGAGGACCCATGGAAAGAGATTGCTGTTACTATACTTTTCTCTGTCCTCTTCCCTAATGAATGTGGTATACACCACACACACACACACACACACACACACGCCTGTGTGTACACATGTACACACAAAGCATGGGACTGTAAGGAAGTTTTTAAAAAAATACAGAAGCGTCAGGTGAAGAGGGACTTCTTCCACTCTAAACATTTAATAAAATGTGTAATTTCCATATGGGCAAAATTAGAAGCCTCACCCATCAGGCGAATCAATAGTAGTAAGAATTGGAAAGAAGTTGTGAAAGCCAAAATTTGGTGTCTAATCCACAGTTTATAGAAAGACCATTTCCTATTATTTCCACTGTTGTGGCTATTTGTTTAAAAAAAATAAGGACTATTCAGAGCTAACAGATAGATGCCTCTGGCTGTGGCATGTGTGCTTGTATATGTGTGAGTGTGGTCTCTGAGAAGAAAGATCTTTCTGCCTCCCACTTTCTTTCTGAAAGGCTTTTGGGAGCAGGGAGTAGGTTCTTACCCAGGGAGTGAGATCAGCGGTAGTGGGTTTGCCTTTGGAAACACCTCCTTAAAGGCAGGTTGTTGCCTCTGCACTTTCTCTTTCCCCTGTCCCATGAGCTGGACCTTGGATGTGTAATGTGAGCCACCTTTAATCAGGTGGATGAGAAATCGCATTAGAGGATGACAGAGTCATCTTTCCCTCAAGGGAAAAGAAAACTACATATTTGGATGATTTCTTACAAAGAAGCTACCTACAACCTGGACCCTGTGAGTACCTCTGGAATATTTCAAGAAAGAGAAATAAACCTGTTTTATTTGAGCTACTGTATTTTTGTGTTTTTTTCCTGCTTTCTCTGTTTTAGCAATTTATCTTATACTCCAACCAATAACCTATTGGATATAAAATAAAATTAAATGTTGATTTGGCTCCAGATTGCTAAATTTTTGAATTCTCTCTTCAACTGGCCACCACCACCCTCTTAGATCCACAGGGGGAATTAGATAGGTAGATGAGGATTTGACCTCAAACTTTAGTCCTCTACTGAGCTTGGGTTGAATCATACAGAGCAGGTGTTACAAACTCAGTCTGCAATAGGGGTTGGGAAGATAAGTGCGAAGAAACAAAGCTGACTGGATAGGGTTGCACTCAGTGGAGAATGTGTGACCCATCTAAAGGACTGTTATTCAGAAACATGGGCTTAGTATTTCTTGATATTTTTATCTTTTTAAAAGAAAATGGAAATCTAGATTTATTTATAAAGTCAAATTCATACATTTTAATAGGCTACTTAAAATTTTTAAGAAAACATACTGTGTGCACCAAAGAACTAATCAGATAACTATTGGCAAGATAAGCTTATTCCAGACCAAGTGTGTATAGCCAGCAAAAGACTCCATCCCAAAAGTAAGAGAGGTTAGCTTCATGTCCTGAGTGGACATGGTATGGGCCATTTGATCAAACAGTTTTGGCCTAAGCTAATAGTTCTGGAGTCTGTTTTAGAATCAGTGTTCTAGGTTCCAAACAAAGGAATCATTAGTACCAGAGAAAATCAATAACTTATTGAAATGTCACAATTAAGTAACTGGGAGGTTAGGAAGAACAGGAATCCGTGTAACTCCTATAGTCGGTTTTTCCAATGAGTAGACACAACATCAACTATCTTTTGATTCTGTCTTTGACATCTTAGCAGAGCTCCATGCCCAAAATAACAACTGCTAAATGGTTCTGAATAAGGGACCGGTTAACTATATATAGTTAATGAGCAGGCTGCAGCCATTGGAAAGAATGTGGTACATCTCCTTGCTACCAGGGGAAAAGGGGCACCATGGATGATAGCCACAGAGTAAAGACGGAGAAGATCCACAAGTGAAAAAGAGGGTGCTACTCTTCTAAGAATGGGAAAAATATTCCCGGTTATGCCAAAACAGTAGATATCCATTGTAATAACACTTCCCATATGGAGATTCCTTCCTGCCATTTCGTGAAACAATTTTTTTTTCTGAATCTCACATTTTGAAAAAAATGAAGTTTAGAAGTCTAGAAAAAGAAAACAGTATTATAATTCTCCTGTGATAATAAAAGATTGATATTACTTAGAGACATTACTCTTCAAAGAAATCCAATGATGTCAATAAGAAGAAAGCAAGAGCAGGAAAAGTTGATGCAAAGTTGAAGGTCAAGGTCAATGTTTCTGGTCACTAGGATGGGGTGAGAAGGAGAGAAGCAATCACAATCTCACTGGTTTTGCTTGTAGCTGGGCCCTGTCCACTCCTAGCGGTGCATTCTTTTGATAAAGTGAATGCTAAGGTTATTCACTTGGTATCTTCTGTAGTAAACCTGTAACTGGTGTTCAAAGAAACAACAAGATTTGGAATAAAAATAAGTCTTTAAATTGTCAGTTCTATTTAGAGCTGTTAACCTTACCAGATGAGTAGCATGTTAACATTACTTGTAGTTACCCAGTAACGTTCCTACACGTTTTCCAGTATTTGGGTATTCAAGCTAGACTATAGTTCATTGTGAATATTACTAAATGCATGTATCCTTCTTATTAAGGATTTTTGATATTTCTAATAATGAGTTAGGTTGCATGAGGAATGTTGGATTTATGACTTGGTGTATTCCAAAGAATTCTAATTTTTCCCCCAATTCTCTAACACTAAATCTGTCGGGAGTTTGGAAACTGCACTTGCCACAGGGAAGAAGGATTGTCCAAAGAGAAAGCAAAGGAGGGAAACAAAGAGAAGGAATGCTGGCCAAGTCTCCTCAAGAGGGAGAGCTGAGGCAGGTCTATACTATCCTAGCCCTAAGAAGTCTAAGAGAGACTCTTACAAGGGAAGACCACCGGAGGGGTAGATCACATCAGGCTCCTCCTTTAGGGAGAACTAAGGGAGGAAGAGGATCTGAGTGCATATGTGTGAATTGGGAGAGGGGAGGAGGGAAGGAAGAGAGCAGAAATGAGCTTTCTCAAGGGGCCTAAAGAATCCACTAGCATTCCAACTTTTTTTTTTTTTTTTTTTTTTTAGATTGGAGAATTGTCCAAATGTGGATTTGGATGTTCCATCTGGGCTGACCAGACAAGGACCAGCTGGATTTGATTGTCCCCATTCTCCCACTAGAAGTGGGTGCACCTGCACATGATTTCTCATGGGGGAGTGGATCTCTTCTGTCCGGGAGAGGCTGCAGCTGCTCATTGGCCCCAAGGTCTCTAGGAGCTACACAGTTGGTTTCCCAGACAACTGCTATAAAAAGTGAGAGTATGTTGTGGAATTTATCCACCCAAATTCAGGGGAGATCAAAAAGAAAATGCCCACCTGGTGGGAAAAAGAGCAGCTGAATGAGCCCTTAGGAAGAGGTCTGTTTTATCACTGACTTGGATGACCATTCCGAAGATACACGAAATGAATCTGTGAGCGGCATGAGGCTGAGGTGTACAGTGAATATGTGGCTGTACAACTAGAATGTAGATGGAATTTCACAGGCTGAAACAATAAATGGAATCTACTAATGTTGAACCTCTTATGGATAGTGTGTCAAGTCCTGGCCTTGGGTCCAAACACTGTCCAAGTATGAGCAGCAAAGAGACTTCAGAACTTAAATAGACAGAAAATAGTTTGAATGAAGAGTGGACGGGGCAGTCAAAAACTTAATATCCTATGTGATGAGTTAACAAGAGTAGCGCTTGTGAATATTGAATAAGATACCAGTTGCAGTGCCCGGAATATACTAAGTGTTCAATAAATGTTAGTTACTATTGCTGCTGTGGCCACTGTTGGCTCTTGTTGACAACAGGGTGAAGAGGAGAGAGTGCTGAACCACTTTAAGGTTTCTGGGTTTTCTCTCAACCTTCTGTTACCACTCGTCTTTTCTTTCATGTTCCTCTTAAATGTTCCTCAGTGCTGTTGGGATGGATCAAAGTAGCGTTAGGAACTGGGTAGGGAGAGGGGCTGTAATCAGGAACCAACCTTAAATCCTTCTCACTGTCTAGGGCCATGTCAGAGGCTTTATATGGATTATGTGATTGAATCATCTCAACACCCCAAAGTTAGCAGTGGTAATTTCCCTATTTACAAACTAAGTCTGTACTTCTCCACAACAAACTAAGGCTCAGAAAGTGGCTTCACTGATATTTTAGAGTTAGGAGGGGACAGAGCCTGGACTTAAACTTAGCTTTATATTCTTATACATGGCTTTCACTTTGTGATTTTGTCCCCACTGTAGCAGCCAGCTTATTCTGGGTATGCAGCAGGGGTGGTGGGGATTGGGGTGGAAATGGGGGGTTATGGATGGGTTTTGGGTGGTTTAGGGAGGGGAGAAAAGAAGAAAGGGATTAAACAAACCATTTAGATGGCTACATCATTCCCAACAATTAAAAAATGTTCTTTCCCCTCAGAGAGGCTCAACAATAGTATGTTTGCCTTTAGTTCCAGAAAAGGGGTTGTATTTTGGACTTCTCAACTCGTCCCCAGTCTCTGATGGGTCTGATGAAATACTTCCAATTTTAAGTAACCCTTCAAACAAAACTGACAAGTGAGATCAATCGCTAAGTTTTTACTTTCCTTTCTCTTCAACCCAGACAAAGCTATCATGTCCTCAAGTTTTGCTAAAAAGAAAAAGTTTACAGGAAGAAAAATGTTCTTCCTTTGGAGATAAAAATAGCATCTGCTCTTTTGAGAGCCAGTCAGCAGCTGGAGGAAATTATTTATCTCTTATCTCAGACCATTTTCTAAGTCTGCTGGTCACCTTTCTGTTTAATTACTTTTGCCATTATGATTTAAAACCACCACAATTTTAGCATCCATTACTTCAATAGCACTTCCATGTTCAGATTTTTTACTCAGCTTTAAAATTTAGCCAAGTTATACCACATAGCAATTTTAGGAGCTCTCTTCACCCTGTTCTAAACACTTTACTCTAAAAACAATAGCTATCACTTTAGAACAAAAAGTCCCTAAAGGGTCAATGACTTAACTGATATTGCAAAATTTCAACAAATTCTCTGGGCTTCAATTAAGTCACCCTTTCCCAAAATTATGTAGGAAAAACAATCAAGTCGAGGAGGCTATCTTTGTTTTCTCTTCAAATATTATATTTTAAAATAAATTATATTTTGGGGGGACATGGGGAAGAACACACTTACAATTTGATCTTTATTTCATTTACAGAAGAGTTTTCTGGTACCCACTGGACTCAGGGTAGGCAGAAACCTTATTATTAACTAAAATTTGAGAACTCTGTAGCATGGTAACTTTGAAGTGGCTCTTTGTTGTGGTTTGAATTCTAGGATGGGAGAAAAAGCTGCCGGCAACCTTGGGGAATTACTTAACTTTTCCTGTATTTGTTCCTCACCAATATAAGAAATCGCTCTCTTCAGCATTGGGAGTAGTGAAGCATAGTTTGAAAATAAGAGCTGGGGAGTTTTTCTTTTCCCATGAATTCTCTAATCCTTGGAAAAAAGGAACGAGCTTCTAAACAAATTTTTTTGTCTCTCTCCTTGGTGATTGAAAAGTATTGATACAAGAGAGAAAACAGGGAAGGGGAGGATGATGAAGAACAGAGAGAGAAATTGGGAGAAGTCTACTTCCCACTGTCAACACTCAGATCAGGAGACTGACAATTACTAATGAGGTGGCTAAATGGTGAATTATTAACCAGAGGGTGATTATGCTAGGGACAATGTTCTATTAGGGCTACGCTAAGGTAGCAAGGACTTGCTTCTTACACTACAGTAACAGTGAGCATTTAATAGCACTCTACTAAAGTTTTTTTTTTAAGTTTATTTATTTTGAGGTGGGGAGGGGCAGAGAGAGAGAGAGACAGACAGATAGAAAGAGAATCCCAAGCAGGCTCCATGCAGCCCACCGTGGGGTTCAAACCCATGAACTGTGAGGCCATGACCTGAGCCAAAACCAAAGGTGAGACACTCAACCAATGGAGACACTCAGGTGCCCCTTTACGAAAGTATTTTGGTCACTGTGTTTGTCATTTAGATTTGAGAAGAAAAAGAGTATTATCATCATGCAATGACAACTGTCACTGGAAGCCTGGAGGAAGCTAGAGAGGTAGAGCTGACCATAACAGCACGTATGTAGGGCAGAAAGTGTGGGAGTGTACTTAGCAGGCCCAGCTGCCCTGTGAGAATTTGGTTGCTAGGGACAAATCAGAACAGAGCAGTTTCTCATATTTTTGGGCTGTTAAGTTCCCCCTTTGGGGGATTTGGAAGCTAGTCTCATGGATTCAAGATTGGAATCACTCAGACAGAATGAGTCTCACAAAGTCAACTTTGTCAGTCTCCTGCCTTTGGGAAGGATGTACATAAAGGACACAGGAAAATGAATGTTCTGTGGCAGACACTTTTCCCTTGATAGGGCATTAAATGTAATGAAATAACAGTCTGGGGCTTAGCCTCCATTTAAATTCACAAATGTAATTTTCAGTTTCTCACTGAAATTGAATGTCTCATTGCCTAATTTTTGAGTTGATATTAAACAAAAAGAGTTCTGGAATTCCAAAGTTTCAGTTCATAAAGTAAAAACTAAAGATCATAAAATCTTGAATTATATTTTACCTTTCAGATATAAAGTTCAATGACACAGTTCTGTTATACACATTTTAGAACTTTTCTTCTCAAATGACCATCCAAGAGCCCAAATTGTCTTTGCAAAACTAAATGCTGTCCACATTTGGCATGCACAGTAAGTTCTTTCACCTTTGTAGTTTTAATTTTCAAAATACTTGATCACCAGAATCAATACTCTTGCTTTCCATTTTGTACCCACTAAAAAATAAAAGGTTAGGGGTGCCTGGGTGCCTCAGTTGGTTAAGTGTCCAACTCTTGGTTTTGGCTCATGGCATGACCTCAAGGTTCATGGGTTCGAGTCCCGTGTTGGACTCTGCGATGGCAGTGTGGAGCCTGCTTGGGATTCATTCTCTCTCTCTCTCTCTCTCTCTCTCTCTCCCTTTCCCAATAAATAAACAAATTATTTTAATAAACTCAAACTTAAAAAAACAAAAATAAAAGCTTAATATCTAAGTTCAATAATGCATTTAAAGTATGCTATAAGCTCTACTTAAAAATTTTTTTTAAATGTTTACTTATTTTTGAGAGAGAGAGAGGGAGAGACAGAGAGAGAGGGAGAGACAGAGACAGAGAGAGAGAGAGAGAGAGAGAGAGAGAGAGAGAGAGAGAGAGAGAAACAGAATGCGAGCAGGGGAGGGGCAGAGACAGAGGGAGACACAGAAACAGAAGCAGGGTCCAGGCTCTAACCTGTTAGCACAGAGCCCTACGTGGGGCTCGAACTCACAAGTGTTTGAACTGTGAGATAATGACCTGAGCTGAAGTTAGCCACTCAACTGATTGAGCTACCCAGGCGTCCAGTAAGCTCTACTTTTTAGGCAAAGTTTGTGATACTGTCGTTCATTGGGCCAAAGTCAGAGCGAGCACAATATTTTGAAATGTTTGTTCAGTCAACATACCAACGTGTATTTTTGGCTCTGGAGTGCATTAAGGTTATCAAGTTGTGAATGCATGGGCTGTACAATGTTTGGGGACCATTTGCATGCCAGAGCACCCTATATTTATAAAACCACTTTGCTTTTTTGAAACATTTCAGATTGACTCTCACAAAAGTACTCTATTTCTCTGAGAAAACACTTTTGAAGAAACATGCATATAGCAAAGGACAAAATCAGATGCGTGAGCTGGCTTTTCTAACTGCAGTGATGGTGCCATCAGAAGCTGGAGGTTGAGTTTCTGTTTTCAGTGTGGAGACCATTAATTTTCGTTCCAATGGAATGCTTTTCCAATTCAGGCAATGGAGTCTTAATTTCCAACTTTCAATTTTTTTCCCCTTATAAAGCACTTAGTAATCTGGTGACCACTCTTGGATTTAAAAGTACTTGGAAGATAGTTTCCTTTCTTAAATTTCACATACATCAATCAAATAGATTAAACACAATATAAAAACCATTGGACTCTGATGAATGTGCTGTATGATGGTTATGAATGGGGACTCTGAAGTTGGGGAGGCCTGAGATGGCACCCTAAACGCCATCTGTGAGACAATGGACAAGAAAAACAAACATTGTGTGCCTCAGCTTCTTCATCTGTAAAATGGGAGATCGCAGGGCTTACTCATAGCTGTTTGGAGAATTAAATGATAGCACGCATGTAAACCTTTCAGAACAGGACCTGACTCAGAATATATGCTAATATTTTGTTGAATTCATACCTACCAGTGGACAATCACTCTGGCTTCTCACTCATCAATCATTCTTCTACTTATCCACCGTGAATATTTATTTTGTATATACTCCACTACTTTAAGAGTAATTTCTGTCAGTTTAAAACAAAATAACTGATATAATATGATGAATCCATTAATAAGAAAGATAAAACCTGAGAGACAGATGGGCACATTCTAATGAAAATTCCTGGTTTAAGGAAGACATAGCAATGAACACGAAACTTAGCTCTAAGATTCCTGCAAGCTAGAGAAGAGAGGGAAGTATAGCACAGTGAACTATAGATTATACTGCTGACTAGAAGAACAAATTCTGGTTTGTTTCCATTACCAATAGCTGCCAAACAAGCTGACCTAACATCTGTGGCTAAAATCATGATGAGTCACCAGTTTTCAGAATGCTGTGGGTTGGCCGAAGGACTCTTCTGCTAATCTTGCTTGGGTAGCACATGTGGGTCACACACTGAGAGGCTGACATTGGCTGGGGTTGTTCATTGGGAATCTTGGTTTATGTCCACATGGCCAACTTGAGCTTCCTCATAACATGGCAGTCTTTTTTTTTTTTTTTTTTTTTTTTTAGTGTTTATTTTCGAGAGAGACAGAGTGTGAGCAGGGGAGGGCAGAGAGAGGGAGGGATACACAGAATCTGAAGCAGCTTCCAGGCTCTGAGCTGTCTGCACAGAGCCTGATGCAGGGCTCAAACTCATGGACCACCAGATCATGACCTTAGCCAAAGTCAGACGCTTAACCGACTGAGCCACCCAGGTGCCCTTATGACAGTCTTAAAGTAGCATTCCAATAGGACAAGCCCCTGAATGCAAGGCTCTGCTCATTCATCCGTGCTAATGTCCGACTGATGAAATCAAGTCATAAAAGTAACAAGCCTAGAGTAATATCAGTTGGAATTCCAGGAGGTATGGTTCACAGAGTCCATAATCTATCAGTTTCTTAGGACATGCCAAGTTAGACATCTGGGACTCATTAGCACCCATAACTGTTTTTTTTTCTTTTAATAGCTATCTTCATGCTTCATATCCTTTTTACTATTAAACCTTGTTTCCATGTGTTACATCTTTTTTCTCTCTAGTGACACCACCAGTGCAAGCCTTATAAGCTCCTATCTGCCAGCACCATAATGATTTTGTTAGCCTTCTGCCTCTGGAGGCCTTAGAATAATTTTCTCTGCCTTTTTGTTGATGACTCTCTAGACCTTGCTTGCTAAAACAGAAGTTTAGCAATAGTCCTGCACATGTTGTCCATGGATTCAAATGCTTCAGCAGATCTCCTATAAGCTATGATGAATTACTCACAAAATTATTGCAGTGTTCAGGTGTGAATCATATCAGCTGGGGGAATATCCAAAATGCAGACCTCTGGGCCTATCAAAACTTAATCTACAGAAAAATAAGAGCATATGAGGCATTTCAGGAACATGAAGAAAGACTTCCCTCTAAACTATACTCTTCTGCCCTTCTTCTTCCTCCTGACACTTATTTTTCTTTCAGTATTTTACTTACCCTTGGCCTGTTTTGCCTTCAAATATGAGAAGGGGTAAGAAAATGGGAAGCAAACAATTTTGGGTTTAATTCTCTCCATCTTTTGCCAAGTGGTCGACTTTGACTAAATCACTACACCTTCCTGGGCCCTTCTTTCTTCATGGGCTAAGGGGAGATAATTTCCTACCTCATATCATTATGGTAAAGACTAAATGCCTGAAACACAGTGAGAATTCCACTACTTATTCTTCTTCTTTCTTCTCATTCTCCTTCTTCTTCTTATGGTGCTTTAGGTTGTGCTTAAGAATAGACCCAATGTGGGGCTCCTGGGTCGCTCATTTGGTTAAGCATCCACCTTCAGCTCAGATCATGATCTCACAGCTCAGAGCCTGGAGCCTGCTTCAGATTCTGTGTCCCCTCTCTCTCTGCCCCTCAGCCACATGCACTCTCTTGAAAATAAATAAACATTAAAAAAAAAAAGAGAATAGAGCCAATGTACAGGCAAACAGAGTTGACAGATGGGAGAGTGACTCAATCTCTGAGTACTTTGCTTGAGTACTTGGATCCAGCTGCGCCTGAAGCCATTTCCCTTGTTGGACTTTTTAGTTACTAGAGTTGACACGTTCCCTTTGTGTTTTAAGCCAGCTGAAACTAGAGGTCTGTTACTTGCGAGAGAGGTCTTGACTTATGTAGAATCCAAACATGCTCTGTATCAGTTTCATCTGATGAATGTCGTTAAAATATAGTTTCTTTCTATGGCCGCTGAAGATTCTGATTTTGTTGGCTTGGGATAGGACCTGGGAAGGTGTATTTTTAGAGCACCCTAAATGAGTTACTCATCACTAGCCTGTACATCACGTTTAGGAAACTGCTTCCTTCAATTCTGAGTTCCTTATTTGGCAGTCCCTACAGGACTTGGTAAGCTATCTTGCACACAGAAGGCCCACTGGTCCATTAAATATTTGTTGAATTGAATACACATTCCAAGAACATGAGTAAGGAGAAAGGACAGATTGTCTCGATAGGCTGATTATATAAAGTTGGGAGGACAGTTAAAAAGAAACAGATTACTTCCAGAAACTTCTAGCATCTCAGGGTAACTATCTTGCTTGAATGAATTTCATACAAATTAAAAATTCTATTCAGTTTTCTCCTTCAAGCTTTGATGATTTGCCTGTGACCAATTTATCACATGGCCTTGGACCTCTTTCCTGACAATTTAATGCTTCATTTTTTTAATTTGTTTCAAATTAAGACCTCTTTGCTCCATATAAAGATTTCATGTTAGGGTTGCCCTCTATGATAAATTTTATTTCATCTGAATGACTGACTAAATAGAAGTTTCAGTTGCATTCCAACCACATCAAGGGGTTCCCAGAGAAAAATAGTTTCATACATTCAGGATCCTGACAAATGGGGTGGGAATCCTCCTTTACTAAAGGCAGGCAGTAAAAGGTGCTACTGATGGAAGCATTACCAGCACAGGCTATCAAAGTGGGAGAGACATCAGAGCCCACCTGCGATAGAACATTGTTCCATTTATTGAATGCACACTTCGGCAGTTTCTTGCTCCTGGCCCCACAAATATTACAATGGCTCCTTTGGAAAAAAAATGCATCTGAAGCCCTGCCTGGATGGATTTTTAAGAGTTATAGACTAGAGTTGACAGCGTGACCACAGGAAAAGATTTATTCCAAAGACGTTCAATGGGAACCACCCATCATCAGCACTGAAAGGGAGTCCAAAAGATTATTTTTAAAAGCAGCATTGCATTGATGGTTTGGATTCCAAAGCTAAAGGACGCCAAAGATAACTCATTTCAAACCATTGGAATTAAATTAGAACCTGAACATTCACAAGCCAGAAAAATTAACGCATGCAATCACATCTTAGAGGTCCCTCTGATCAGATACGTTATAACGTATCAGTGAGAGAAATCATCCCATTTTAAAGATCACAACAAGATTTGTACTCCCCTGGAGATGTCCTTCTGTGTGATCACGGTCAACCACAATATCAAAGCCGGGGTTTTCCTCAGTGGAAGAAGAGATGCTGAGGATCTCCAAGAGAGAGAAAAATACCCCATCCTTCCTGCTAAAGTGACACATCTTTTTAGATCAAAGAAAATTTTGGCAACACATAGCCCAGAGATGCTTCACCTTGGTTTTATGGATCTGCTGTGTGGAGAAGAGGGTCAGTGGTGAAAGCTTAGAGCATCACTGGAAAATGAAACATGTAACATTTTGCATCTGCATGTATATGAGATTTTCGGTAGACAGAACCACTGAGAAAGAGGAAGAGTTATCAATTTTCTCTCTCTTAAACCATTTTATGGATGGGATGTTAAGGACTACATGGACAAGCCCAATGTCACCCAGCAAGTAACCTGAAGAACTGCCTTGGGGTTATGATAACAGATGGGAACCCATTTGTGAACATGAGGCCAAGGGGACGGGACACCCTACAGTGAACATAGCCCACAGCCTTGCTTATTTGACCTGCAGTGCTTTCTCCATTATGAAAAGTCATGAACATCCCTCTGCTTCTCAAAAATTGCAAGATGTGGTAAGAGAGAGCCCACATTTCATTGGCGTGTGTCCACCAGCTTGACTCAGTTCTTCCCACTTTCTACCATTTTGTGCCCAGCTACTTCCCTGATTTTCCCTGCCCTCCCTGGTCACTGTAACACTGGAATTCATGGTTTTGGATGTCAAGAATCCTGGCACCTGTTGAGTCCCTTGGAAGGTTTATAAAACTCCTTTGGATCTGGTTCTGTGTCAGGATGGTTGTGTGTGTGTGTGTGTGTGTTTATTTTAAAAATAGCCAAATCACAACAGCTTAGAATAACAAATGTTTAGGGGTGCCTGGGTGGCTCAGTCAGTTAAGTGTCTGACTTCGGCTCAGATCATGATCTCACGGTTTGTGGGGTCCAGCCCCATGTGGGGCTCTGTGCTGACAGCTCAGAGCCTGGAGCCTGCTTCAGATTGTGTCTCCCTCTCTCTCTGCTCCTCCCCAGCTCATGCTCTGTCTCTCTCTCTCTCTCTCAAAAATAAGTATTTAAAAAAAATAGGAAAAAAAAGTATAACAAATGTTTAATGCTTGCTAATGCTACATGTCCCTCAGTGTTGGGACAGGAGCTCTGCTGTTATAGTCATTTAGGCATAATCTGACAAACAGCTACTGTCCCAAATATGACCAGCAAGAGTTCAAGGTGGTCTCACGCTGACAAATGCTTTGGCCAGAAAGTGACGCATGCAGTGTCTGCTCAGGGCTCATTGGTCAGCATTAGTCACATGGCCCCAACCTACCTCAAGGGGCTTGGAGGGGTAATCTTATAGTGTGTGCAGAAGGCAGAGGCTGAGAAATATTTAGTGAGCACCATTTGTTCCTTCTGTTACCTTAGTTGTGGAAACCTGCCCAGGTCTTGAGCACTGGTGTGTAGTTTCTGGAAGAGCTAAGTTGCTTTGGGATGCCTTGGGGTACCTTTTCTACAGTGATATAGTACTCTGTGCACGAGGAACACGGAAGCATGTGAGGTTCTGGTGTCCTATTGATACAGGTGTCAAAATTTTGTGCTGGCTTCAGTTCCCAGGCTTTTACTATGCACCACTGGTTAACTGTGCTGTGTATCTGAGCCTCAGTTTCCTCAGCTTGAAGAATAGCACCCTACAGATTTGTGGAGATAATTACATTAAATGAACTTTGTCAAGTCCAATGTCTCCATCAATGGTAGCTGCGGTTGGTGGAGGTGGTACATCTTAGTAGTTGTAAGAATGGGTTTACAAGTAGCTGTGTGACTTTGGTAAAGTCACCAACCTTCTCTGAAGACTTAATTTCCTCATCTTCAAAATGGGAACTCACTATGCTATGGATGAAAAGCCCCTTGTACAAATTAAGCACTCAAGAAAAAATGGCATTTCAGTATTTAAAATATATTCTTGGGGCACCTGGGTGGCTCAGTCAGTTAGGTGTCCGATTTTGGTTCAGGGCAACATCTCACAGTTCATGAGTTCAAGCCCCTTATCAGGCTCTTTGGTGCAAGCATGAGCCTGCTTTGGATCCTCTATCCCGCCCCCCCCTTGCTCTCTCAAAAATAAACAAACATTTAAAAACAAAAACAAAAAGGGGTGCCTGGGAGGCTCAGTACGTTAAGCATTCAACTTCGGCTCAGGTCATGATCTCAGGGCTCCTGAGTTTGAACCCCACCTCCGGCTCTGTGCTGACAGCTCAGAGCCTGGAGCCTGCTTCAGATTATGTCTGTCTGTCTGTCTGTCTGTCTGTCTCTCTCTCTCTCACTCTGCCCTTCCCCCACTCACACTCTGTCAAAAATGAACGTTAAAATTTAAAAACAAAAACATATTCTCATATGGGTTAGTATGTGGATGCCCCACTTCTTTCATTTCTTTAAAAACAAAACTCTAACACTCATTTGCCCTGCTGACCACTATCACTGTCACTTGATTTAAGCTTCTTTTTGGCATTACGTGTTCTTACATTACGACCTTCTTGGATATAAACTACTTTCTGGCTGGGGCTTCAGGCCTCCTTGGTGTCGCCTGGTGAGGCTGAACTCTATTCCAAGCACTTGGCAACCATGCTGATCCCTGATCCGCATGGTACATTTGTGAAGCGGTCTGGGGAGCTGCCATCAGTTTCGATCAGTGTTGAGCAGCCTGAGAGAAATTATGGGAACCCTTACCCTTATCTACCTAAAGCCTCCTCGAAGAACCAGTGAACAAATTGACTTCAGGAAATCAAGCAGGTTACTTTTCTTTCTCCCCCCCTAGATCTTCTTGTGACTATTCTGGACAAGTATACAAGACATCTAAAACTGAAACCTGATTCCCTAGATGTCTGTCTCCAAGAAAAACACCGAAGGATAAAAAAGCCTGTCTTTTGGGAGACTGTTAAGTGCTTTATTATTTTTTGTAATTCTCCAGACACTGCTCTGTGAGGTGGTTCTATGTGTTTCCATTTTCAGATGAGGAAACTGAGGCTCAGAGAAGTTAAGCAACTGTCCAAGGTCACACAGGACTCAGGGGAGATCTCAAATTTAAACAATGCCTGACTAGCTCTACTCTAGCATGCAATTTCTCCTGCCAGGGAAAAGTTAGCTGCAAAACCGTTAGTTTTAGAGTCAACTTAGTAATGTGGCCATAGAGAAGTTAAGCAGTTTCTTGGAGAGATAAAACAATTTGACCATTTCACAGCTGCTTGATGGAGGGAATTGTCTCCAAATCTCATATTCTTTCCCTGATTCTATCCAGCCTCCCAAAGCAGGCTGATTCTTGGTTCTAATGTTGACTCCCCTGGGCTTCTTCAGGTTTCCCCAGTCACCAGGAATCTGAGGGACCGGCTCAGGAATCTCCCCAACTTGCTCTGTCACTTAAACACCTACTTCATATAAACACTTCTCCGTGGGGACCACATAACATGGCTCCCCCGCTGCCAAGTGGCTCCCACATATTGAACCCCTCTGCCAGCCAATAATCACTGTACTTTTTCATCTGCCTTATATACAGGCAATGTTCCACTCCTGAGCTCTGACTGACACAAAGTATGACACCAGTCCTGCTCAGGCAAGCTGCTTCAAGCCAACTGGAAGTGAGTAACCCTGGATTCTGGGCCAGGGGGAGAGAGATGAGGTCAGCACGGCAAATTTCAGCACCCAGATTTCTTTACAGAGGAAGGAAGAAGGAACTTTTAAAAAGGACACTCTCAAGCGTGCCCCAAAGATCCTGGCTCTCCCCCAGCTATGGGCACATCAGAGTCCTTCTGGATCAAGCTGGATGAGGCTCTGAGGGCTTTTTATGGAGGGACAGGACTATTTCCCTACATGATAGGGAATTTGGTTTTGGAGGTGTCACGAGATCCAAAGCAGGCCTGACATGTTAGACCTTAGCTGTTTTCAGCTCAAGTTTTTGTGGATGGGGGTGAGGTAGAGACACAAAACTAGTGGCTCTTGGTGTGAATACACAGCTGGTAGAATACAACATTCCACAGCACCCTAGATATGTCTTGGGTAGAGCTTCCTTAGGTTTTGGGGGTCTCCAAAGCTTTAATTTTTAACTCCAGAGCTTTAACTTTGTAGACAGAACTTTTAAATTAACAAGCATAAACAGCCCAATTCCATCATTAAGGAAAGTAATGGCGGAGGTGAGGAGAGGAGGGTGCTGGGAGGTGCAATGATTCTTCTGGACTCTTGATAGTTCCTTCCTGTTCAGGGCATGTATTTGGCAGAAAAAAAAAGTTCTGGCCCCTCTGCCACTCGACTGGCTCTATTCCAGGGAGGTGGAGGGACCTACCTGATTGGGAAGAAAAAAACCAGACCTTCCTCTTTGTGTTTTTAGGTATGAACCGATCAGGAGAGATGGGAGTTCTTCTCAGCTCATCCACACTGTAAATCTTACCTGGCAACACTGCCTTTGCTGTTTTTGTTAATCTACCCAGCAGAGGCTGGCAGGGAAGGAGTTCCTAATTCCACTGCACCCACTTACGTGCAAACATCTCCCATCCTAGACTTTGGCTGCCATACAAGTTATAGCTGGATTTTCCAACCTGCAACTCTTTTGTCCTATGTCTTTGTTCAGAATCCAGGTGGGGAAGGGGGTCATATTTATTAGGTTTTGATGATGGTTAATTTTAATGTGTCAACTTGGCTAGGCCATTTTACTCAGCTATTTTTGTTTTTTTTCCCCCCAAACAACAGTCTAGATGTTGCTGTAAAAATATTTTTTAGATGTGATTAATATTTAGGGGCATCTGGGTGGCTCACTTGGTTAAACATCTGACTTCAGCTTGGGTCATGATCTCACGGTTGATGAGCATAGGGCCCTGTGCTGACAGTTCGGGGCCTGGACTTTCTTCAGATTCTATGTCTCCCTCTCTCTCTGCTGTCCCCTGCTTGCACTCTGTCTCTATCTCTCTCTTAAAAAAAAAATACACATTAAAAATTAAAAAAAAAGATGTGATTAACTTTTAAATCAGGTGACTTTAAATAAGGCAGAGTAGCCTCCGTAATGTGGGTGGGCCTCATCTAATCAGTTGCAGTCCGTAAGAACAAAGGCTAAATTTCCCAGAAGAAGCAATTTTGCCTCAAGATTGCAACATGAAAACCTGAGTTTCCAGCCTTAAGGCTCAAGACTGCATCAAATCTTAATCTCCAGCCTGCTAGCTTGCCCTAGATTTAACGCTTATTAGCACCCACAAATGTGTGAGTAAATTCCTAAAATAATTACCTGTATGCTTAGTAAATTCCTAAAATAATTACCTCTCTATCTGTGTCTCTACGAGAGAGAGACAGAAACACAGACAGACAGAGAGAGAGAGAAAGAGAGAGAGAAATAATCACAGTGGCAGACATCACTAAGCCCTCAATCTCACAACTACTTACAAGGTAGACAACTGCATTTTTCCCATTTTATAAATGAGGAAACTAACACTTAAGAAAATTAAGTAATTTGCTCAAGCCCATGCAACTAGAAAGTGGAAGCATTTGAACTCAAATTTTCCTGCAAGAGTAAGTGATATTCTTGATCATTATACCACATCAGAAGACAAAGACATAGTCAAAGCTATGATAAAATGTATATAATTAAAATTAAGTTGGGTATTCTCATTTGATCATGGCCAAGTGAGGCAAATCCTTGTCTAGCAATCATCTTGTAGTGAGTGCTTCTATTCTGAGGTTGTATGAACTGATCACATGTTAAAGCGGATACTAACAGCCCAGGGGCTGATCCCTTGGCCAGCCCTCTCAGTGTCTGCAGGGTCTGGCTGGGTTCTGATTGCTCCTGCTGTATTAGGTACTCTGATATTCACCGTAATGAATAACTCTCAAGGCTTGCTTACGTAGACTACACATACCCTTTTTTTTTTTAAATTTATATCTAGAATTTGCCATTATAAAAACTTACAATATTAGCAAGAACAACAGCATGAAGAAATAAGGTAGCTTCACAGATAAATTTCAACTTTGAGGATTTAGTTTTATGTTCAACTACGCATGCACTTATACAAAAGTCATCTAAGAAAGATACTGAGAATTTATTCTGTGCATGTCTTTTATTTCATTCACTTATTTATTAAAAATTAATTACGGAATTCTTAACGCATGCTCTCTTTTTTGAGGGTCACTCTCCCAAGCTTCTTCCTTTGTTTTCCTACACAAACTAGTGCCTTACAATCTGCCCACAGTGATATTCAAGGACCTCCCTTCTACTCAGACTTTTTTGTATCCACTGCTTGAAAATGTATCTAACTTATTTCTACCCCCCTTACAGTCTTACTTTCCATGATGATACTTAGTTTGATAAACTAATACAGAGAACCAGGTTAATGGATAATGAATAGCCTAACAGTTATCCAGTGCAGGTAACATGAATTTTAGAAGAAAGATCTTTTGGAAGCACATCTGCTCCATGCAGAAAGAGTAGCTTTTATGGCAGACATTTCAGATCTTATATTATGGGGGGGGTTTGGTCAGATGAGCTTTCTCAGTGTCCTATCAAATGCATGACCTGTGTTGAGGACAAAACCACCACCTTATGAGAAGCTAGCAATATGACCTCTTGGGTAACATCATTCTACTTTCTGATGGGATGATTTTTATCACAAAAGCAAAAGAGAACCAAGTATTTGCATTAAGAAAATCATGTGTGAAATATTTATATAAGATCTAAGATCATGGTTAAAAGAGGACAACGGTTTTCTTCCAAGGATCTCCTCTCGAATTTCATGAAAATCTTACTTGACAGGTGGAAGCTACCTAATCAAGATCTGCTCTCTTTGTGTTTTTCAATGGCTGAACCACCATGTGGTTAGGGTGACGAAAACACCTTATTTCTTAGCCTCCATGCATCCAGTCAGTAGTGTGTTTCAACAGATGACCAGTAACCAGTAGCATGTTTCCCCCAGGAAATTTCTTCAAGGACACAAGACTCAACTAGGAGGGGCTTGTCTACTGCTTTTCCCTCTTCCTCCTCCTTGGAAAGCAATCATAACATTGAGACATGAAGCCACATAATAGCCTCGCAGACCATACACACAGGACAAGCTTGGTGAGTAGGGATTTATCCTGTCAATACTGGACTATCTACTTCTAGAATTTTGTGTAATATATAAATTTCCACCTCATTGCAACCACTGTGCATGTATATGTGTGTGTTCTATATAGCTGTCATTATAACTAAAACATCACTCATTTAATATTAAAATCTATTACATGTATCATTCCAATAATGTTTTATTAATGGGACCAACTGGGATCTTGAGTTTATTCACAACTGACTGTTCGAATCGCTTGGAAAATGAGTGATTCATGAACTTTTGGGTCCTGGGTGCTGTGTTTTGTTTTATACATAGATCTTCAATTTCTGTTGTCGTCTGACCATTGCTATTCATGGATTTTCCAACAAATTTATCAAGAAGTCATTGTCCACAGAATGTAACTTTCACTTGAGGTGGAAAAGCCGCTTCTTCCCCGCCTTCCTCCTTCTTTGTTTTCCCTCTGAGTTTGAGTAAAATTGTGCCTGGTGTAATTTATTGAAACCTACCCTCCATTTTCTAAACCCTATCTGTCTTGGAGAATTTAACACCTGTAAGACGTTTGTTACTCTCACTTGTCCTAATCAGGAACTCAATAAAAAGACATTTTGACATCTTGGAAAGAATGAGGTTTCTGAACTTAAGCTGATCTGTTAAACCAGTTAGTTGAGCAAGGCCGGATGAACCCTCAGGAAAAATCATGAAAACTAAATTAAACTGAACACAAAAAGCAATTTACCAGCAATGAACCTAATTCACAATTTGCCTCCTCTGGAGAAGAGTATTCTGCCTTGGCTGCGTGCCAACCAGAGCTCCATGTGATAATCTATAGGACTGCACAATTCCTGTTAGGACAGTTATGAAAGGAAAAATAACATTAGTTCTGCCAAAGTATGTGGACTTGCTGACATTTGCTGAAATACAGATATCATCTAGGTGAAAAGTGAACAGGATGTTACCCTTAAGGTGCTTCAGAGAGCAAGTATGTTACCGATCTTTTCCACACATACATAAGGCAGCTTGAATTTCTGGTAATTGTGAGGGCTTGACTCTTGCAACTATTTCCAACAGACCCCTGGTGACTTTTGGGCTTTGTGAAGATCATTCCTGTGATGTACTCAACCTGGTGAGAAATTGTTCCTCGTGATTTTCAGTAACATTTGTCTATTTCTCCTCCTGTTGGAATGGTGATTGAAGAGGGGGATGGAATGTGGAATTGTGGGTGGGGAGAGGAGTCCGCACAGTTTAAATCAAGTGTACCTGTCATATGAATTGCCGGATTCTACAGTGAACAGGAGAAACATGCTGGGAAGGGATGGGGAGAGACATACTATGTATTTTATAACTCTGAGGAGAACACTGGGGAGATTTTTAAATAATGGAGATTATCACCAGTTCATATGGGGTGTGATCATGGAAGAAAGCTCCAGGCACAGATATGTGGAGGGGAAAACACAGGAGATTTGACGGCCAGTGGCAAATCTGGATAGTCCTGCTTAGATACTGTGCTGTATTTTAGTTATTCGCAGGCATTTCACTGTTAAAAAATTCAAATCCAATGTATGCTTGGAGGTATGAAAGGGAATTGGTTTCAGGCTAAGAGTATAGTAGAAACGGAGCATAATCAAAGTTAAGCATAGATTAGAAGTACTACCACTGGGTAAAAGCATTTCAAGATGAGATATGGTCAATAGCTCAGATACAGAAAATATTAACAGTAACAGACAAATTGTTCAGTAACAGAATCAAAAAGAACTTGGCCAACAGTCATCAAAATATTAGAGGATCAGAAAACTATCCACAGGAATTAGGAGATGTGTTTCAATATTATTTATCTATCTAAAAACTTGTTAAGAACACAACTGCAGAAGACTTCATGTTGACATAGATCGAACGTTACAGTTTAAGAATCACTTTTAAGATTATTTTGTACACTAGTAAATTAAAACTCGGTGCTTAGACTGCTGGTTTGCAGTGTTGCAAGGAAAACAGCAGCCCTCTTTAATACAGCCACTAGGGTTTGCAGATAATTTTTAGCCTTGAGTGGAGTCAGGTGGAAGCTAAGAAACTAAGACATTAGTAAGTGAAAATGCCATGTTAGAAAGGGCCTTTGATGTCGCACCAATGTAAAATTTTAGAGTTCAACAGAAATGTTGCACAATTTGGCTAGATGGAGTGGTTAATGAAAGATACAGCTGGCATTGAATCAAATCCAATATAATTCACATCAATAAATACAGAGATGGTGCTCACTGTATGCCAGGTACGGTGGTGATTGCTATTAAGCCAAAGATAAGTAAGTTAGAGCACTGGTGGCTAAAAACTTATAGTTCAATAAACAGGAAAGTAATATGGTGGAATGCATGAAATGAGACATATACAGTTCCAGGACACGTACAAGAAACAGAAAGAATATTACAAGGGACCAAGTAGCATTGTTCAGTGGGCATGACTGGGTGGTAAAACGTGAGAAAATTGCCAAGTTTTAGGGAGGAATTTCCCTCTCAGCTTTGTAAAGAAGAAGAGGGGCCAATCAGAGACATGTAAAGACGTACAACAAGAAAACCATTGGGAATCACTGATGTAAATATGTGCTCTCTTGAAAAAAAGGGAGCAAGAGCCAGATCAGCCATTAGTGTCTCTCCCAGACCCAGTATTCAAATCTTCAATTTTATCACTCTGATGAAAGTTTGGGGTTTGCATAATTATGTCATTAATTTTTGTAATCTTTTTTTATAGAACAGAACTGACAAAGTCATCTCATTCTCAAAGTCTGAAAGAGCTTGTGAGATCATTTTTAATTTCCCCGTATCATTAATTTATTCAACAAACACATACTGAGAAACTACTATGTGCCAGCCTGTCGGGCACTATTTTAAGTACTCATAATATGTCAAAAAGTAAAGGAGGCTAATATCCTTGTCCTCATGAAGCTTAGGTTCTCAGAGGAAGAAAAAGACAATAGCTCATAGATATAATAAATCTGTCAATATCAAATGTCTATCCAAAGACTATCAATGTTAAGAAAGAAAATCAGAGCACATTCGGTGTGGGTAGTTATAGGTCTCTGCCCAAGGCAGGCTCACTTTATTCCTACTGTCCCAGCATAATTATCCTCAGCATGCCCCGCTTAACCCTAAAAGAAGTCCCAGCTTGAGGCAGACACTACAAAAATTAGTACCATAGTTAGAAGCATTTGGAATGCGTGCCTATGTACCTTGCTGTGTGTGTAGTGGGCAGTGTTACAATATTTAACATGGTAATCCAGGTAAGCTTCTTGCAGGAGGGGACTCCCGAGCAAAGACCAGAAGAAAGTGAGTGAGCCACCAGATATGTCAGTGAGGACTGTTCCAGGCAGAGAAAAAATCTAGGCCAAGGCCCTAAGATTTCAAGAAATGTAAGCAGGGCAGTGCAGCTGAAGTGGAATGAACAGGGGAGAGACAAACAGGAGATGGGGCCAGGGCTGAAAAAGAGCAGAGGCCAGACTGCGGAGAGCCCAGAGTCACTGTTTTTTTTTTTTTTTTTTAATTAAAAAATTTTTGTTTTTTAATGTTTATGTTTGAGAGGGAGAGAGACAGTGTGCAAACAGGGGAGGGGCAGAGAAAGAGGGAGGCACAGAATCCAAAGCAGGCTCCAGCTTTGTCAGCACAGAGCTGTCAGCACAGAGCCTGATGTGGGGCTTGAACCCATGAACCGTGAGATCACGACCTGAGCTGAAGGTGGATGTTTAACCTACTGAGCCACCCAGGTGCCCCAAGCCCAAAGCCATTGTAAAGGAAATTGAGTTTTCCTCTGAGTCCAGTGGGAAGCCATAGGGGTTCCTATAAAGAAAGGACATGATCTGACTTATGTTTTAAAATCTTCACTTTGCCAGGTCTTCGTGGAATCTATACTTTGTGAAAAACACTCTAGGAAGCACAAGTAAAGGGAGTCTATCTAGGTAGGAGGCTCCTACTCTAAAATGAATAAGAAGTGGTCATGGCTTAGGACAGGATACTACCAGAATACGTGGTGAGAAGTGTTCAGCTTCTGAATATGTTATAAAGCAGCAGGATTTCCTGATGGACAGCAAATGAAGGGACGGGTTTCTATCTTGCAGCAGTAACAAACAATTCCTTGCAGAACTAGTTCAACAACTTTTGAGTTTTGGTTGTAACTGACCTCTTAAGAATCACTTCTCCTGAGATGCTTCGAAGCCTTGCCTTCCCTTTCAAAGCATTTGGAAAATGGTAAGTCCCATTGATGAGCAGCTGCAAACACAGCATCTTCTGTCTGGTAAATATTAAAGATTGTTGCAATATGTCGTTCTGATTGACTGCAACGTAGGGTATGCGCCACACTTGAATTCTGTCAAAAATGGAACCTTCCGAACAGTAGCAAATAGGTAATTAATATGTTGAATGGAAAGCTTACATTTTGAAATGGTGAATAAATAGTGTGGATGGTAGGGCATCCAAGGGGTGATGTATTATTGTGAGTGATGTAGCAGAGAGAGTTGGGAGCTCTGCCCATGCTACTATCTGTCACTGTCACCACATCCCTTAACCCCTCTGAGATGAATGCCGTTGGTTGTAAAAGAAGCATTTTACTGTGATTATAGCTCTGTTCTGGTGTTCAGTGTATTTTTGGCTCTGGCATTCTATGACTCTGTATATACTTGGAAATCAGGTGAGGAGAAGAAGCCTAGATAGACAACCAGGATTCTGAGCTCGCCTGGCACTCATCATCATTATTATTATTATTATTATTATTATCATCACCCTTTGTCCTCTTTTTTGTGTATATGTAAACTGAAGGTCAAGGACTGATCTCTTCTCTAACAATGTTTATTTCCATAGGCCATAAATCAGAGAGGTCCTTATCACAATGATTAAGAACAGAGGTATGGTTTTAAAGCAGATTAAGCGTTAAATGTATTTTAGGAAAGTTGTGCTATTATATAAAAATAAGATGTACTGATAAAAACAATTTATTGTAATCACTGTTGATTGAAAATTTAGTACTATGAGTAAAGTACTGTTAAATGTTTTAAAAGAAACCTTTTGCTTCTACGGGTGCCTGGGTGGCTCAGTGGGTTAAGTGTCAACTCCTGATTTCAGCTCAGGTCATGATCTCAAGGTTCATGAGGCTGAGTCCTGCACAGGGCTCTGCCTGCTTGGGATTCTCTCTTTCCCTCTCTCTCTGCCCCTCATCCTCTCATGCTTTCTTCCAAAATAAATAAACTTAAAAAAATAAATCTTTTAATTCGAAACAAAAACAAGTGTAGGTCCTCTTCCAGGACATCCTACTTTCATACCCATTTTAGAGAGGGAAGGGGAGCCACAGAAAACTGGATTACTCGCCCCAAATTACATGAACGCAGGCAGTTGACCTCCGGAACCTATACCGTCTGAATCACCATACTCCACTCTCTCCTCAAGGCACAGAGAGGGTGAGCACAGTGTCTGGCAATGATGTAAAGTTAATAAATGCAAGCTATTATGATGACGGTTATTATAGCAGTGGGAATTCAGTCCGTGCTGGGTAAGTGAATGAATCCATGAGTCATCTACACTGAGGCATTGAGGTGATAATTGAAATCAGGAAGAAATGAGCTCATACAGGGGGAGAGGACAGAGAAGGACTGAGGACTGAAATTTGGAAGCTGGATAACCGCATGCCCTAATACACACTTGGGTGGTGTTCAATCTGGAAGTGACTATGCTCATAACCTGCAGGAGAAACAAATATATCCTCTTGAACTGGTCTAGCGAGTCTTGGATTGGAGTTATAACTCCTTAAAACTGTTTCTCTGACCTTGCTTCAAAATCCTGTCTTCCATTTCAAAAACATTTGTAAAATGGCAAATCCTACCTCTAAAGGGTCCATGAAAATTTAGTTGTAAACACAACTGCTTCTGTTTGGTCAAGATTAATATGTTCACGATAAGGATCTTTCTGGTTAATTGCTGTTGGAACTCCTGAGCTCAGTGTCAAAGTTGGGAAATGAACTCTTACAATGACTCAAAAGACAAGAGGCCATGTGTCCTTGAACATAATCCAGTCAAAGAGAGTGCAAAGGAAAACATGAAGACAGTCTTAAATTCATGGTGACATGAAATATCCCCATTGATTTTGTGAAGAAACCACCAGGTCATCATTTTCCAAGAGACTGTCCTTTGATATGGACCTGGCTGAAATGTCCTTTCTAAAACACAGCTCTTGACTTCACTGGTTAAACATTTATCAGTCCTCCAAAAATTATACTTTGCAAGTCTTGATGTCCAAAGTCATATTAAAAGAACCAAAGGAAAAGAAAATGTAGTCAATAAAATACAAACACTCAATTGGCTATGATGTACATTGGTAGGTATGGTGATTAATATTTGGTAACATCCATCAGCGAGGTGTCATTCAAATGAATGACAGGGTCCTATCCCTGCCATATGACTATTATTGGGTAATTGTATCACACTTGGGCTAAATCAAATCAGGTGTGCATAAAGTCTGAATCGGATTAAGGTGTATAGTGTTATAAACGTGTTACTTTTAAAAATCTACCAATGCTGTTTGCTCTCTCATAACTACCTACGACACAGTTTAAAGTTACCAGAGATTTCAGTACCAGGAGTAGACTAGTTTTTTTTTTCTTCCCATTAGGCTAGTGAGGAAGATTCAGTTTGAAATACTACCCAAAGATTTCTTCTGTCACTTCACCCTGTTCTCCAATGTCAGGTAAAATGGGGTTCATCCTGCACTAGAATCACCAGGGAACCTCGTGAAAAATGTAAATTTCTGGGCACCACTCCAGAAATACTAGAAATCCAGAAGGTAGTTTGAAGAATCTGCACTGTTGACAAAAATCCCCTACTCTCTATCAAGTTTGAAAATCAATGGGCAAGGCACAAAGACAGGTGGTCAAGTCTGACATCTGCTTCCTAATAGCTGTGTGACCCTGAGTGAGTAACTTAATGTTTCAGAGTCTACTCTTACTCGTGTATACAAAGAGGATAACACCAGCCCTGCTTATAACAAGGTGGCATGCAAGTTGAAATGAAGTAGCCTATGTGAAACTGCTTCGTAAAGTACATATGCATAAGACACTATTACTGTTGCCTAGTCATTTCCCTCCTCCTTATCCATTCAGCTGGATTAGGATGCCATGGGTAGCAATTACTGTCAAACATGGGCAAAGAATTAAAGAGGTGTTTGATGTCTTCATTCTAATTCTCACGAAGTCCGTTTTAACCTCATAATTGTAAATTACGAAAAGGGATGTGTCTGTCTTCAATCTTTTCAATAAGCATTGGCTTGTAAAATTTTTCTCTATGATGTCATCCGTGTTTTGAATCTGCTCTATTTATCCATCTATTATGTGGAAAATTGGAACTTTCAGATGAGAACTTCTCTGCTCTCACCCAGCCATGATGAATTACCATCAGTAGCAACAGCTCTTGTGAAAATAGGGAAATATGTCTGCTTCAGTACACATGGCTAAGAACTGATCAATAGAATGGATATTTCTTGATTCTAAAATAATATTGATTGATATACACTTTTGGTTCAGTAACATCACTTAGGATAAATTACATATGCAGAAAAAGGTATGTATTTATATAGATGTATCTTTTTTTAATCAAAAATTTTTTTAATGTTTTATTTTTGAGACAGAGAGAGACAGAACATGAGCAGGGGAGGGGCAGAGAGAGGGAGACACAGAATCTGAAGCAGGCTCCAGGCTCTGAGCTGTCACCACAGAGCCCGACACAGGGCTCGAACTCACGGACCATGAGATCATGATCTGAGCCGAAGTTGGACGCTTAACTGACTGAGCCACACAGATGCCCCTTTATATAGATGTATCTTAATTTTACTTACAAGAAGGAAATGAAATATAAAAAAGGGGACAGAGTTGTGTCAAATTCATGTCAGTCTTAGATAAAAAACAATTTAATCTGATAAACCCATATGAAGTGACATAATCTCCAAATAATGATTAGAAGATGTTAAAACAAAAATGTAATGGCTAGGAAATAAGATGTATGTGCTAGATTGTAGTACTTGTTTAAGTATTTATTTCTCCACCTTCTAGACCCATTTCTTTGATAGCACTCCCAATGGCCTGTCCCTCCTAGAGGACACTCAGGACCCAAGATGGCTATCAACCTTGGCCATGAGACTTGATTTTGCCAGAGAAATGTAAGTAGAAGTGACATGTGCTTCTGGAGCAGAAGCTTTGAGTTACTGGCTAATTCTGCAATCACTCTCCCAGTAATGCTCCAAGAAAGCAACTGCCTCAGATAAGGGGTGCTCCTTCAGCTGGCATCACAGATGAAGACAACATGGAGGAGACCTGATGTGGACTGCCATTGTCATGTCACTAGAGTGAGAAATGAACCTTCGTTTTTCTGAACCGTTAAGATTTGAGGGGCTATTTGTTATTGTAGTATAACCCAGTGGGACCTAATTCACGTAGTATGTTCATTCTATTCCACCCTCTCCTGTTTTGTTTGTAATAAATACTTATAAATAAATACTGACAGGGAAGTTTGGTTATGCTCCATATGCGAGTCTTGATCTCTGGCCATAAAACGTATAGGTTAGTTGCTGGCTAAGAGGAACACTTTTTCACAGTGAGCATACAAAATGTTCACCTACTAGGCTGGAATGAACGCAGCCCATCAGATGGATGGGAGACTAGGGGCTGTGATGACATGCTTGGACAGAACAGAATAATATATATATTTTCTAACATTTATTCATTTTTGAGAGACAGAGACAGAGCGTGAGTGGGGGAGGGGCAGAGAGTGGGGGAGACACACAATCAGAAGCAGGCTCCAGGCTCTGAGCTGTCAGCACAGAGCCCGACGCGGGGCTTGAACTCACGAACTGTGAAATCATGACCTGAGCTGAAGTCAGACACCTAACCGACTGGGCCACCCAGGCGCCCCAGAACAGAATAATATTTTATGTTAGCTATGGTGGGCTTTGTTGTCCATTTGTGGTTTGATTCTGCTATTTTATGTTAGCTTTGTTTTTTGAAAAACTGAAATGATTTTATTTTTCTCTTTATCAGTTTTCAATTATGCGTTATTTTAGAATTTTTGTAGTGGTTTTGAGTATGCATCCTTGTTTTGAAACAGTTTGCCTTAAATTAGTATTTGTATCACTTCCCAAATGATGCAAGAAATCTAAGAGTATTTAATCCTTGGATTCTTCTCCTGCCCTTTGTGCTGTGGATGCTATGGTCTTCTACATGGCATGATTTCTGTTGAAAATTCAGTTCTTAGACTTGCCACTTCTTTGAAAATAGTGAGTTTTTTTCCCCTGGATGCTTTCATGACTTTTACTTTTGTTTGGGTTTTTAAGAGTTTGACATTGAACTCTATGTGCCAGTGTAATTTTCTTTCTTTATCCTGCGTGGGAATCACTGAGCTTACAGAATCTGTAAATCGATTTCTTTAGTATAAGATCAGTATGAACACTTTGTAATTAACTCTGAGACTAATGCTCCCATAAAAACCAAAGATTTTGATAATTACAAAAGAAAAAAGATAAAGTGAGATTTAATCAAAAGTTGAAAACTTCTACTCTTCAAAGGACATCTTGAAGACATGAAAACATGAAAATACAGACTGGGATAAAATATTCCCAATAAATATATCTGACAAAAGATTCATAGCTAGGATGACTAAGGAATTCCTCCTTGGGGAAAAAAAGAATTCCTCCCAATAATAATTAAACAAAAAGCCCAACTTAAAAAAATATGCAGAGGCTTTGAATATATAAATGACCAATAAGTACTTTTCAAAGTACTCTACATCATTATTCATCATTGGAAGTCCAACTTACAACCTGATGAGATACTACAGCATGTTCATTGGAAAGGCTAACATTAAAAGTTTGACATCATCAAGTGTTGCCTATGATATGGAGTCACTTGGACTTTCATATGTAGTTGATGTACAATACTAGTCACACCTTGGAAAAAGGTTTGGTAGTTTCCTATAGATGTAAATTTAGGACTCAAGGAGGTTATGTGATTAATCACAAAAGTGCATCAAAAGTCAAATGTATTTCTTTTAATGATGATGTCTCTCACTTATTTATTCACCTGTACATGGATGTCTGCTGCTTCCATTTTGGGGTCATTATGTATAAAGCTGCTATGAATATGCATCTACAAGATTTGAATTAACATCTGAAGAGGATGTTGAGAAATTGAAACCTCAAAAATTGCAGGTGGGGATATAATTGTATAACTACATTGATGAGCAATATTTCTAAAAATTGAACAAGTGAAGAATTGTAGAGGTACCTAAAAAACTACTAATATTCTGTTCTTTAAAATCTGAGGTTTGAGATAGCCTTGGAGAAAAACCCAGAATGCAGCTTTCCCCTGCTCTTTGGAAATACCAACTTCTAAGAAATAATCAAGATATTTAACAACTGTGTGGCTTGGGTACTAGCCAGTAAGATGGGTGCCTGGCCTGGAGGCTCTCTACTGTACCTGGGGTTGACTCTGAGATTAATGGATTAGAAAGGGGTTCAAGCACTCCAAGAGATCGTGAGAAAGGGGCCAATGGCAGTAGCTCAACTAACCAGTGTGAAGGTAATTTTGGATTTTAACAGGTAATATAGTAAAATAATATCACTTGTACTTAACAAGTGGTACCAGCACTTTCTACCTTGATATCACACCTGGACACATCCTTCTAGTATACTTGGGGGCACCAGAAAAAGCATTAATCTTAAGTCTATCCTGAGGTTTCCTTTCAGTTCTTCCTGGGCCTCTGTTTTTCATTCTCATTGGGTACTACTGATTCAAGACTGTATTTACATCAAATATGACCTTCCATCATTTATAACTAGCAAATCACCAAAAAATTGACCATTAGATATTTCTGTCTTTTATGGGGATTCAACAACCATCATGGTCTCCATTGCATGCCCACACCTGGTACCTTGTTGCCCACCATCATCTTTACCCATTACCTGGGCACCATGCCCTAAAGTTTCTTCTGTTTGTATTAAATCCCCAATTCTTGCTTTTTTTGAATAGAAAACCCAAATCTCTTTTTTTCATCATTCCAGCTTCCCATCCATGCCTGTCAATTATCAATACATTTATTCACTCAAGACATAGTTGGGTCTCTTCTATAAATATGGCACTGTGGAAAAATAAACAAAACTGTACTAGGTCCCTACCCTGATGAAGCTTATAGTCTTACTAGGGAAACATATGTTTAAGAAACAATTACACTAGAAATGCCAAACTGAAAGGGTGCAAAGTAAAGGGGAAAGAGAGGAAAGAGAGCACACAACAGGGGTATGGGAACTGTTGGGTGTGGGGAGGGGCACTGTGGCTTCCTGAAGGAAGTGATCATCATGCTGAGATCTGAAGAATGAGTGGGAGGCAGTCTTGACTGTGGCACTCCCTTAGTAGACACTCCAGGCTGCAGGTGGAACAAGTTGAAATCTCTCTTTAGACACATAGATAAGGGACTTTAATTCATGAAACCAGTATCTAACACCAGCTGGCCTTATTTTGGACTCTACACTGTAGTGAGGCTCTCATGGATTGATGATTATTGCTATCTCTGGCTTCATTGTTCCCCTGTTGGAGTTAAAGACTTATCGATGAGACAAAGACACTCATAAATGAGCAAAACAATTTAGCTCTATAGCCTGGGACATTATTGTCAAAAGGCACTTAAAATAAAAGCTTAAGAGCAATTTCTTTCCATGTGTGCTGTATGATTGGTGCTCTAGTTTCCCTACTCCCCAACTCTCCCTATCATTCAACACTTGGAAACAACTTAATTCCTTACAGCTTAAGTTTTTTTTTTTTTTTTTAATGGAGCTATTGTTTAAGGAAAAGGAGTTGAAAATCTCTTAGGAGAAAATAAATCTATTAAAAATATAAAGATTCATTTTCACATTAATTTTTAAAAGGCAGTGTGAAACTGAGATATCACCTCACGCCAGTCAGAGTGGCTAAAATGAACAAATCAGGAGACTGTAGATGCTGGCGAGGATGTGGAGAAACAGGAACCCTCTTGCACTGTTGGTGGGAATGCAAACTGGTACAGCCGCTCTGGAAAACTGTGTGGAGGTTCCTCAAAAAGTTAAAAATAGATCTACCCTATGACCCAGCAATAGCACTGCTAGGAATTTACCCAAGGGATACAGGAGTGCTGATGCATTGGGGCACTTGTACCCCAATGTTTATAGCAGCACTTTCAACAATAGCTAAATTATGGAAAGAGCCTAAATGTCCATCAACTGATGAATGGATAAAGAAATTGTGGTTTATATACACAATGGAATACTACGTGGCAATGAGAAAGAATGAAATATGGCCTTTTGTAGCAATGTGGATGGAATTGGAGTGTTATGCTGAGATAAGTCATACAGAGAAAGACAGATACCATATGTTTTCACTCCTATGTGGATCCTGAGAAACTTAACAGAAGACCATGGGGAAGGGGAAGAAAAAAAAGTTATAGAGGGAGAGAACCAAACCATAGGAGACTCTTAAAAAGTGAGAATAAACTGAGGGTTGATGGGGGGGCGGGCAGGGAGGGGAAAGTCAGTGATGGGCACTGAGGAGGGTACCTGTTGGGATGAGCACTGGGTGTTGTATGGAAACCAATTTGACAATAAATTTCATATTAAAAAAATAAATAAAAACTAAAAAAATAAAAGATAAATATCATGTGGAACTCCAAAAAGTAAATCAATCAATAAATAAAAGGCAGTGTGTATACAGGTAAGAGGAAAATAATCCCAAAAATGTTGCTTAAAATTTGGGAATTCCTAACACATTTGGGGTTTCTGGATAATATGAAAACAGAGGAAATGAGTTGACCATTTCCGATGAGGTCAGTGGGCCACTGGTTCATCTGACTATGTAATTAATTGTAAGGTGATACTTCTAATTACCTTACAGATCACCCAGGTCATCCTCTTAGAGCTGATCTAGACTGATGGGGCAGAGGAAGCCCTCATTCACTATTAGAAATTCTTCAAGTTTTAATTGCTTCCAGTCAGGAAGCCTTGAATTAGTTTTCACTATGTTGTGTTTTACTTTGTGTGCTTTTGAAATGCCAAAGATTAAGCCTCTGTGGCACCCCACAGCAAGACTGGCCATTATGCATCTTACCATACAGCAATAGCCTAATATGTAACCAGATTTCATTAAGATAAAACTGAAAAAAGGTCTTGCACTTAAATATTGTGGAAATAAATAAAGACCACCCAAATGAGAACACAGGCTATTTCTTCAGAGCTTGATATAGCAAAGGAGTCAGCGGCCATCACTGTGTTTTGGCCAACTCTAAGAGAGGCAGAGGTGTGGGAAAGCCTCATCACAGAAAGAGGGGAAAGCTTTAATGCACCCTGCTTGGAAGCTGCTTACCCAAGTTAACTAGAAGTGGGACATCCCATGTTACTGGTTAGGGGTACATGTTTGGCTTTCTCTGATCTTAACTTGTAAGGAGGGGTAAAAGGCCAGGAATCACAATTATAACAATAAATAAACTGCAAGGAATAACAAAGAATAACAATAATTAAGACCTGACCCCTGTGGGCCAATGTTAAAGGGGTGTTTGCTTGGTTTTCAGGGTTGTTCTTGGGAGACAGCAGTCTGATTACTGCAAGTTTGACTTAGAGATAACCAGCTAATTAATTTCTTCGGATGGTTGCTGTGGTTGGTTTCCAGAGCTGGTTGCTGAAGATTGTAGGTTAAAATTTATTATTATTATTATTGTTGTTATTATTATTATTATTATTATGCCTAGCCATTTTATGTTTCTATGTTCAGTCTTTCAATATATTTATGAGGTATACATCTTAGAAAGTGTAAGTGTCTATGTGTCTTGTTACGCTGGGTTTTGTTTTACTTCTGGATTTTGCAAGTTTCTCAAGTACCTTGTTATCACATGATTTAGGGGATGTTAAGAGATAGGACAACAAAGTTTGTAGTATAAAACTCTCTTTAATCCTATCTGGGCAGAGGCAGGCAGAGCTAATTAAACTCTAGAAGGATACAATACAAATGGGAAAGACCGAAACCCTGAAACTCAGTTGGGCAACGGATAGGCCAGGCACTGCCAGGGATGAAAAGGAAGAGAAAGAAGGTTCAAGAATCCAACTCTGATAGAGATTTGGGATCAAGTGCAGCCTTAGAGGCACAGAAAAAAAAAATCAGTCGTTACATTTATTTACTATCATTAAATATGCTTTCAGTTCATGCTAAGGGCTATGTTGAACATCTTTCCTTCACTATTTTGTATGTTCCTTATTAAAATCCTCTGAAGTCAGTTTTTAGACCATCGCTTTCTACAGATGGGAAGATTAAGGATCAGAAAAATTAAGTGTTTTGCCCAAATCCCTCAGTAGTGAAGAATTCAGCTGGTATTGCAGACCAACAGGCTGACTCTGGAGTCACATTTGTGTTTGGCCCCTCTTCACTGCCTCCCAAGCTCCTACTCCAAGTGGCCTACTATACGCCCTCAAGCTGCACAAGTCTCTTGGCACCAGACAGCCCTCTTAGGGAATTTAAGAGAAAAGTGGCTCAAATGGTGAGGATTAAAGTATAATGCCATCTTTCCCCAAATGTCTCCTCCTTTGAGCAGAAAGAACAAAGAAATTTTCAGTCCATTGCCTAAGCAAGTAACCAATCAGAGTAAGAAATTCCAGTGTCTCCTCCATTCTTTACATTTTTTTATATGAGAGAATGTTGAAAATTCTTCTTTCTGACCTGCTTGGGAGGGGGATGTAAAGAAGTTCCTAGGGAGAAGAACACTAGAGGGGATTGGGCTGGTGGAGAAAGTCTTTGGCATCTGAACTGGAGTTTCTCCACACCCCTTTTCTGTTAGGAGGTTGTTAAATTATTATTTGCTAAGTGCAACACATGGTGCCAGATGGTGAGCCATGGTTCCACAACAGAGCACAAGAGAAATTCAAACAGATATATTTATTCTCCCAATGAAAATGAAACACACAGTACTTCTGGAGGGGATATACAGCATGCCTTGAAGTGCCAAATGGGAGGTCAAGGCAGAGCAGGTAGGGTGTAAAGGGAGATGGGGTGGGGAAGGGGAAGAGAGAGAGATAAGGAAGGGGTAAAAAGAGGGTAAGGATCCATGGGTAGAAAGCTTTGGGGTTCTCAGGCTAGGGCTGGATTGGTCAACTGAAACAACAAGAATTTTGGTAACCCCCATGGGTATACATAATGGGTGCATAAGGCATTCAGGTGCCGGCAAGTAGGCAAGACTATTGATCACAAGGGTGATTCTATCAGGAAGTTACATTTGCTTGTCCCTCTGTAGGTTGCTATCTAGGACATGTACTTGCATGAGGCATCTATTCAAAGTTAAAGGTCTCTATAGGCCACTTGGCCAAACAAAATGGATGACAAGGCAATGATACCATCAAGTAGTTTAGCTCAACTTGACACTTCTCTTTAGTAATCAGTTTACATGAACAGGGAAGAGTATATAGAGATGACTGATGGTGGTAGGGATTCTTCACCTGGGGTTCAAGTTCTGGAAAGCCTGGGGTACAAGTTCTTGGCACCAACTGTTTGTTGATAGCTCTCTTTAGATTGTGGACTACTTACCACCCTTTTAAACTGATGAATTTCAATAGAAAGGTATCATGAAGTTGAGCAGATAGAAGGTATTCAGAGGTGGGTAGAGAGGAATAGCATCCTCTTTAATTTGGAAGCCTCGGTAATGATGTAATACCTGGACCAAGTCTTATGAAATGTACTTCAGCAGCAAAAGAAGCTTGGAGAAAAGTATGTGCAGTGCAAAGAAAGGGAGGACTACATGAGCAGAGGGGACTGCCCAAGTGGGAGGACTATAAGCAGACTGGTGTGCATAGAGTCAAAAACACAAGGTGGGTGGCAATACTGAACCAGAGATCCTTAACCTCTCTGTAAATTCAGGATTATTTGTAACAAAGAGGGATGTTGACGATGCAAAGAAAGTCAAACGAACACAAGCACTGTCAAAGGAAGCTATAGAGAGGTTAGCACCAAAACTGTAAGCTTCTCAGTGACCATGCGTTCTCCACCTAGCAACCATTTTGAGGGGCCAGAAGACCAGAAGGGTAAATAGTTTATAACTATCTCTGAGACTACCCCTCTGCCTTCAAAACCACAAGTCCCTCTCAAAAATTGAGAATTATAGAAGAAGGCAAATCATTAAATAAAAACTCATTTTTAGGTTCTTTGTCAAAATCACTGGTCATGATCTTCTTTGATGTTTAAGAGACTCACAAATAGATTCCATACAGACTTTTTTTTTTGTCTTGGAAAGTCAGATTCTTTTTTTTCTCTGATATGACTGTAAGTGAAGACAATAACCATGCCTGGTCTGTTCACCAATGCATACTGAACCAGTACCAAGGACAATGTGTGGAGTACTGGCAATTGTGAATCATTTAGTGACTTTATATCCAAAAGAAAAATTCTTGATAATCTTGATAATGCCATTTAATAAAATTATTTTTTAAATATACATAGATGTTTTTTAAGTTTATTTATTTTGAGAGAGAGAGAGAGAGAGAGAGAGAATTGGGGAGGGACAGAGAGACAGGGTAAAAGAGAGAATCCCAAGCAGGCTCCGCACTGTCAGCTTAGAGCCCAGCATGGGGCTGCAAACCACACGAGATCATGATCTGAGCCAAAACCAGTAATCAAACGCCTAAATGATGGAGCCATCCAGGCGTCCCAATACGTAGTTCCCGTTAAAAGTGTATAGCCCATTTATTTATTCACCTGTTGATTGCACTTGAATTATTCAGAGTTTGAGGCTGTTAGGAACAAAGTTTCTATGAACATTCATGTATAAGTTTTATGTGGATGTATGTTTTCATTTCTCTTGGGTAAATACCTAGGAGTGTAATTGCTCAGTGGTAGGGTAGTCTTATGTTTACTTTTGAAAGAAACTTCCAGGGCACCTGGGTGGCTCAGTCAGTTCAGCAGCTGACTTCCGCTCAGGTCATGATCTCAGAGTTCATGGGTTTGAGACCTACATCAGGCTCTGCACTGACAGCTCAGAACCGGAGCCTGCTTAAGATTCTATGTCTCCCTTCCTCTCTGCCCGTACCCTCGCTTGTGCTCTCTCTCTTAAAAAACAAACAAACAAACAAACTAACTAACTAACTAACTAACTAACTAACAAAAACCGCAACCATCACCAGAAAACAACCTACAAACCATTTCCCATTCCATTTTCAGGTTACCTTTCCACCAAATATGTTTGAATTCAAGTGGTTTCATATTATCACTGAATTTGATGGTGTGAGTCTTTTAATTTAGCCATTCTGGTGGGCATGCAATGGTAACTCAATGTAGCTTTTACTTGCATTTCTATGATGAATAATGACAATGAACACTTCTTTTCTGTGCTTATTAGTCATTCAAATATCTGTTCAAAACCTTTCCTCATTAAAAAGATTGGGCTTGGCTTCTTAGATTGAATATAACACCTGAATGTGAATTGTTTTTCAGATATACTTATTTGGTCTATTTTATCATAATGTGTTGCATCTTTTCATTTTTTCCGAAGAGTCTTTTGAGGAGAAGTTTTAAAATTTCAATTACAGCCCAATTTATCAATGTTTTTCTTTTATAATTTTTAATTTCTGAGATTGACTAGTCTCAGAAATAGTTGCAAGGTATTTTCTGTAACCTCTGGCCCCTCAAAGTTAGACTTTCAGCTCCAGTCATGGTGTAGTAATCCAAAGCAGGCCAACACGCCCACTCCAAGAAACAGAAAAGCCAGTTACCAAAGACCTATGTTTGAAGATATTGGGGAGCTACAGAACTAATAAGAACTAGATTATCTGGAACTCAGATGGGGGTTGGAGGGACTTCTGATGTGAGCTGAGAATCACTAGTCATTTTTTCTCCTGGGATATTAGCTGATACAGGCTAAAGACTGGCTAAGGCTTAATCCAGACAGAGAAATTCTACTTGAGCAAAGAGTAAACTTGAAAATTTTTTTGCGGGCACTAGATCCTGGCTGATGGATTGGAAATTTTAAGAGGCCCCAATGCCATTGGCTTTCCTCACAAGACATTTACTAAGTTCTGGACTGTACATGGGATGCTAGGAGAATAGACATAAGGACCCTAAAGCATGAGCGAAATTTCCAGTAATCTTCATGTGCTTCCAAGACAAAGTAGAGAAAAGCTTTCTTGGCACATAAGCACTTTCTCTTTTCTAACTCTTGCCAAATTTTGAATCTTTGGCAATGGGATGTTCAAGAACTAAGCTCAAATCCCTTGAGACAGGCTTGAGTCTCCTGCTGTGTTCTAGGTCTAGAAATTCAGGGTTACAAACTAACATCACGCAGGCCACACCCCAGAAACAAGGATGAAGCAGAGAAGGATCAGATTTTATTCACAGTTTAGTCTAGTCCTGAACTAGCTCATGCTCTGCTTGGATTGAGAAAACAGGCTTTCCCCTACCTTCCAAACAGAGCAGAGGGTAACTTTCTTTCTGGGACAAGTGTCACTTGTAACTTCAAGGGTTATTTTAAATACAATGTCTGGCAGAATTCAAAAAGTACTAGACAGGCAATGCAGAATAAAAATGTGGCCAGTAATTAAAGAAACAAACAACAGAGGCAGGCCCACAGATGGCCCAGATAAGAGAAATACCAAATAATGATTTTATAATGGCCATGATAAGGGAAGATGGATAAAATGGAAGAAAAGAGTTACAATTTCAGCATAAATTATAAAAATCATCAAATATTGTAGAAATTAAAATAATTGAATTACACATAAACTGAACAGGCTTAACAGCAAATTAGAGATAGCAAAGATAAGAACAGTGAACTTGAAAATGACTCAATAAAAATTGTTCAAACTGAAGCCTAGAGAGAAAAGATAATTAAAAAGAAAGAGTTTAAGAGATGTGAGGGACACAGCTAAAAGTCTAAACATACATTTGGAGCCTTAGAAAGTATTAGAGGGACAGACAAGAATGGGTCAGAAATAACAGCTGAAGAAATGATGAGTAATTTTTCAAAAATGGTGAAAAACCTCATCTCAGTTTCTATAAGCTTAATGACTCCCAAACAAGCTAAAGAATATTCCACGACCTATTATTGTCAAATTGTTAAAAGCCAAAGGAAAAGAAAAAAATCTTGAAATCATCCAGAAACACACACACACACACACACACACACACACACACACACACACACAGGGTACTTTTAGAAGACAAACTGTAAGACTAAGAGCTAACTTTTTTTTTTTTTTTTTACAATTTTTAAAAAGTTTTTATTTATTTACTTTGAGAGAGAGAAAGAGAACATGTGGAGGAGGGGCAGAGAGAGAAGGGGAACGGGATCAGAAGCAGTCTTTGTGCCGACAGCAGAGAGTCCTATGTGGGGCTCAAACTCACCAACTGTGAGATCATGACCTGAGCCGAAGTCAGATGCTTAACTGACTGAGCCACCCAGGTGCCTCAGAGCTGACTTTTTAATAGACACTACTAATCTTTAAGAAATGAGGAAAATGATAAAAAAAAAATAAAATAGAAACAAATGAGGAAAATGAGAACAACACTGATTAGCAACATTTCCAATTTGGCAAAATTTCTCAAATTCAAGGTGCTCAGGCCTTCCACTGAGCAATTCCATCTCTCCCTTTGATCACACATGTCTATGAGAGCAAGAAATGGAAAACAAACTATCATCAATAGGAGAATGAATAGTTTTATAAACCATGATATAAACACTCAACATTGGTAAATCTCAAGTTGCATCAACAAATGTACAATTACCCTGCACATATATATTTATATATATAACTTGTATATAAAATATTATGTCTTATATAATATATAATACATTACTATATTTTATGTTAATGTTATATTAACATATATCTACATAATTTATAGAGTACGTACTTTGTATAATTTATATGAAATATAAATATTTGAAAATATGTTAATGTAAAATTAGACATATGAAATATGCATCATATAAATATATTTATAAAATCTATGTTTATATATAATGTAAAATGTCAGAATAGTTTGTAATGTTTATCAATATAAAATCTTCAGTCAAATTGTAAAAAACATACGTGGATCAGAGAGTAATTCATAAGGAAAGCTCAATTCTATATATATATTTTTTTAAGTTTATTTTTTTTTTTTGAGAGACAGAGTGAGAGAGAGTGGGCAGAGAGAGAGAGAGAGAGAGAGAATGAATATCTCAAGTAGGCTCTGTACTGTCAGTGCAAAGATCACTACCTGAGCCAAAATCAAGAGTTAGATGCTTAACAGACTGAACCACCCAGGTCCCCCTCTATCTTGTCTAATTCTTTAAAATAATGAAGAAATGAAATAACTTGACAATGATGACTGGTGGAACACAGGCCTTCTTTTTCTTTTTATTTATTCTTACCTGTATGTTTGAATGATCTCACTCTAACATCATTTAAACATAATTAAGAAGCCTTAGAACACAGAGGAAATTAAACACGGTGTGTTTCCAGAGTTGTTTAAAATTTTTTTGATGTTGGAAGGGAATAGTATGACTTAGGGCGTTTCTAGTTCTTTGTGATGCCATCATAAACTCAGACCACTGCCTGTGTAGTGGAGCCATCCATACAAGTGAACTTGGCTGCAAAAATCATAAATAGTATTTCTGTTTCTACTTGATCTAAAAAGTAAGCACAAGTGTGAAATACTCAGATGAGAAAAAAAAATCTACCCAAATAAATCCCTTGAAAACTTATGGGTTGTTTGTTTATGTATTTATTTATGTATTTGTGCGTGTGTGTGTGTGTGTGTGTGTGTGTATAACGTTCCAGAATCTAGTTACTTTTTCCTTTGGGGTCTTTGTTATGAAAGGAAATTTCTTAGTATTTACTGCGTGACATTTCTGCACAGCTTATCAGCCAATGCCCTCTTTGCTCAGAAATGTTTAGGTATTACAAGAAAAGGCCGCTTACTGGGTGTCATAAAACCCATTTTCAGATGTGCTCTTTCCAGATGCCTTAGCTTAACCTGACTGCATGGGATTGTTTAGCATGATGGATGGTACCCTGTAACATCTGCAGGCTGCAATGATTATCTGAAGTTACGGTCAAAGCCAAGCCCCATACCAAAAAATGAGTAACTTGTATTCATGAAAGTGGTTTTACTTCTTGCACAAATGGCCAACAAGCTGTTATGCTAAAGGGTTTTGTGTATAAATTCATCAAGGGGAAAAGGTCACTTAAAAGAAAAAAACTCACCCTGTGAACTTGGAAATCTAAGTATGAGGGAGGGGTAAGAATTAAAATATACTATAAATCAAGCAGCTTTTGAATTTACCTTCCATGCTAATGACTTCTACAGTGCTCCTTACATCAATAGGGTTTCCAAAATTTAAATTATTGCCTCTCAAAGTTTTACGTAAAAGGTAGCTAGCTTACCTGTTTTAAATGAGCAGAGAGAAATTTTATCATTCATTTGTGATCTCTCAGGGACCGAGATTACATAAAGATTTTAATGATTTAAACAAGGAAATCAGATCAGATTATGCGGCATTTATCACACCTCTCAGCAAAAACAGACTAGAGGCACTTTACTTTTTCTTTCCTCCTCTTTTTTTCTCTGCCTAGGAAGAAAATTTTACTGTGAAAATTTATGGGTGAAGACATAAAGCTGCAACCTAAGCAGATGGCATGGTAGTTTGACCTTAACTTTCATTTTAAATCAAGCTCAGATCACTTGCATTCCAAAAAATAGTAAATTGCAATTTTTTTCCTGCTTTTAACAGTGAGTCACACATACATCTCTGAACAGTATCATTTCCTTGGGGCACAAGGACAAGTACGTATGGACTGCTATTTCCTTCTTGACTTTGAGAGCAGAATGGATGGCATCCTTATTATGGAAAGATCAACACCAAATGTCACCAGAAATCCATCAGAGAGGTACTTTCTACCTCATTGGGCCAGCCAAGCACTTCTTCCCATTAACAAATAACCAGTTGGACAATAAACACAGGGAAAGGAACCAGTGGACTTTACCAAACCGAAGGTAGACTGTATCAAATACAACAATGGGCTCTTTGATACCTTCAGTTGATGGTACCATATGAGGCAGAGATGAAGGAAAATGAATCGCTGCTGAAAGATACAAAATTATAAATAAGAAATTTGCTATAGGAACTTGAAAGATGCCTAGAACTTGAAAAGTCCTAGAATTTAATCTTCACATCTACTTCTCAAAAGCCTTGCAACGTGAATACACTTTGATCCAGCCACCTAATTCCTGATGGTCTCAGCAAGAACTGTTTTAATACATGTGCAAAGCTATGCATCCAAAGATTGCTTTCACAGCACTGGTTATGATACTGGAAGATGTGGACCAATCTGAATATCTACCAATAGAAGATAGATGAAATAAATTATGGCACAGCCATCCAACAGAGTATCATAGTTATAAAAATAATGCAGATCTTTATTTATAAGAAGCACATTATGAACTAAGTTCATAAAAACTAGGCTACCTAATAAAAAGTACAAAAATAAGTAAAATGCAAACCCATCTTTGTAAATATTTTCCCTCAATACAAAATCATGGGGAGAATGGATTTTGATTTAAATAAGTCACAGGAGAAAGAGTCTAAGTACTTAGAACAAAATCTGTTTAGAAGAATAGAAGGAATCTTGGCCAGCACTTCACACCAAACACAAAAATCAATTCTAGATTGATAGTTGATCTAAATGTAAAAGATAAAACAATTAAGGTTTTAGAAAAATAAAACAGAGTATCTCCTGTCCTGGGGTAGTTCAAGATTTCTTGGGCAGAACACAAGAAGTGCTTTTATAAAAGAAAAAAAAGGTAATTTGCATTACATTTAAGGAACTTTATCAAAAGAATTTATCAAAAAATACCATTTAGAGGGTGAAAATGTAACCCACAAAATGGGGGAAGATATTCACAGAACATAAATAAAAGAAAAGACTAGCAACCTGAACCTACAAAGGTACTTGCTAGATCAATAAGGGAAAAAGCAGATTACCTAATAGAAAATGAGACAAAACACATGAATAGGCAAATGGCAAAGAGAGAGAGAGAGAGAGAGATCAAAACATAAGAAAAGGTACTCAGCTTCAACAGTTATCAAAGACATTTAATCCCTAATGAGGTATTATTTCATACCATCAGAATGGCTAAACTAAAAAGAAAGATAATACTAAATATTAGTAAAGGTAGGGAATAATTGGAACTTTCATAGACTTCCAGAAAGTACAATTACTTTCAAAACTATCTCTATTTACTAAAGCTAAATATATGACTATCCTATGACCCAGTGACTTACTTTTAGGTGTGCAACCAAAAGAAATGCATAAAATTTTGTATCCAAAGACTTGTAGTCAATATTCACAGTAGCACTAATCATAATCCCAAACCAGAAGCCATCCAAATGTCCACTCATAGTACAATGGATAAATACTGCCATAGCTATACAACAGAATCCAAGAAAACAATGACAATAAATAAATGTAATGACATGGGAAAGTCTCAACATGATGTTGAACAAAAGAAGCCAGGCACAAAAGAACATAAATTGTAGGAGATTGTTGAGGAAGAGTTCAGAAACAGGTGGAGAAAATCTCTGTTGCTAAAAATCAGTGGTTACCTGTTGGACAGTATCTCCTTGGATAAGCTTGGGCAGGCATTCTCGTGCTGATAATATTTTATTTCTTGATCTGAATCATGCTTGTAATGTACATTATATGAGTACATCCACTCAAAGAAAACAAAACTGCACCCTGTACTTAGATTGTGTGCACTTTTCTGCTATGTATTTTGTACTCCTTTGAAATGTTTTTTTTTTTAAAGTGGGTATAAAGGATTAAAATGTTGTACTGAAATACTGCTTCCCACAAACTTAAGTATTGTTAGTCCTAAGATAGCAGATTATATAGCTTACATGTTAGCATACACCAATTCAAAGAAAGCAAATGCAGCCCTTAGAAAAAAATAGAGACATGTTTGTTACTGTTCTAAAGTCTTCATATTGAGGAGTGTGTCTACAGTGAGATCTAATGTACGTTCTCATTCTTGCCTTTTGTCAATTGGAAGCTCATCTGATTATTTTTCAGCTTTCCACTTTATTTTTTCCCCCATAGATCCTTTTTCTTCAAGGAAACATTTGACATTTAAGATGATTTCATAAGTTGGGAAATACCAGATGACAGAGCTTTACCAAAGAAATATAAAGCGATTAATGTCTCTCACCACATCCTGGCTTTCTTACATTTCTAGGTTTCTTTGCAGTTTTTAAGGGTGATGTCCTATATCCCAGAGGCAGCGCCTGAAATCTAATACTCTGCTCAGTGATTAGCTACATTAATTACTGGCCTGTGTCAGTATTTCAATGGGCATCAGAGGAGGCTTTATGGTTCATCACATCAGGGGTCCAAGTACTGAGGAGTCTGAGAATGCAATTATGCAACAGATAATTCCAGCCAGCTAGAGGGCCAACGACCTCGATTATGACATATAAGAACAAAACTGCAGACAGGGATCTGTGGTTTGCCAAAATGGTTAAATAATATTATATTTCCAAAAATGGCCAGTCAAATTTAGCCCTATAGAGAAAATGATGGTGCTGATGTAGAGATATTTTAAGTCATCTTTTCCTCCTTCTGCAACATTTTCAGCTGTGAGCAATCAGAAAAGAAGGTGGTCACTCAAGCCAATATGTTTTGGCGTAGCTGATTAGAATTATCTAGCAAGCTTAATGGTCTGTGAGAAGCAAATTTGTATTTCAGGGTCTACTCGTCTGGCAAACATTTTAAGCACACTTTCTTTTTGACAGGAATTATTATACGAGAGAAAAAAACAACTTTCAAGTAAACACAGACTCAGGCTGAAGTTGTTATGTTCGAAGTCAGCAAGTCATTTCTTCACTTAGCCAGTATCTCATGTTCCTCTGATCCACAGGATCATAACGTACACAGGGATATCTTCAGAATCTAGATATATGGCTATGCTGTGAAGTTAAATACAATGGCTATTTTTAAAATCACCTACTAAGGTCCAGATTCTTTGTGTACAGATTTCATTTAATTCTCAAACAAGTCTAAACTCACAATACTGGCAGGAGCAGGTTTAAAATGATTGCTCTCCATTACTGAGCACTTACGCTATTCCATGTACTGTGTGAAGATATAATTTAATACACTCCAAAGGTGTGATATCTATTTTCCAGAGGACACTGTATTGGAATCCCAACATTAATGTGTTTAACTGCCATGGATTAAACTACAGCCCCTTGGCAAAACCAGAGAGGAAGAGCAAGAAGCCAGGAGAAGAGGCGGGAGTAGATGACTCTCCAAATGTGGGCGACTTTGCATTGCATTTACAGAAGGATCTCTTGTCCAGGAATTGGCGTCAAGAGGAAGATGCAGACTTGCCATTTCTTCCCCTCATCTGTTTCTTTGCTCTTCTCAGTGAGGGAGAACGATCCTGGGGAGAAGTCAAGTATTCAAAGATTCATTTATCCCCCCGACCCCCCACAAGACCACTGAAAGCAGAACGTCTTACTTTACAACTGAAGAAGCAGACATCTTCCAGTGTCTGGCAAGTGAAACAATTTTCATTTCAGGAGTAATTTTAGGGGCGCCTGGGTGGCTCGTTTGGTCAAACATCCAACTCTTGGTTTCAGCTCAGGTCACGATCTCAGTTTCTTGAGTTGGAGCCCCAAGTGGGAGTCTGTGCTCACAGGACAGTCAGAGCCTGCTCCGGATTCTCTCTCTCCCTCGCTCTCTGCCCCTTCTCGACTCGCACCCCTCTCTTTCAAAAATAAATGAACTTTTTAAAAAAAGAATAATTTTGAATACCATTGAATTTGGCTTTATATTCTTACTCCAGAACTTCCCTATTAATCACTACTCCACCTCCAGCCCACCCCTACTCTCCTAGCAGGAAGATGGTAACCTACTCACTGTATAGTTTTGGTGCCCAGGTGTAGAAAGTTACCCAGTGGTGGCACTGAGACTCTAACCGATGATCCCCTTCAAACCCCGCAGGTACCACACCCTGCATCTCTAATATGAGGTCCTCCTCTAGCGGCACCATAGCTGAGGGCAACATGAGAGCAGTGGTTCTCCCAGTTAGCACGTATCCTCAGCCCTTGCTAGAGAGGGGTATGTCTCATCAGTTGTGGGCCAGGAGCGGGGGTAGTAGTTCTTAATGAGGGCTCAGGAGAAGCTGGTGTGTGGGATAAAATGACGGCACGCTGAGGAACATGGAACTGATGATGCCATAATAAAGGTTATGAAACTAAAAAAAGATCTCATCATCTAAGGAACACAAACGTTACTTTGGATGTGCCCTTTCCAACTATAAAGGCACCCCCCCCCACCCCAGAGATTCTGATTTTCCCTCCTACCTCCACGGGGCGATGTCTGAGCAGAGTCTGCTTTTCCTAATACAGCTAAAACGAATTTTCTATTAATCTAGTGATACCAGAATTTCAGGACACTGTCATTAAGGCAATGCTGCTAAGGAAAAAATCCTTGTGAGTGAAATCTTTCTTCACCACAAAAGTGTAAACCCAGGTAGTGAACAGAGGAGGCATGTCTGTTTTTCACCTGCCATGCGCTGTAATACACTGAGAGGTATTTCAAGGTGGACAGATTGCAGCTTGGAGTCAGGGGGTGTGAGATACGATTTAATACACTCCGAAGGGAGTGTTGGCACTGCTCTCTAGTACTGGGGTGGCACGGCGACGTTACTGAACCGCTCTCTGCCACTTTGGGCCCCATCATCCCAGCCTCTGCCTCCCTATTAAATGCCTCTCTGTGTATCTAAGTAAGGACATTTGCCACTGGAGTTAGATCCTGCTGGGGTAGCCTAGAATGATCTCATCTTGAGATCTTACTTTAATTATATCTGCAAATATATATATATATATATTTCCAGTAAGGTCATATTCACAGGTTCTGAACACATTAGGACGTGAACACATATTTTAGGGGGCTAGCTTTCAACTCACTGCACAGCATATGTTTGTAACAGAGCCTTGAAAAAAAGTTCATATGTTATCTCATTGAAAATTTTAATCATGAGGAATATGAGTAAACACCAGCAATCCAGTGAAGACTGCAACAGTTATAAGGAAGGTGGAGAGGAGGAAGGGGAGGGAGAGTTTGCATCATCTGTGGAGACAATGAGCAAAGCTTCATGGAACAAGTAAAAGCATAAACAGAGCTTGAAGGAAAGGTAGAATTTTGAACCTTAGACTTCTTCTCTGCCCTAACACCGATGATAGTAATTCCCATTATAGGCTTGCTCCGAGGATTAAGAGACGGAATCCATGTAAAGCAATTAACACACTGCGTGTTATATAGTTAGCATTTAATATTCATTTATAATTACGGTGAAATGTTGTTGCTCTTTCAAGACCAGCCAAATAAATCATCCCAATTGCTAATAACATTCCTTTTGCTGTGCTGAATGTTGTGCCCACTATACTTTTAAATGTTTCCTCTATTTTTCTTTCACACATAAACTGATTTTGATTATTCCTTCTGAAAGGTGTCAATCACTTCACAAGAGAAACACGGAAGGTAACATTTATGCTAGAATATTCTGCCACCTGCAGGTAATCACGGGTTGCTGCAATTTTCACAAACGAGCTGCATCTGCTAATATTAATTCATTGGCTTTTGAGGCAGGGGCCCTTGCTCAGAAGCCAGGAGGGCTCAGTAAGTATTTTTCTTCTTGTTAGTATATTATTGTCAATGGACGCTAGTCAGCAACAATCCTTTAAATAAGACATTAAAAATATTTATGCTTTCCTCCCCTGCTCCTAACTGTTGAATTTCAGAAAAGTCACCAACTCAGCTCTTAATAGACTGACCACCTAAATCAGTGGTTTTCAAAGCACTGTTCTTGGATCAGCAGCAGTACCTGGGGCCTTGTTAGAAATGGACCACCCCAGCCTTGTGAATCGCAAATTCTGGGGATGGGGTTCAGGAATCTGTTTTGACAGCCTTGCCAGCTGGTTCTGATGCATGCAGTTCTAGAACCAGACGTCTGGGTGTGTAGATGTGGGGTTTCTACAGAATGGGTAGGATGGGGGACAAAGGGAAGCCGGGAGCCCACGGAAGGGAAGGTGAGGAGGAAAAAGCAGCAGAGAGAAAAGTCTGACCCAACTGCAAGGCTTTATAAATGGGCAAATGCAAAGTATGTACTTCTGATAAAAACAGATCTTATGTATTAGCAACAGTAGGACCTGAATACTTTTTTTTTCTAGCTAGAGTTTTATTTTTTCTGTCAAAAGTTTAAAGGAAATGTGGGCTTTGATTGTTTTTCATTTTTTTCTGATGTTAAAATCATTTAGGAGATTAAACTAAATCTCTTAAATAAATAAAATTTTCTTCATGTGCATAGTTAAGCCCGAACAGCAAATCCTTTCCAGTTAAAAAGACCTGTTATTCCACCTTGCTTCATTTAAAGTCATTTAAAAAAATAAATATACACGGGTCACTATTGTCAAATACATGAAGGTACACAGGAGCGGGAGAATATTCTTATTTGTAAATGTGGATTTGAAATCAAGTCATTTCCTCCTTTATGTCAGTATCTTAAAATTTTTTCATGCTAAAAAAGTATGTTGGGGCTTTTAATTCTCTTTAGCTACAAAGCATCACAGAGGGGGTAAAAATGTTGGGAGCGCATATACAGACAGCTAGTCAAAGTATGTGGTGGTGAGAGGGAAAGAAAATGGAACATCACAAGAATGGCTCTCTTACCTGGCCACAGCTTCTGTGGGGTAAGAACTCAGTTCAGTAACACTTGGTGCCTCCTGAAGAAGTCAGGGAAGGACTGCAGACAAACAGGTGAGGGCTCCCAAGTCAGACCGCTTAGGCTGGAATCCCATCGTCACCATGAACTAGCTGGCCGAGGGGCTGGAGCACATGCTTAAGCTCCCCTAAGCTCTGCTTCTCCTCTGTAAAATGTGGCTAACAACAAATGTATCTCAGGAGGAGGTAGGGGAGCATCTCCAACTGGTGATGGAACCAACGCCGGTTCTCAAACTTGGCTGAGCATTGGAATCACCTGAGGGTCTTTAAAGACTCTTCCAGTAAGGGAGGTCACGCGGAAAGAGCTTAGCATCATGCTTGCCCTAATAAAGGAGGGTGATCCCCATTGGCGATTACTATTGCTGCACATAAAAGGTATTCCTCTCATCAGGGGCTGCAAGCCTGGCTGCACATTAAAATCACCTGGAAAACATTGACACTGGGGCCCCGCATGAAGCATTCTAATGTGCTCGATCTGGAGCAGGACCTGAACATTTTCTCAAGCTCTCTAATGTGGAGCCAAGGTGGAGACCAGAACAGCTGGGCTATTTGTTGGAAGATGATTAAATCTGGAACCTTCTTCACAGTCTCATAAGGGAAACACACAAAACTAAAACGGACTATGATCACAGTAGCCTAAGACTTAAACATTTAACTTTGTGCTAAGTATCATATCTCTTTATGGTATCTTTTTTTTAATGGGCATTTCATGAAAATACTGAAGTTGAGGTCTACCTTCTGCCTTATATTGCTATTTTACCTAATTAATAATCCAGATGAATATATTATATATCATATTTTAGGTGTCACATCTCTATGACATTATAGTCAAGATATCACATTTCTTTTTGAGAACACCATAAGGTGGGTACTATCACTGATACAAAAAAAAAATGTTTCTCTATTACTTTTTAAGAAGCCAAAGAATCCCTTGTCTCATAGAAATGGGAGGCAAGTCTAGAACAGATAGGATGGATGCCAGAATCACAGAGAGAGAAAGCTTCTCTGCATAACCGAGGCTGAGGCATATAAGATGTGGGTAGAGAGGAAGAGAGAAGAAACTGGAAATGGACAGTTGAAGAGTGGGGTGAGGGGGTGAGAGGAGCAGCAGGAGGAGGGGGAAGCAGCTTCAGCAAGGGGGTGGGGGGAGACAAGTTTGAAGAAGACACACATATGAATTCAATAGAAGTATAAACTTTTATCGTTCAATAAAAAGTATCAACTTCTAAAATGCATGGTGTCACCCTAGTTCTTGTAGAAACCAGGTGGTGACCTACTTGATGTGGGGCTTCAACAGTCCACTTCCATGGACAAGGAGGCACTGGTGCGTGGGTGACAGACTCTTTGGAGAGATGTGGCAGTTGAGCTTTGAGCAGGTTAAACCCACTGCCCAGTGCTAAGTGCTAGCACATGGGGGAACTGACTCTCTGGCCTGAATTCTTAGCCACTTCACTTCATTGGGTAGATGGTGGCGACCCTGTGTTCAAAGGCTGGGGATAAACATCTGCTCTGCGAGGAATCACGGAAAATTGAAAAAAAAAGAAGGTATTTGAGAGAGGAGGATGACTGGCTTGGGACAAGACAGGGTAGGGGAGAACATTCTTTTTTTTTTTTTTTAAATTTTTTCAATATATGAAGTTTATTGTCAAATTGGTTTCCATACAACACCCAGTGCTCATCCCAAAAGGTGCCCCCCTCAATACCCATCACCCACCCTCCCCTCCCTCCCCACCCCCCATCAACCCTCAGTTTGTTCTCAGTTTTTAAGAGTCTCTTATGCTTTGGCTCTCTTCCACTCTAACCTCTTTTTTTCTTTTTTCCTTCCCCTCCCCCATGGGTTTCTGTTAAGTTTCTCAGGATCCACATAAGGGTGAAAACATATGGTATCCGTCTTTCTCTGTATGGCTTATTTCACTTAGCTTAACACTCTCCGGTTCCATCCATGTTGCTACAAAGGGCCATATTTCATTCTTTCTCATTGCCACGTAGTACTCCATTGTGTATATAAACCACAATTTCTTTATCCATTCATCAGTGGATGGACATTTAGGCTCTTTCCACAATTTGGCTATAGTTGAGAGTGCTGCTATAAACATTGGGGTACAAGTGCCCCTATGCATCAGCACTCCTGTATCCCTTGGGTAAATTCCTAGCAGTGCTATTGCTGGGTCATAGGGTAGGTCTATTTTTAATTTTTTGAGGAACCTCCACACTGTTTTCCAGAGTGGCTGCACCAATTTGCATTCCCACCAACAGTGCAAGAGGGTTCCCGTTTCTCCACATCCTCTCCAGCATCTATAGTCTCCTGATTTGTTCATTTTGGCCCCTCTGACTGGCGTGAGGTGATATCTGAGTGTGGTTTTGATTTGTATTTTAGGGGAGAACATTCTGGTTGCTGATAGTAATTGGACAAAGATGCAGGCCTGGCAAGTACAAGGCATTAGGCAATATGAAGCAATTTAATGGGGCTGAAATCTAGAACTTCCATCAAAGGACGCCGAGAAATCAGGGGGAAAAGGGTGGTTTGAGTAAAATTTTAGAGTTCTGCATTTTTCTGTAGCTTGGGCTTCATTTGCTGAGCAGTGGGGAGCCATTGGGTCTCTGAGTAGGGAAACGACTGCATGTTAAGAATATGTCAAGCAGCAGTTGAGTTTTCTTACGAAAAATGCAGCCAAAGAATTTTTAAACTGAAAGAGACTTTAGAATTTATTTGTCCCTTGGTTTCAAGCTAGTGGTCCGGGAGCCAGACAGAGCCCAAAGGGGTATTTGGTTTGGTCTGGTCCCCGTGGTGTGCCTTGTCTTTGCTTTTCTTTTAGCTTTGAGCTGGAACACGCCATCTCTGGTGTCTAGGTTCTTCTCCTGGTGTGTCAATGGAATTCTGTGAAATGGCCAGGTGGTGTTCAGAGACAAGGAGAAGGCTTTGCTAAATAAACTTAAAGCAAAGTTCTGACCAAAGAAGTGTTCCAGGGTGTGTTTTATCCTATCCCAGGTTCTATTTCAAAGGGCGGTTTTTTTTTTTTTTTGTTGTTGTTGTTGTTTTAACAGCCACGAATCTTGTGTAACTTTGGTCGGTGAGAACTCCTACTCTAATTAACATGCATGCCAAGTGAGAACCATCTTAAAAACCAGAGACTATGTATCTTGGAAATTGGCACTGTGTCTGTCGTCTGCCATTTATAACCCTCCATCCTTTGTCCACGATGCACATTTAGCAGTAAATGCAGGGCTTCCCCCCATGCCACTTTGTGATTATGCCAATTGATTAATACTGGCAAGTTCGCGCATTTCCCCAAGAGACGGCTGGCTTTCCCACAAGAGTCTCCTATGTTTTCAGAGATGTAAAGCATAGAAGTGGCATGAATATCATGAAATACAGTTTCTTGGCTGTCTTCTTTCCTGAGTCTTGGCCACACCTTGTCTTCTTCCTGTTCATAAGTAAGCCACAGACTAATTGGCCAAAATTTGCATGTAACCCTTCATTTCAGAACACAAAGCACTTTGAAGGGGAGAAAAATAATCATGCACATTTTTAAAATTGAAAGCACTCTCTTAATGATTTTTCCATGGTCACGGATTGAAAACCCACAACTTAATTATTCATGTGGATCAAAGTAAAACACACACACACACACACACACACACACACACATACATATTACATTTTTCAACCTAGGTGCTGTTGTCATTTAGGGCTAGATAATTCCATTATTGGGACTGTCCTGTGCCTGGTAAGACATGTAGCAACGTAATACTCTTTTTACTCATTGGATGCCAGCCAGTAACACCAATGCCCCCAGTTGTGACAACCAGAAATATCTCCAGTCACTGTCAAATGTGCCCCGGGCAGCAAAATCTCCCCTGGTTGAGAACCACTGTTTGATATCAATCTTAATTTTACTTTCCTGTTTGTTACCCCATGCTCTCTAGGAAGCACAGTTGACAGAAATATAAAATTTGGCAATAGGTGAATTAATTAAATGAAACATATTTTAATCTTTCAAAATTAAAAGTGTAAGAGCACTAAAATGAGCTTTCCAAAAGTTGAAAATTGATGAGAAAATATATTTAACTTCTGTTCATCCTGCATATTAAGCTGAAAGGGGAAAGAAAGGGTAAAGAAAATATTTTGAAACTTGGAAATTAGGGCTCTAAAGGAATTAATAGTTATTATTAATGTGACTGTGATATTAATATAGCATGGGGCATGTGAGGAACAGGACATCCTTTCGTCCTGCCTAGAGTAATTACATGGAACGTCTAAACATTAAATCTGGAAAAGGTTTCTAAGCATGATATAGGAACTAATAACTAATAAGATGCAAAAAGAGAACATAAAAGTGACAAAGACTATGTATATTTTTTCTCTTACAATGATTTTTTTGGGAGAATAAGCAGAACGAAATTCATCTCTAAGTTCTCTCATGGCTGTTAAAAAGAAAACAGAGAAATAAATACATTAGGTTCTTATGTGCTGTGTTTCACTATGTTTTACTATGTAGTAGTTGTATTTTGGACATGATTTTTATGTAGTAGCTATCTACACATGTGGAATGGTGTAGAAGTCAATGGTTTTGGAATCATGACACTGTCACATTGACACAAACATAGACAACACTTTGTCTAGCAGTTCTTAACCCTGGATGTGGATTTCACCTACTTCAAGAGTTTTTAAAAATACATAAGTGTTCAGACCCTATGGACACTTACTCTGATTTAATTGGTATGGGAGGAAGCTTCACTATAATTTGTAAACACTCCCTAGACAATGCTAATGTTAGGAACCACTGGTCTAATCCATGGGTTGCAAACAAAAATCATTGCAGGGATGAGGAAATTAAAGCAAATTAATTAGTGGTCCCTGGGTAAGAACACAGGGCCTGGTGGGGACTTTGGTAAACCAGAGACCGGATACACTGCCTAAAAACATCCTGTTGTGCTGTTGTAACCATCTGGAAATGCTGTCCTGATTTTCATCAGAAACCAGACATGCAGGTATTTTAGAGAAATTTCTCTAACTTTTTTGAATACCGTAAAGGGGCCAAACGAAATATATTTGTGGGCTGCCAGTGTGCAACCCTACACCCAGTCCACCTGATCCACTTCACTGAGGAACAAGCTGGGAACCAGAAACTACACAACCGCCCAAAATGATACAGTCAGTGGCAGAGACTGGTACCAGTTGCAGTGTTTGGTTTTTCCAATGATCCCAGATTGCTATGCTACAACCATGATAATGAGAACATTTATGAAGTGCCTAGAGTAGGCCAAGTACTGTGCTAAGTGAAAGCCTTATACATCTTTTTTTGTTTGTTTATTTATTTGAGAGAGACACAGAGAAAACAAGCAGGAGAGGGAGAGAGAGAATCCCAAGCAGTCTCTACACTGTCAGTGCACAGCCGGTCGCAGGGCTTGATCTCACAACTGGGAGATCATGCCCTGAGCCAAAATCAAGAGTTGTCACTTAACCGGCTGAGCCACCTAGGTGCCCCATCTTTTTAAAAACTCTTAGGGAATCTATGGAATGGGGATTAATAGTATCCCCATTTTACAGATGAGGGAAGTGAGGCTGAGAGACATTGACCATAGAGGTCCAGTAGAGCCAGGCATTGAATTCAAGTTCACTTGATCGCAAAGCTTCCTCTGTTAACTCCTTGCACCATGTTTTCCTGGATGTTTCTTTCCACGTTGTGTAAGGAGCCTCTCTCTTGATTGTATTTGGAAGATATGCACATAGCTCTAGTCCTTGGGGCATAAACCAAGGGCCAGCTCGGTGGTGCTCTTCCTGTGCTGTGCCCATATTTCATGTTTATTATTAAAGTTGACCCTGCTTAAGGTAGGAGGTCAGCTCTTCACCAGGTCTGCTGGAAGCCTAGGAAAAATGACAGCCCTAATGAAATGTGCTCGAAGTGAGACCGTGTCCGGCTTACTGTAGTTATGCACAATTTGCCTGTTTCAGAAGAGAGAGAATAAATTGAACATTGGCCTCCCTGTCCTTCCCTGGACGGTCAGTCAGACTGTGTACAAAGACAAAGGCTTCCAGTGAAAAGCACCATAAGGACAGACCTGCTTTGCAATGGGAAAAAATGTGTTTAAGAAGAATGTAGAAGAAAAATGAAGATGGTTTACCATTAAAAGCCAGTCAGAATCAATTGGCATATATGCGTAACTGACTCAGCATTTACTTCCCTCTTCTTTCTGACCTCACTCCAACATTATTCCAAAGCCTGACACTCCCAAAGTATACAAGTATCCTTCAGATTTTCTCCAAATTTTAAATGAGGACTAAAATATTCATCGTCCTCCCTTCTAAGCCTAAGAGTTCAAATTACAAACAGAAACAGGGAGTTCATTCATTTAGTATCTTATCTCTGATCTGCAGAGCCCTGTTCTGAGTACTAAGGAGCTGACACTTTAGGGCATGATATGATCTGACCTCAAGGAACACTGGGTGAATTGGCAGTGTATATATATTATACACACACACACACACACACACACACACACACACACACCAAGTGGTAAAGCAATAGTAGTCATAGTTACTGCTGTGGGTTGAGAATTGCTATCCTAAGTTTTAAGTTGTTTTTATTCCATCAGAAATACAGTTTAGGTATAGGAGAGGGGAAAAAAAACAAGAATAGAGATAGAAAGCTCAGAAATTCTCTAGTATTCCTCCATTCCAGAGACCCACCACTATCAACCTGGCATTTCTCCTACATATTTTTTCATATATATATGAAATGAAGGTTTCCTTTTTAATGCCACTAGGGTCATATAATGAACAGGGTTTCATAACGTGCCTTGTTCTCCATTAAGATGGGATAGAGAACAGTGAAAAGGGTAGCAGAAGAGAAAGCTTCTTCCTTGCATGTGGCTCATTCATTAGGAAGAAGACGAAGTAGTAGCCATTTTGTTTGGGCTGGAGCTCAGTGTACTCAAACCACACATGTGCATGCAAACCACGTTAGAGCCATAGTTGCAGGGCACGTGGGTTCTGGAGACAACACAGAAGATCGAGGAGGAGCTATCATGTCATCTCCTTCTTCCTTCAGTGGAGACAGGGAAGTTAAGACTAAATTTATCACTGTATTTTAGATGATTAATTACAGTTAGATCAATAATTGGCATCTAAATGGACAGACAGCAGCCACTGTGGTGGTTGTTATTTACCTTTACTTTGATTATCTTAAACTCTTCTTGGGTAAACGAATAGGCAGTGTCTTCACTCACTGCTTTCATCATTTAAAAAATTTTTTTATTTATTATGGGGGGCGGAGAGAGGGGCAGAGGGAGATAGAGAATCCCAGTCATGCTTCACACTGATGGAGCCTGGTGTGGGGCTTGAAATCGTGACCATGAGATCATTACCTGAGCCGAAACAAAGAGTTGGATGCTTAATTGACTGAGTCACCCAGAAGCCCCTGCTTTCATCATTTATAGATCCATTAACCAATGGGTCCATCCATTTGTCCACATACCTCCACATTCCATGGACACTTACTGAGTACTGACAGTAAACCAGGCACTGGTGAGATTACAGAAAACAAGAGATCATCTTTGGCTTTAAGAAGCCTATATAGTTTAGTATAGGAGAAAGTTAAGGCAGCAGTTACCATAGACAGTGATTGGAGTTATTCTATACTGTGGGAAAACAAAGGAGGAAAGCTAACACAGGCCCTCAGGAGGGACATTATTTTAGTTTGGCTATATATAAGATACTGTGAAAGAGACACCAGTGTAGGGCCTAAAAGCAAGGACTTGTAGTCAGATGTGAATTCGGATCACATGTCTAAATGGTTGAAACCTCACACTGCTCCTGGATCATGTCTCTAAGTTCATTTTGCAATTTGTAACAGGACCACTTATCCTTCTGCTCCACCTGCCTGAGGTATATATTCCATGTACAGTTAGTTTCCCTTTGGTTCCTTTGTCCTGTCATTTTCCCATCATATTCAATTTTATTTCCACACTCCAGTCCCAGGATGCCAACTGTGCTTCCAGACATCACTTCCTGCCTTGTTTCTCTTGAATAAAAGCATTCCAATAACAGTCTCAGTGAACTTACAGCAATTCTTTTCTAATACTATAGTGTCTGAGATGCTACAGTTACTAAATAAATATTTATTGACTACATGGACAGATAGTTGAAAAGTCAGGGCATCTTATGTGAGTCTCTCGAACTGAAGAGTTTTATAGACACATTTCCCCCTCAAAAATGATTTCTTGAAATTCTAGCTTTACCATTCATTATTGCTTCCTCACTCATGAAATGGCATCCCCCCCAAAGGCAGAATCTTGATATTTTTCTTGCCTGTTCCTGGAGAAATTAAATAATGTAAACTTGTACTAGTGAAAAGCCTTTGAATATCTTAACAGACCATGGCAATATTTTCTTCTTAACGTATGTCCAATTTTGTAATTTTCAGCCATGGAAGAGGTTTGTATCAAGGCATATGATCACTGGCCCTTTCTTGACTCTTTCTTGACTACTTTGTGGATGTGTCCCCCCGAATCAACCATTTCTAATTGAAACATGAGTGTGAAGGTTAGAACAAAAAGAAAAAGAGGAGGACAAAAGAAGAGAGACCTAGTAATGTCACTTTGTCTTACAGGGAAAAGCTAAAGATGCAAAAATATAGACTTTTTTGTTTTTTGAAAGCCGGTTTAAAGTTCAAACTGGTGTCTATGAGAGACCTTCTGGGAGCAAACAGGAGAGAAACTTGGCCTTCTACAATGATGGATCCCACTGGAATGGTCTCAAAGTTCTATGCTTCTGAAGGAATTCTAGCATATTTAATACTCTGACTCCTTGACAAGGAATTAGAGGAAGTAAATGGGAATTTTACATGCAGTCATTCTGACTCCAGAGTTGGTGTTCTTAATATGAGCTGATTGATTGCGTTGCTGTGCTAAGTATTATAAAAACTTTTTAAATTTATTATTGGTGTAGTAGTAGTGTTTTAAGATTTATAGATGATAAAGTTAAAGCTTAAAGGGATTAATTACTCAAGGACATAAGGCTAGGAGGAGAAAGAACTAGGATTCAAATGTAAATGTGAATGTATATCTTAGTTCATTTTTCATGTGAGATCTTTCAGATATGGTTTGTAGAAATAAAATATTGCCTTGCTATTTAAAGAGTTTGTGTTTTAACTTTAATTAATAATAATACTATCCCCACCACTGCACAATTTTTTATTTCCCATTTTAAAGTTAAGGGAACTAACTGATGATTGGGGACACTGAGATGCCCAAGTTCTCATAGACAGCAAATACAGACCCAGAAAGGTCTGACCTTGGTATCCAGATCTGCCCAAGCTCTTAATCTGCACCTTTTTGCTGCGTTTCTTCTTTTGTGTTCTGCCTGCTTCTCCACTGAGCTTGGGGCTTATACTCTAATTCCTAAGTATCAGGGAGACAGCTGTTGCACTAAGAAAGTTAATAAAATGTAAAACTCAGCTGCCACTGCTTACAAGCATCTCTAGAATATAAATGAGGAGAGAATCTTTCAAAAACTTCAACAGATCTGGTTCTTTTTCTTTTAAGCTTTTCATCTGGGTACTCCTTTGATAAATGCAACTATGGGTGGGGATGTTTGCCAAGAGCCTTAGTTGGGAATAAAAGAGTAAGTTAAGGTTGTTGAAAGGGGAATATTGAAGCCTGGAAACAGAATTTTTCTGAGTCGTATACAACAGTTACCCCCAGAGAAGTTGAAATATGCCAATCCACATCAACTGAAATAATGGCATCTTTACTGTTAATACCTCTTAGATCTTCAGGATGAACTGTGGGTTAAGCAAAGCTATATGCATATTAGATCCACTGCTATAAGGGAAATGCCACCTTGGCAGACTCTAATAATGTTTCAGGATGGGGAAGGGAAGCATTGGGAAGGGTCAGTATAAGAGGTCCAGGCTGGATGTTTTTAAGGTGGGTCTTGCAAGGTGGGGAATGGTTGGGATTGAGCATATTCTATGACATATTCTCTATAATCAGTAGACACCAAGAGGACGTTTTAAATTAAGTCTTAATGACTTAAATCCTGATAAATAATGTTTTTTATGTGGTAGGCAGTCCTATCTTCCATGAGAAAGTATTTCCTTCCAGTAACAGGTAGGTATTTACTTTTGCTTTTTCTCAGTATTGTTTAACATATACTTGGCAAAATATGCCTGATCCCAGAATTGTTTCACCAGGAACAGGAAATTACGCTGGTTCACTTCTCAGGAAAAAAAATACGTCAGCCATGTTCAAAAGGAGGCCAAGGCTATATTAATCTGTATTTGCCACAGTCCTCCTTACAGGGACAACATCAGTAAGAGTCTTTCATTTACTAATTACCTGAGGAGGGGTACCTGGGTAGCTCGGTTAAGTGCCTGACTCTTCATTTTGGCCCACATCATGATTTCATGGTTGGTAAATTCGAGCCCTGAGTTGGGCTCTGCACTGATAGTGCAGAGCATGCTTGGGATCCTCTCCCTCCTCCTCTCTCTGTCTATGCCTTGTGGTCACTCTCTCTCTCTCTCTCTCTTCATCTCTCTCTCAAAAATAAACATTAAAACCTTAAAAAAATAATTACCTGATGATTAAGCAGGTCCCAATTTGCCTTTTCTTTTCCCAAGAGCTCTGATCAGATATGATGTTCCTCTAGATGTTCAATAGTCCTTTTCCTCCCCTTATAATGTAAGCACTTCTAAGCTAAAAGAGATAGCAAGGCTGAAAGTGATCCTCTCCCCCTTTAATAGACATTTGTTGTCAAACTTTTGTCTGTATAAAAAATCCATCAGGGAACATCTTTCACATGAAAATCCAGGACCCCACCAAGATATAATTGTGGAGCATGGACCAAGACTCCAAATTTTATTTATTATTTATTTTTTTAAAGCTTACTTATTTATTTGTGTGAGAGAGAGAGAGAGAGAGACAGAGAGAGGGAGAGAGAGAATACCAAGCAGGCTCCATGCTGTCAGCACAGAGACCAACTTGGGGCTGAAACTTACAAACTGTGAGATCATGACCTGAGCCAAAATCAAGAGTTGGACATTTAACTGAATGAGCCACCCAGGTGCCCCCTGAACACTCCAGCTTTTAAATGGACATCTCCTCCCCTGCCCCCAAACACCACCACCACTATCACCAAATGATGCCTGCATAGAAGTCCCAGGACCACTCTTTGGCAAACAATGCAAAGTTGAGTTTTTCTGGGTAGTATAGCATCTGGAATTGCCACCTGCAATTGGTAGGTGATCTCTGTTGAATCTGGACTTTCCTGTTGGTGCATTGCCATCTCTCGGCATTTCAACATGGCCATGTGGTAAGGAATGAATTGGGTTTACCTTAGTTCTCTGGTAGATTATATAACAAAATCAGTGTCCCAGAACTGACAGGATTTGTTCAGAAAGGTAATTCATTCTGTTAATTCTACTAATTATCTTATCCCTTGTCAACTCACTTCTGATGTTTCAGTGGAAGATTATCATACTGAGGGCGATGTTTAATGGGATATTTTTTCAATTGGATATATGGGGAAATACAATTCCTTTCTTTGTCTAAATAAATTCATTTATAGATGATTTTTTTAAACTGATACTACAGAGAAGAATAAAAAAGCATGTAAAAATCACTTAAAATTCTACCTTTTAGGTATCCTAACATTTATGGATAAGACTTTGCAAGTTTTTTTCTCTGGAAACACAAAATTTTTATGAGACTTGGATTATACTATAATATGTTTTTTTGATTCTTTAAAAAACTTACTTTATCATGAACATTGTTTATATTAATAAATTTAGTTGAATACTTAGGAAGTTTTTATTATGAGGAATATTCTCCAGGGAATATATTCTTATACACATTCTTATACACTTATTTTGGCACAGTTGTTTTGTGTGCTAATAATTGCTAATGTTAAATTACTACAAGTAGAATTAGTGAGCCACACTTAACATTTAAACACATGCTATCCAATTGTCTTCAGGGAAAGCTTACAATTGTCTGTTTTATACACTCTCAAGTGCTGCCTACTCAGAGAAGCCTTCCATGATGAAGTCACCATAATTGAAAGTGTATCACCTTCACCCCAATGCTCTTGATACCATTATCATTGTTCACTGCATTTTTTACTATTTGACATGTTGTATCTTTCTTAGTTTGTTTACATTCTCCCCACAAGTGGTAAGACTTTTGTTTCTTTTGTTTGCTCATTCTTGTATGTCCAGCTCTTAGAACAGTGTCTGGAAGATAGCAGGTACTCAATAAATATATGTTGACTGAAATAATGATCTGTTTCTAACAGGAGACATTATCTTTTATACTCTCCTTTGTCAAGAGCCGTATTCCAGTTGAACAGGAATGTAAAATACAGTCACATGAAGGCAGCTTAGCCAATTAGTGTGTTCCACTATACCTGCTCCCCATCTGTTCAGCCATCTCTTCTTTCAAAAATCCCAGATTTGCTTAATTCAACTATGAAAACATTACTACTGTCAAAGTGACAACATTTTTATCCTGCCCATGGAGTGGACCTACCTATAGATCAGGGTTGACAAACTTCTGGAAGAAGCAGATAATCATATTTTAAGCTTTGCCAGACATGTGATCTTTGTCCTAAGACTCAACTCTGTGGTTGTATCATGATAACAGCCAGAGACGATAGGTAAACAAATGCTCTTAGAAAATTCGATTTACAAAAACATGTATGACCAGGTTGGGCTCACAGTCCCCTGTTTTAGATGCAGATCTTTTTATTTTATTTATTTATTTTTTGTTTTTTTTGAGAGAGAGAGAGAGAGAGAGAGAGAGAGCGAGAGCATGCGCGCATGCATGAGCAGGGAAGGGGCAGAGGGAGAGGGAGAGAGAATCCCAAGAAGGTTCTATGCCCAGTGCAGAGCCCAATGCAGGGCTCGATCTCACGACTGTGAGATCATGACCTGAGCCAAACTCAGGAGTGGAACACCCAACAAACTGAGCCACCCAGATGCCCTAGGATCAAACTCAATCAGTTCTCACTGAGTCACTGTTATATGGAATCCAGAAAAGCTCTGTCCAATAAAAGTGTAATGTGAGCCAAATGTAATTTAAAATTTTCCATCTGCCACACTAAAAAAAAGTAAAAAGAAACAGGTGAAATTAGTTTTAATAATACATTTAAGGAGCCAAATATAGTATATTGAAAATATTGTTATAACATATAAAAATTATTAATGAGACAATTCACATTTTATCTGAAAGTTCAGGAAACAGGTGTGTATTTTACACTTAGAGCACATCTCAATTGATTGTGGACACATTTCAAGAGCTCAATAGCCATATGTGGCTGGTGGCCACTGTGTTAGACAATACAGGTCTGGAGCAGATTTTCTTGACCTTGGCACCACTGACACTTTGAACAGGAACATACTTGGCTGTGGGGGCTGCAACAATTCATGATAGGATCTTCAGCAGATATCCTTAGCCTCTATCCACTAGATTCCAGTACTGCCTTCTCAACTGTGACAATAAAAACCGTCTCCAGACCTCACTAAATATGCCCTCCAGGGCAAAAATGCCCCAGTTGAAAACCGCTGATCTAGAATATGTATTCTAAATCCAGATCCATTAATTCCCTGGAACTGAACAGGATAGTTAGTACCTATGTACTCACATTTGGGGGAAAGATGTGAAAGGGGGAAGGAGGAGATCTCTTTCTTTATATAGCTTCCCAAAGGTGTCCCTGACCCAAAGGAGATTAAAAATGAGTGATATGGTAGGAAGAGATGTTGAATTATGCAATTAGGTGCATACTACCAATGAATTCACACTATAAATCCAAACTTTTGCCTGTGCCCTTTTTAAAATGAAATCAATTCCCAGGACAAGCCTAAACACTGCAGTCTTCTTAAACTGTACTGTTGTTTTGCCATTTGGATCCTTTGGTCTTGGGATACTGATTTTGAACAATTAATTTCTAGCATTACTTAGCAAGAAAATCCATGAAGGAGCAAGTTCTGATCAAAATATTACAGCAATGGAGAGGGATTATCTGTACCATTTTAGCAAACAGAGAATCATTATTATTGAAACTCCAAGTCAGCAAAATGGACAGGTCATGACATGGAGAGTTAAATGTACATGCTCGAAACAGCTTTGTGACCTTTGACTGAGGAGGATTGGCCTGCATGCTTTCTGACACTGTACGGGAATAAAAGGAGGAGGTATTAACATTATTGTATCCTTAAAACAGTAGTTCTGATTTATACTCAAAACTTTGCTTGATCAGTTGTATCTATCTGCAAACATCGACCAGGGTTGGGGGGGGGGTCCACTATGATGACAAGGGCTAGGAAGGTAAAGTCTAATTAACTTCTCCTATTTCCTCTAGATACTATAAAATATTGGAAAGAGTTGATACAATTATTAGAATATGAACTATTCTAGTAGCAGACATGGGCATCCAAACAGGAAATACTCCACTATCAGCTTCCATTCTCGGTAATGTACATCTCCTCCCCAAGTCTGTGGAGGCAGAGGGAGGGGGACTCCAGTATTTTTCATGCAGCTAAAATTCATATGCTTTGAATCTGAATCGTCTGAGGACTTTGTGGGTGGCGTTACTAAGAGACTGTCTAATTCCCTCCCCTAATTGAAATACTTTCCTCAATTCTGACTTGTTTTCGTGTCTGAACTCACTTCCGTGTTTATTTGCATAGCACTAGTCACCCTCTCAGAGAAGGCTGAGCCGTCATTTGGTTCACATGTCACATGCAGGGCTGAGACATTTGATGTTATATAATTTCAGACTTTTGATACTATCATTTTATCCTTCAGTGAATTTATACTTATTGTTGGAGACATGTATTGACAAGACTTACAGAAGATGGTGTTCTTCATGCACCTTTTTTTTTTTTTAAAGCTTATTTATGTTGAGAGAGAGAATCCCAAGCAGGCTGTGCACTGTCAGTATGGAGCCCAACACGGGGCTCGAACTCAGGAACCATGAGATCATGACCTGAGCTGTAATCAAGAGTCAGATGCTTAGCATCTGAGCCACCCAGGCACCCCTCTTCATGCACTTTTAAAGTTATGAGTATGTACGAGACCACATTTTCATAGCTCACTTGGAGACAAGTTATTTCAAGTATTACCTGTGATTATCTTACAAATAATACAATTATATTGCATATGTGTTAAAATTATTTATGGGAAAACATATTCCAATTTTTGAAACATTAACATATGCCACAATTCTGCTAACTCTACCTAGGTGTTGCCTTATGTTTTAATATACTAAGATACTCAAGAGTATAAGTGCCCCAGACCCCTCTTGATGTCTGAGAGGCCTTTCCACTTGCTCAGATCCAGCGGGGAAGTGGAAGACACTGACACCTGCCAAAAGGAAGAAGCAAGACTCTGGAGGAGGGTGGAGGAAGGCCTACAGGAGAACAGAAAGAAAACAGACAGGACCCAGAGACATCCTGAGGAAGTTGCGGCAAGAAAGGAAAGCGGCAAGAAAGAAAGGAAATAAATGACCCAGAGCTTGGCTAGGAAACCCAAAGCCAGACGTTTGTCCAGTAGACGGGTGGCTATCAGCTTCCTCTTGAAACACCTCTGCAGGCAGGGTTGTGGACGCCTCTAGCAAGAAGCAAAGTTTGTATCCCCATGCGAGGACCTGCTCATTCCCGGAAGGGTAACTCCTCAAGCAAAAAGGGGTGTTGTACAAGAATGTGAGAAACGGGGGACATTCAGCCTGAGGATTCTAAAATGCCTCCCTGATATCTTCCTGCTAAGTCAATTGAAATTGAAATGGAGCACCTGTGGCTCTCAGCCTTTTGCAAGCATGTGAGGACAACATCATATTAAAGGCAAACAAGGAATCTCCTTCACCGGCATCTCAGGGCTGTGTACCATAAAGTCCGATCCAAAACCTTGTTGGTTTGATTAGTAACTGGAAGACTCTCGAAAAGGTTTGGGCTCATTTTTTCAAAATGCTGGAGACTTGCAGTAGAAGTCACTTTGAATTTTTCTTAACTAAAAACACCCTCAAGTTTTGCCACTGGAGGGCACTAGTCGACAATATTACTCTCCCACCTTTTCCCTGGTCTTTTTTTCCTCCCTAACTTGACCAAGAACTCTAAATAAAGTCCTGTTTCACAGATTAAATTGGAGCTGCTTATCCTTCCATAATTCAGAATTTCAAAGACCGATTTTTTAGAATAATTGGAAACCACGACATTTCATACTCATTTCTGGAATCAATATTTTTAGCCCAGTTTACATTAACCTAGGAATGTTGCTCTCAGAAGACATGACAGGGAAATATTCACTCATAATCAGTTGGCAATTCTTGTTTATTCACTGACTAGATCTGCATGATCTAACCACTGAAAGGGCACGGTTTATTAACATTTAAAGAAAGACTAAATCCAAAATAGATATTTAATTTCACCTTAAAAATGTTATTTTCAGGGTGCCTGAGTGGCTCAGTCAGTTAAGCATCTGACTTTGGCTCAGGTCATGATCTCATGGTTCCTGAGTTCGAGCCCTGTGTCGGGCTCTGTGCTGACAGCTCAGAGCCTGGAGCCTACTTCAGGTTCTTTGTCTCTCTATCTCTCTGCCCCTTTCCTGCTTTCACTCTGTCTCTGTCTCTGTCTCTCTCTCAAAAACAAATCAACATTAAAAAATGTTATTTTCAACTTGTTTCAGAAATACTTTGAGAGATCTTGAGGTATATATCTGAATAGACATTTCCCCCCTTGGTTTCGGCACCCTAGGTAGAGCATTCATTACAGTAATGTTCTTTCAGGAACAATCAATTATCAATAAATACTCTCCCTCTACAGTAGATCCCATGATTCTCTCTTACCACCCGGTGCTACCGAGGCTGAGGTGTCTGAACCAAGGAAAAATAACTTTTTGGGGAAAGCTGTCTTTCAGAACCCTGCTTTGAACCAGAATAATCTGTTCTCCTGAGACTGTTGAAGAGAAAGTAAGCTGAACAACCCACTTTGGAAGGCAAGTTACACAGATTTGTTTTTTTCTTATTTTATTCTGTACCTCACCCCATTTTCTCAGATGTCTTTTTCTTTGTTCTGCATATTATTTCTGCTTACCAGTCTTCTTAGCTATTGCTAGTCTCCTCTACTCACCCCACTCTAAACTCCTAGAGGACTTGGCCAGACTAAAATTGCACACTGGGATCATTTTATTCTCATGAGTTTGCCAACATTTGGGTATTAACCAGCAAAGGTGGCTGAATACAGGGATTTGGGTATTACAGGCAGAGGCTTTTTGCAAAGCTTTTGTTGGTAACATTGGCTCTTATGTAACTCAATTTCCTACTATGTGAGAAATTTCTCTGGGTCTACACTCTAGAACTTTGTCTTCAAAGGAAAAAAAAATTCTATCATCTCTCAAATACCTCACAGGGATGTTTCGACATTGAATTATGTTAAATAATCAATGCCAGCAGAGTGCCAGGCACAGAGAGGCTCAATCAATATGAGTATCTTCTCTACCTTCCTACTTCTGTTTCCTTTTTCTTTTAGAGCCTAGAGCCAGATTTTATATCAATCAGAGCAACTGGGTTGACCAATTTCATAACTTATTTGCTTTGCTCTTCTTTTCTCAAGCTTGCTATTTTACTATATATTTATTTTCAAGTGTATTTAAAAGAAAAAAGGTGAGCCTAAATTAAAAAAAATCATCTAAAAGATTTGAGACAGAAGTAAGTATCTGAAGAATGAGCAGAGGTAGTTAGTTCCTCCTGGGAAGTGATATTCCTGAATAACCCCCAACATTAGATATATTTAATCCGAGACTGGATTACCCCTTATTAATATTCTTTTAGGTGGATCTGTTGATAAGTTAGGGTAGGGATAGTATGTTGTGTTTGAAAACATATAAGCTCACGGTAGCACAAGACAGAGTTCAAATACTTGCTCTGGCATTTACAAGTTAAGTAAACTTGGGTAGGAGAGAACTAAGAATATTCTCTCAGCTATAAAATGGGGATTAATAATCCTTAGCCAGTGGTATTGATATGAAGATTAAGTAAAATTATGAAAATAAATGGGTTCAATATCATATTGTTGCTGTTGTTACTCATCTAGATGGTTTCCTAAGGACCTTCTGATTCTGAAGATTTTATAAATTCGATTGCACGAGGTAAGAGGTTTCTGCTCGTGATACCTTATACAACTGTGTAAGGCTCTGCTTCATCCAACTGCTCATCTCGCTGTCTACACACTCTACACTCTCTCACACTAGTACTTCAGTTCATGTCATTTCTGTGCATTGGAATCTACTCCACCATTTACCCATTTCTTACCTATCCTGCAAGGTCCAAATCATATCATGCTTCTATGAAGTATCCTTGGAACAGAGCAAGAGGACCTGATCTCTCCCTCCTCCAAATATTTATTGTTCTTAACTATTTTCTTCTCACTGGGTACAGCTTCCCTGGTTCCCTAGAAGCCAGATTGGTTATTTAACTGGTTGCTGTATATGACTACAGTGAAGCACGTATCACAAGATTGAACTCCTTAAGAGTAGATAGTCTCTGTGCATCAAATGCGTAACTCCATGCTTAGGAGAGAGTAGCCACTCAACAAATACTGCAGGAGTGAGTTAGGAGACCACTTATTTGGTATTGGCAGTATAGTTTTGTACATTTTACGCTCTGGTAAGAGACTTAAAAGTTCTTTGAAGTCAAGGACCTACACAGAGCATTGATGTTAAAAAGCAAGTCTGGGGAGAAAATAAAAAGCAGAAATAACGTGCTTGCACATGGAAGAAAACACTAACACCCCTGAAGTAGACTTTTAAGAGAATTGATCCTTAATCCGACCAAGCCTTTAGATTCAACCACAATTTATAGGAAATGCAAAGAATAGAGGAACACGTTAATGACACCACAAGGTTGCAATCAGCAAAATCCATATTGTGAGCTGTTCCACCATAGTAATCAGCAAACTACAACTTGTTCCTTGCCTGTTTTTGTATGCCCTCAAACTTAGGATTATTTTACATTTTTAAAGCTTGAAAAAAAAAAGTAGACAAAGAAGAAAATGTGACACAGATGCCTCCTCAAGAGGACTACTGACCCAGTTTTTTTCCAGAAATAAGTTGCAAAAGGAAAACCGAGAGAAATTAACAGAGACTGAAGTCATAGATGAACTGTTTACAATGACTTGATTTCTGATTTAAACAAACTATAAAATAGCAAAAGGAACATTCATAGCAATTATGATGCAATTGATATTTCATAATATTTAGATATTTCATTGGCAATATTTTAAGATGTGACAATGGTTATGTTTTTTTATGAACAGTTCTTATCTTTTGGTATACATCCTGAAAGATTTATGGATGATGCTGTGTGGGATTTGCCATGTAGTAATAAGTGGAGGAGGAAGAGAATTGGGTCGTGGATATAACAAGATTGTCCATAAACTGGTAATTGCTGTAAGTGGATGACTGATTCATGATTCATGGTTATTATACTCTTGTACTTTTAAATATATTTGAAGTTTTATACAGTAAAAAAGTTAAATAATAAAGAAATAAACCAACAAAGTTTGGAGTTCCATCTGGGGCTGACTGCCGTCAAAAGACCTCTCTCAAAGTACTTAGCTTTTTTATTTTTCTGATTTCAGTTTCCTTATCTCTAAAATTGAAATTAAAATGATGTCTACTCCATAGGTTATTGTAATGGCTATGTGAGCTACTGCATACACAGAGCTTAATTAATGCCTTATGCATAATGAAGCATTCAATTATTGCTTCATAGTGTTGCTGTTACTGCTGTTGTTATTTTCTCATTATGTGTTGATATTGGTGGGCATTTGTTGATGAGATGGCAGAGGACAGAATGACAAGAGATGAATGTGTTGGTATAAGGATGGATGGGTACAGAGAAGATCAGCAGGAAAAGAAGATGGGGGGCGGATGAGGAGTCCCCAGTAACCTGTATGTTGCAATGGCTACTCTGGACTGCGTTGTGTTAGACCTTGAATTTGGTGTGATGTGGGACAGGCTGTCTGGCCAGGCTGAGCTTTACACTCTGGAATACTATTTTAGAATTTGAAGGTCAGAGAGTCAGCAATACAATCCAACACTTACACCAAACCTTAAAGCCATTTCTGAAGCTCTGCTTGACAATAATTTTCTGTCGCTGATGAGAGGTGCTTTACCAGAATAAACACTGCCTAATACAGGCTTAAGAGGAAAACAACTTTTAAAATATTGATTTATTAAATCCTCATTGAATATCACTATGTCATGGAGGCAATATACCACAGTGATTTATGGCAACCCTATCCATAGTGCTGATCTTTGAAGAGATAAAGCACTTGCCCCAGAATGAAAATCCACACATTGCTGCTTTCATTGAAAAAGTTTTGCTATTGAAAAAACAAAAAGGCAAAGCAAACAGTATGCTTATTGACAGAGTTAATTTGCATTCTGGCACAAGTTTCTCATGTTTGCAGTTTGGTAACCAGTGCATGCTTCACATTTCTGGGTCAACTAGTTTAGGGTAGTTGTGCTTAATGGGGGGAAATTTTGCAAACCCCTCCCACCCTGGCGTCATTTGGCAATATCTGGAGACATTTATGGTTGTCATACCTGAATGGGAAGGGTGCCACTGGCATTTAGTGGGTAGAAACCAGGGATTCTACTAAATATCCTACAGTGTATAGAACAGACCCCACAACAAAGAATTATCTGGACCAAAGTGACAAGAGTGCCAAGACTGAGAAACTCTTTGAAGAGCATGGCTTTAGAATCAGACAAAGGTGGGACCCAAACTCTTGCTTTGCCAATGACTACACGTGTGGCCTTGAGCACAATGTTTTGTCCCTGTAAGCACCAGTTTCTTCTAAAAAACATTGAGCTGGCAGTGCTGCTGTGCAAAACAAGTGGACAAATGCAGATAGACTCTTTGACATAGACCCAGAGGAAAGTAAATGCTCCAGGAGAGCAGATATTATTATACTTTTTAAATACAGCTGTTATCCTGGTGACCCACGAATTGTCCAAGCACTCACTAGAGTAAGAGCTAAGGTATTATTTTTTTTTTGGGTTTTGTTTTTTCCTTCTCCCTCTCTCCCTCCCCCAACTCCTCCTTTCCTTCTTTCCTTTCTTTTTTGGATAAAAAATTGGACTAACTTCTTCACACACTGTTAGGTTGAGGGCCTAAAAGGTAAATTTGTTTCATTGCTTGTTGAAGATGAATGCAAAAAAAAAATAAATAAATAAAACAAAACCCTGAGTTTGATTCCATAAAAGATAAACCTTATTGTCAGAAAGAGCTACTCCATAGACAGAGCTGGGAAATTCACTTGAAATTCCTCTTTTGTCCCTTAGGATGAAGTATGATGCATGCCCGGGAGCTTAATGGTTTACAAGTTGGGACTCCCACTGTGTCTTTTTTTGCTGGTGATTTTATGATTCTCCTACACACTACATGATGGATTCTTGAGTATCCAGAGCTTTGAATCTGTACTTTTTTTTTCTAGCTTGAATGAAATCCTTCAAGGCAGAGCTGTGAAGATGTGGTTCTTAAATAAAATATTTTTCTACTGTGCTAATAATTCACACATTCTCCACATTTCTCTTCTATACTCAGGGTCAGTGGGATACATCCATTTTTCTTAATTCTATCTGGCCTGTTTTTCTCTGGCTTCCAACAGGTTTTTATGAAAGCACAGCATGGGTTATCCAGGTGCTGGTATTCGGGGAGGGTGCAGAATTATGAAACGGGAGGGGACACTTTCTTATTCTTTTCCCATTACTCCATTAACAATGGCCTTATAATGATTTGAAAACTCCTTGTAAGTGACCTGATATGAAATATTGCATTACAAATCCACATAGGAGATACAATTCAAACAATAGAAGCAATAACACACTTTCATCCTGGTTCTAAGTTATAATGAAATGTATTTACTGAGAGCCAGGATATTTTCTTTTCCCCACTAGAGAAGCCATTTGCTTACTGGATTGCTAAATCTCTATAGAGTTGACATTCTTCTTTAGAAAAAAAAAAACTGGATATTTGGATTTCTGGGTCAGATGGAAAGGCTGCGGTGTCAGAAGTGAAAATAGTACAAATTTCAAACGTGAGTATGTGATTTCATTTATGTACATATGTCACCATGGTCTACTACTACCAGCCAGGCGGTCAAGTCAGCAACAAAAATGATGCCTATTTAAACCTTCGGCTTTCCATAAGATTTTTGGACAATATGATGTGACCCACCTAATATTATGCTTTAGAGCACAAAAATTGTATTTGAGTAAATGGATAACTAAATAAATATAGTTGTTATAAATAAATAACAAAATTGGCATATTTAAAAATAAATTACTTTGGGGACTCCAGTCATAGAAGACTCTCCAAACATGATCTAATGCCTATTTTTCTTAACACATATGTTGTTTCTTACAGATCTGACGTTAAAACCACAAGAAGTTGGAAGAATTGGGTGCTCTTCCTTCTGAATTCTCATCTACTATGGCTAAGTGATTTCATTTAGTTTTTATGGCCTATGCTTCTAGTCTTTTGTAGGAATATTCTTCTCCTTTTCTTCCTGTGTTTCTTCCTGGTCTTTTCAAGCAGGAAATAATTCTTTCTCTTTCTTGTTCCTTTCTTGTTCTGTTGATGAGTATGGATGAAGGTCACTGCTCATGTCTTGCCTGGAGTTTGATTCATTTTTTTTAAGTTTATTTATTTATTGAGAGAGAGAGAGAGAGAGAGAGAGAGAATGAGAATCCTAAGCAGGCTCCATGTTGTCAGTGCAGAGCCCAACGCAGGGCTCAAGCTCAGGAACCATGCGATCATGACCTGAGCCAAAACCAAGAGTTGGACACTTAACCACCTCAGCCACCCAAGTGCCCCTGATTGATTCTGTCTCAAGACTGTCCCAAGTGTGGTGTGCTCTCCTCTCCACTCAGGCCACTGTGTTGGAGCCTCACCAGGCAAGGGCTCACCCCCACCTCTAGCTGCCATGTCTGTGACTAGTTGGGCACAATCTATTCCAGAGGCCTATTGTAGGAATGCCCATTTTGGCCTTGGATACTTTTTTTCCAGAAAGTCCAGCTTTATCACTCATAAAAATAATCACATGAGCTCTATTTCTGGATCATTTCCCAAGTGAGTTAATATTTGGGAGGGAGTAGTGATAAGTGGTTAGATTTCCTAAAATCAGAATATATTCTTAAAGATCTTAGTACAGTTTATTTCTTGGGCCAGAGATTGCCAAGTTTTGTAATTGGGTAAAAATCAATACTTGTCATTCATCACCATTTGTTATTATTATTATCTATAAGGATTTACTAAGGCCCAGGCAATGTGTTAAATTACCTAGGTTAACATATTTAGGTCATGGATCAAGTCATCAAAAAACTTCAATCTCCTAAGGGATTTAAAATACATATGTTGATAAAAAGCATGCAAAATTTTGTAAAAGTAAATTAAGACAGGCATATATAAAATGTCAGGGGGACATCAGAAAATGGGCCCTAACTTCTATCTGAGAAAGGCAAGAAGTCTTTTAGAGAGAGATGGGATTTATTTATGTTGGACTCTGAATGATGGGTAAGATTTAGAGATGCACATAAAGGAACAATAATTTAAAAGAACAAAAGTGGAGTGCTTGGGAGGCTCAGTTGGTTAAGCATCCAACTCTTGATTTTGTCTCAGGTCATGATCCCATGGTTCGTGAGTTCAAGCCCCATGGTGGGCTCTGCACTGACATGTAGAACCTGCTTGGGATTCTCTCTCTCATTCTCTCTCTGCCCCTCCTCTGCTCATTCTCTCTCTCTCTCAAAATAAATAAATAAACTTTTTTTTTTTTTAAAAAAAGGCTTTATTGGTAGTTGGAACAATTAGCATGCATGTGTGAAGGAGGAAAACATGGCTTATTAGGGGAATATTCATCTAGTGTAACTTGAGGAGATGTGGTAGGAAAGGTCAACAAAGCATGGAACAGGAGGTGTAAACTGATAAGCAGCTCTATTCCAGGATGCAGAGTAGGGGGTTGAATAGTTCTGGAAGCTAGAGAACAGAAATGAGATTCCTCCAGCGTTTGGTTTTTGACAAGTTCCAGTTATGGTATTAGTGCCCTTTGTCACTAAAGAGAAAACTCCAGGAATTTTGCAAATTTGTTCATTTTAAAAAAAGTTTGCAGTACCTCATTAAAAAAACAAAGCAGGGGCGCCTGGGTGGCGCAGTCGGTTAAGCGTCTGACTTCAGCCAGGTCACGATCTCGCGGTCCGTGAGTTCGAGCCCCGCGTCAGGCTCTGGGCTGATGGCTCGGAGCCTGGAGCCTGTTTCCGATTCTGTGTCTCCCTCTCTCTCTGCCCCTCCCCCGTTTATGCTCTGTCTCTCTCTGTCCCAAAAATAAATAAAAAAAAGTTGAAAAAAGAAAAAAAAAAAAAAAAGCAAAAACAGACAAAGACTTCAGGGTGGGAAGGAAGTTTAGATAGTTTTCTGGGCACAAAGAAGTTCTCCTTAACTCTGGTTATCGATCCCTAACAGTCAGAATAGTGTGTATTATGCTGCAATAAAACCAATTCACAAATCTCAGTGGCTTAGGAAAAGAAAAGTTTACTTCTTACTCACACCAGATGTCCACTGAAAGTGAACAGAGAGGTTCTACATAGCAGGAGAATTTCAGAGAAGTGAGTATTGACAACTAAGTTTTTCCATGTAGAAATAAAAAGTCATCTTGACTCACATTTCATTGGCCAAAGCAAACTTCTTGAATGTGCTTAACTTGAAAAGGGCAGGAAAATGCAATCCTTTCTTGGGCTGAAACAATGGAGAATGGTTCCCATGTCTGCTCTTTGTGTGGTTACCACAAGAGTACATCCTCATTTTAGTACTATTATCCGTAACCCTCTAAAATATTCCCAATGATTATTTCACTCATTGAGTGTTTAATCTGTGCCAGGTACTGTGCTGGCTCTTTCACATGAACTTTTCCTACAAAACTTCTCTGATGTTGGTTTTAGTTATTTTACTGGTTGAGCAATTCCTGGCATTTGTGTCCTTCCTCCTGGGGTGCATAAAGCTACCTCTGAATGGTTGGTCATTAGATGCAGTTTTTCAGGAGATTCTGAAAGATTACTGGATGAGCCAGGGAAGAGACACACTGGACTCCAGCTGCTGTTGCTGCTACCACCATGGTCACCATCTGCAGACTCATGAATCCTCATGTTTACTGAACACTCTCTACATGCCAGTCATGGTGTTATAAACCTGTGAGGCAGGTAGTATTATTTTGCCTATTTTACAAATGAGAAACTGAGGTTCAGAGAAACTGTATTATGGCCCAAGATCATACAGCTAGCAAGTGGTAGAGATGGGGATTCAAAGAAGTCCAGCTTACACCAGAACTGATAGTCTTAACAACCATGCTATACTATTAAAGGAACTAGACAGGAAGGAAAAACAGATGAGAACTTGGGTTATAATCATAAGATTTAGGATGAATGGAAATAAATGTGAAAAACACTAGAGAAATGAATGCCAATCTAGAATATGAGAATTGAGACTGGGGAAAAAAGAGATTTAAAATGTTTTATAGGCATGAAATTCAAAACACTAGGAAATTAATAGAGTATAAGAGAAAGAGAGGAAATGAACATGAGTATTGGTGTGACACATACAGGGAAAAAATAAAAGGAAGATACAACTTATGGGTACAGGAGGAGAAATACATTCAGTGTTGGATTTATCGAACTTTCTACACAACTGGAATATTTGTGTAAAATAGCTATTTATTCAGCATGTAAAAGCACAGATCTATGGTATGTACTATAGATATATAATAAATAAACAAGACCAGTTTCATATATGTTTAGAAATGCATGGATCTAAAAGATACAGACTTGGGCTTCATTCATTTATTCATTAAAGCATGTATTTAAGACCTTCCAAAGCATGTGATAGGTAAAGCAGATAGGGTAGAAGAATTGAGAAAAATAAACATGATCATCAAGAGAATCATATTAGAGAAGGTAAAAGGCCAGATTTGAGAGCATGCCTATGTTAAAGGATATGGAAGGGAGAAAGAGAAATTTGAAATGGGGTAGTTGTCGAGGAAGAAAGAGACCAAAACAACACAAAGTCCCAAAATTTCATGTATGAGAAAGATTTTAGGAAGAAAATCATGAGTGCTCAATAGGGCCAAATGCCACAGAGATGTCAAAAATGTATTTACAGATGTGTTTGGAAGGAAGAAGAGACAGGTTAATGTAGAGAAAGCACATATGTTTATTCTTTTACAAAGTGTGGCAGGAGAGACAAAGCAGGAAGGTGGTCCCCGGGTGGTAATAGGAACACAGGATTTTTTAAGGGTAAGTTTACAAAAGAGGCTAGCGAAGAGAGAGAGAATCTAGAAGTAAGGGGTAGGATTGGGGGAGGTTGGTATTTGACTGAGGTGAGATGGGGTGTCAGGTGGGAAAAAATGGGTTGAAGGCCAAGGACAGTGCCTTTGTGTGACTTTTTCCAGCAACCTTTCAACTGAAGGGAACCAGCAGCAAATAATGGAAGGGACTCAGAATTGGAGATGAGTATCATGATCATTATTAGGGGAACAAGGTGGTGAGGAACTCAGAGATAGTGCATTTGTTCCTAAGGCTGCCTTAACAAAGTGCCACGAACAAGTGTGGTTAAACAATATAAATGTATTCTCTCTCAGTGCTGGGGGCTGAAGTATGAAGTCAAGGTGTTAGCAGGTCCACGCTCGCTCTGAAGACTCAAGGCGAGGATCCTTCCTTGCCTCCATCTTCTGGAGATTGCCAGCCATCCTTAACATCCCTTGGTTTGTAGCAGCATAACTCAAATCTCCACTTCTGTGTTCACCTGGCCTTCCCTATATGTCTGTTAGCATTTCTGTATTTCTCTCTTCTTATAAGGACATCAGCCATTGGATTCATGGCCCACTCTAATTCAATATGGCCTTGTTTTAACTTGATTATATCTGCAAAGACCCTATTCTAAGTAAGGTCATGATATGAGACTTCATGTGGACATGAATTTTAGAGGGACATTAAGCAACCCAGTACAGGTAGTAAGAGTGTCCTTGAAATGACAATTGTAGAATACAGACTGAGGAGTCAAGAAGTGAAAAAGGTGGTGATGAATGATAATACCCCAGAGGAGTTAAAGGACCAATGAGGAGTCTGAGGTTAAGAGTGAGAGAAGCAGGGATATGAGGGTTTTACTTATTGAAGGAAATTTCAAGATTGGATACTCTGGAGGTTAGGCATTTAGGCAAAGGTACAGAGTAGAAGGACTTAGGTTCTTCATGAATTTCTTATAGTTTCCCTATCTTGCTCAAGAGAAAGATAACATGCAAAGACCAAAGCTTCATGAAGAAGAAACAGAGCAAGTCAGAATGTTCACTATTGTGCTAACCGCCACACCATATAGCACATACCCATTCATTCATTCAACAAACACTTATGGAGTGCTTAACATTCAACATAAATTATTCCAGGTTCTGGGGTTATAGCAGTGAAACAAACAAGCAAACAAAGAAACCCAAATACCTTTGTCCCTGCCCTTATAAAAATTTTATTCTGTAGGGGAAAAGATAATAAGCAAATGTATAAATATATAAATAGAGAATATGTCTCATGTTCTCTCATAGAGGAAACACACCTCAGCCCTAAGGCTGAGCAACTTCCTTAATCTTGTATATATGAATAAACTCTTGTCTTTGTAGAGCAGTAGATTTTGAGAAATCTTTGTGCAATTCTTTTCTGTGTCCAGAGAGAGTTAAAATATTGCTGGTACCACAATGAAGAAACTGATCAAGAAATCCTTCAGAAATATGCATACATAGAGAGGTGCAGGAGTAAGAGAAAGCAAGACAAAAATGTTAGTAATTTTCTTAGTAACGTATGGCATAGTATACTTTAATTTTCTGCCTCTTAGGTCCACTTTCTTTGCATGAAATCAAAGCATTAAAATAGAAACAGGTGTATGTGAATATAATGAATGGTTGTTTTTCTTTTCAGACAATTGACATTGGCCAACTGACCCTTCTTGTGTTTGTTGCAAAACATGCCTTCTATGAATACTGAGGCACAGCAGCTATGGGCTCACAGTACTGGGCACCTCCTTGCAGAGACGGAACTGGCATGTGACAGAGTCAGAAGGAACCATGCATGGTTTGATGGTTGTTTCAGGATCAGACTCTGAGAGCAGAAGTTGCAATGATACAAACACCCTGTTATAGTTAGTGGTGGTACCAGTTCTTCCTCTGATCCATCTCCAGTGTGTGCACCTGAGTGTTGCCCTGGTGGCTTGATCTCAGTCTAGTTCCTTCATGCTCCCAATAATTTTCTACTTTCCTGTGTGTTAACCTTTTAGAATAAATTCTTTTTCTGCTTTGATTCTGTTCACTATCAGCTTCGGTGGCCTATAGCTAAGAAAACTGACATATTAAGTTTCTAGGAACATTTTTCAGTTCTTTTATGTTTAGTCTTTCATTTGTTCAGATACTTATTGAGAACTTACTATATGCTAGGTACTTTGATGAAAATTGGGGATGTCATGGTAAATAAGGCATATCTTGGCCCAGCTCTTGGAAAATTCATAGTTTGGGACAGAAGGCAGACAAGGAAGTGAGCAATTGCAATAAGATGAACTACATGACATGATAGGGCAAGAGAATACAAAAGGTAGTCTGCTGGTTCTCATCCTAATTCTTACTTGGTGGTTAAGAAGCAAGGGAGCTCAATTAGGCCTGGGGTTAGAGAAAGCAGGGTCCATACTTTGATGAAAAGAAATTTTGAGAACTAGGTGGTGAGGGACTGTATTAATCTAGCAAAGAAATGAAGTGGACTATGAGCCATACTGGAGATCCAAGCAAACAAGTACCTCACATGGAGTCCAGACCCATAGACATCAGAATGTCAACTAATTCCAGATCCCTTTTCTAGCAGGGCAGAAGCTTCTAATATCGTGTCAGAGGGGTTCTTGTTAGTGCTGGGGCTGAGTCTTCTGGTAGTCTGTTTTCACCCTAACATTTATGTTTATCAGATACTACTATTACTATTAGTAATGTGGGTTTACATGTACTAAACATTAACCACCATGTGCAGGGACAAATATGTGTGATTTTAATTGATCACCTGAGGATTTTGAGATAGGCTCTATTAGACTTCTAACTTCTCACCTTAATCTGTCTTTTTTTTTTTTTTTAAATTTTTTTTCAACGTTTTTTATTTATTTTTGGGACAGAGAGAGACAGAGCATGAATGGGGGAGGGGCAGAGAGAGAGGGAGACACAGAATCGGAAACAGGCTCCAGGCTCTGAGCCATCAGCCCAGAGCCTGACGCGGGGCTCGAACTCACGGACCGCGAGATCGTGACCTGGCTGAAGTCGGACGCTTAACCGACTGCGCCACCCAGGCGCCCCTTAATCTGTCTTTTATATTCCTGAGCCCATGCAAGATGACATTTCCCAGCCTCCCTTGTGGCTACGTGTGGTCATGTGTCAAAGTTCAGTCTTAAGGAATATGAGAAGAAGTAACATGTGCTGTCAGGCCTGAAGCTCTGAGACCATGAACAAGCTTCCTTGATGTTTTGTATCCCTTTCAACAAGCCATAACCCATGGAAACCCAGCCTGTGCTCTACAGATAAAAACAAAGTTCTAGGGGATATGGAGAGCAGAGCAGCATGAATGAAGACCCCTGAGTGATTGTATTTAATGGGGCCACCCACCAATCTGAAATGTTTCCTTCAGACTCTGATATATAGAAGATACAAACTTCTATAGTGGTTAAGTAAACCACTGGGTTAATGACAAGTCTTTGTGATAGGAGCCTCAGCTCAGGTTCAATTGACATCCTGCCTGCATTCTGGTTCTGACAGGTGTCATGACTGCTCTCTTGTAAATGAGGACGCTGGCCTCAAAGAGAGATGGACTCACCCTCCTAGGTTCACACAAATAACAACACGATTCAGATCTGCTTGACTGCAGACTTCATGCTCTCGAACACTTTACTGTCAATGCCTTAGGACTGGCCAGATTACCCAGACTAAGTGTTGTAGTGTTTGTTACTGTGCGAAATTCCAAGGAGGCTAGAGACAAACGTCCTCTACACAATTGCTCACCTGGAGAATACATACAAAGTTAGGCTCTAGTCAATAGGCTAAGTAAAAGGAAGAGATGTTTGAAAGTGTTCCTGTGAGAATTGGAAGAGGCCTCATTAATAAGAACATGTGCCATTTGTTGAGCAGAACAAACAAACAGATTTTTGGCAACGAGATTTACTTCAGAGAAGAAAGGAAGTGCCTGAGGCGGTGAGGTGGGGGGCAGACTGCTGACACACAGATGTGAGAACAAGATGCTTACACCAGCTGTGCACTAAAGAAAGTTATCGCAACTATCAATTTTCTATTTTTGTTTTAGTAATTTATCAGTTAGAATTATCGCACTGTGAGAGCCTTGTAGTGGAGACTGCAGTTTTGAAAATGCGAGAACCAGTTTTAGCAAATGTTCTGAATACACACACAGGCTCACACTCAATATGTGAGGAGAAACCATACAAAGGACAAAAGTCAGTTCTGTGTGTTTTGTGCATCCGTGGGCCCCCATTACTTTGGCTTCGAATTATGCCTGTTCATGAAGAACAGGTGTTTGAAATAAAATCAAGGGGAAAACCACTATGAATTCAGCCCCTCTAAAGACATTGCAAGAATTTCTAAAATTACTCTTCTTAGACAAATTGTTCCCACAAGCCCAGACTATTTTTTATCTTGAGGGTGCACAGGGGATACTAAATCTTCCTGCCCACATAAACTCGTTTTCAGATGGGCCAGAGATTCCATTTATCATACATGCAGGGCTGGGGCTGCTCATGCCACATTAAAGGTTAAAGCTGAGAAAGTCGGGGTGACACTGCCCTGCCCTAGTCTGGGGAGGCTGTGTCCACAGACACTGGGGGTGCTTTTCTATGTAGCAATGGACAAAGATGAGCAGGCTTGTCACTGGCTTACATTAAAATGCCTAGATTTCAAGTGAAAACGTTTAAACTCATTTGTGTAAATGGAGACTTTCAAGATGAACAGATTAAAGGATTTAAGGGCTAGTGAGTTCCAAGGAAGTGTGTGTGTGTGTGTGTGTGTTTAAATACATACATATATATATATATATATGTATATATATATATATATATATACACACACACACACACATATTTTTACATATATAAAGGTTTTTTGTTAGATATGTACAAGTGATTTAAATGACTTAAAATTGTAGAAACATTTTTTCAGTGGCTTCTGATCCACAATATAATTTAATAAATATATTTCTCAGTGCCAGATGCCAGCGGCTGGCACCTGCTTACGCTGATATCAAGTTTACTTTGCAGAATGGAGTTTTCTTTGGGGCTGAGGGAATTCTATGTGCAAGAAAACCTTTCCCAATTCTTCATAAATATGCCAAGAGAGTTTTCTTCTGGACCAAGGAAATCAGAAAGAGGCAGACCTCAAGGAAGAAAGCCAAGTTCATTCATTAGCAACTTCATAAACACTTTAAATGGCAAATTTATAGCTGGCGTTTTGTCACAAAAGATTTTGGAAGTGTGTTCTTTTCCTACAATTAGAGCTGGTGTCATTGGTCTTAGCCTTCAGCTGATCAGATGGGAGAATGTAATCAACTCCTCAAACCTGGCTTTAGTCAAATCTAGACAACATAAATTATGGGATAAAGACATCATCTTAGATTACCTTTCAAAAATTGACAATCAAGACAGGGAAGATTAGAATTTTATCTACCAAATTAGTTGCATTCATCTCTTGAACTGAGGCTGCCAATGTGTCAGAAATCAAACTGATCACAGCCAAGATATATTGAAAGAAGTAAAACCCGAGGGGGAATGAAAATGCATTCAGCCAAAGGAAGCAAATACAAATAATAATGGAAACAGACATCTTTTAGTTAATTTCTAGTAGGGAATTTCTTCTTTGCCAGGGTACTAGGTATATGCACATTTGTGTCAAGTTTGAACATCTTAAAGGTTCTGAATTTAGGGATACTAAATCCTAGGGCTTTTGGTGAGGACAAAATGGAGTTTTAGTGCAGGGTCAGAATCTTTCAGCGATGGTGCATCTCTTATTTCCACTCAAGGAAAGCACTGGTGATGGTTGCAATTTTTATCCTTATACCAAGAAGTACCCAGAAAAGAAATTGAGAACTCAAGAAAATGGATGACAGGATGGTTTACCACCTGATTTTTACAATCAAGCCAGCCAAATCCAGGAGAATGCAAACTACCCTTCAATTTTTAACTTTAATTCTTATACATGAAGCTAATTTTGGTTCTTATACACGAAAGAGCCACTATACCACTCTAAGTTATTAACTGCATCATGATAAGAGTATGGTAAAATATTTGCTTATTTCTAGTCACAAGGACCAACGAGTTGCATTCACTTTATTGTCCTTCTTGCCCAAACTAGAGCCACTTCACTGGCTAGAGATAGGGAAAGCCTGGCCACGAAATGCAATGATTATGCTAAATTCTATTGGCCACACTTCTGAGTGCACTAGAGCAGGGCTTTCGTTACTCTTGCCTGTTTCCTAGGGGATGCCTATAAGTAGGAAATAAACCAATTTTAGTGACTTCTTGTATTAGTGTTCTAGGGCTTCTGTGACAAAGTACCATAGACAGGGTGGCTTAGACAATAGAAGTTTATTGTCTGATGGTTCTGGAGTCTAGAAGTCCAAGGTCGAGGTGTTGCTGGGACTTGTTCCTTCTAAGGTCCCTGAGGGAAGATCTGTTCCATGTCTCTCTCATGGCTTGTAGATGGCCGTGCTCTCCTTTTATCTTCACATTGCCTCCCCTCTATGTGAATCTCTGTGTCCAAAAATTCCCATTTTTATGAGAATATTGGTCATATTGGATTAGTACTCCTTCTCCCAATGACCCCATGTTAAATTGATTACTTTTATAAAAATTCCGTCTCCAAATTATGGAAAGAGTGCAAATGTCCATCAATTGATGAATGGATAAAGAAGATGTGGTGTACATATATAATGGAACACTACATGGCAATGAGAAAGAATGAAATCCTGCCATTTGCAAAAATATGGATGGAACTGGAGGGTGTTACACTAAGTAAAACAAGTCAGGGGTGCCTGGGTGGCTCAGTTGGTTAGGAGACCAACTTCAGATCAGGTCATGATCCCACAGTTTGTGAGTTCGAGCCCTGCCATCAGGCTCTGTGCTGACAGCTCAGAGCCTGGAGCCTACTTCAGATTCTCTGTCTCCCCCTCTCTCTACACCTCCCCTGCTCATGCTCTGTGTCTGTCTCTCAATAATAAATAACTGTTAAAAAAATTTTAAACAAGTCAGTCGGAGAAAAGCATATCATATGTTTTCACTCATATGTGGAACTTGAGAAACTTAACAGAAGTCCATTGGGGAAGGGAAGGAGAAATAATAGTTTGAAACAGAGAGGGAGGGAAACCATAAGAGATTCTTAAATATAGAGAACAAACTGAGGGTTGATGTTGGGGGAGAGGGAAAAATAGGTGATGAGCATTGAGGAGGACACTTCCTGGGATGAGCACTGGGTGTTGCATGTAAGCAATGAATCACAGGAATCTACTCCAAAGTCAAGAGCACACTGTATATACTGTATGTTAGCTAACTTGACAATAAAGTATATTAAAAAAAAATTGTCTCCAAATAAGCTCACCGACTGAGGCACTGGGGTTAGGACTTCCACATATGAATTGTGAGGGGATGTAATTCAACTCATAAACTTATTATATACATATCTAGTTGTCTGGGTGTCCACCTCCCCTACCCCCCATACCCCCACCCCTACCAATATAATCTCAAGTCCTCAGAACAGTTCTGCAAAGCTGGTGTCATCGCTTCATTTTGTCTACATTTAAGTCTCAGAGGGAAAAAAAGGAAATTCCTCCAAGTCACCAGGCTAATAAGTGAAGTAGGAAGAATTTGAAGCCAAGTCTTAGTGATTATAAGACCATGGTCTTTCCACTCAATGATATTGTTCAAGCAGTGTTCAGTGAGCACCAATGAGTGTCAAATGCTGTACTAGGCACCAAGGAATTCAGAGATCATGAAAATTCCTCTTATATTTAAGGACTACATATTCACACTGGGAAACATTTTATTCCACGAAAGCTCAAGGGGTAATCCAGTTCTTCCATAAAGTCTGTAATCATAGAGCATGCATGTAAATAATACAGGGCCTTTTTGGTGGGCCTACATGTTCGATGTTTTTGATATCTTCTCCATTGCTAGAGTACAACCCCACTGGAATGCATACAAATCCCAGTGCAGATTACACAACTGGCAAAATGACAGGGATATGTTTATGAGACGCCTAAAACAGGAATACCAGGGAAAAGATAAACATGTAGTTTTGATGAGCTTATCCAAAATTTTATGATAAGAAAATCTAGAATTAATCTATTTTTAATTTCAGTAGATAGGATTGTTTTGTGTTTATGGTGTAGTATTTTTTAATGTATTGCTTTAGTGTTTATGGCCTCAAACACTCAGTCAAAAGCTCTGGGGAACTCTTTCTCTCCTTCCATTTTTATTTCCAACTGCCAAAGCTGTGGAGGCTGAGTAAGGATTGTTTTTATGAATAGATGCAATGAATTAGAAACAATGAATTGAGAACAATGACTTATATATAGTGACTTTTTCATCCTTTTCCTTTCATGACATAAACCACTGTGTATAGTATCACACTTATTCTTTCATGTTATTAAATTTCTTGTCAAAATCTTCCTTAAACCACAGAGACAAAGATGAATTCGCCCCCTGTGAATTGGAGCGGTTAAATTTACTTCTCCGACACACTGCACGTTGATTTAGAGCTAATCTGTCTGCTTTTTATTGGCTCCATGTAAAACATTGCTTTTCTTGTTTTTTTTTCTTTCACTCTTCATTGTCTTGTAGAAATATGTAATTTCAATTTATACCCTAAGAAATTAGTCTCTCTGAGAAAAATCCAGGAAGACTTTTATAAGAAAAGAGAAACATGCACTACTTACATGCTTTTGGATGTCCACCATGTAACAGCAGGATGGAAGGAAGACAATCTGAAGGAGGAAGAGGGTAATAATCAATACTTGACAGTAACTCCAATAAAAAGGAAAAGCCACGATCTGGACACAGTTAGCAAGGGGACGACCTGCTCCATTTACTATTCATCTGTGTTAAAGTCCAGCCTTCCATTCCATCAAAGGTATGAATATTCAGTTTAGACTCATGATACCACATTTGATTACTCTATTGGTTTTACTAATGAACACATATGTTGTAGACATTTAGGAATAAAAGAAAAGAAAAGCATCAGTAATCTTGGAAAACCGATTTGGGTTTATTAAGATACCAGTCCCAGAAATGAATTTCATTTTCTGATAGTTGCTAAGTATGTGACGTGGGCAAATAATAGCCTGTTTCAGTGAAAGATCAGTCTTAGGCTTCCAGGATCTCCCTCTGAAGACATTCAAATCTGGTGATGGTACAGTGAGGTGAGTTGTCACTACTTTGGAAAATGATATTTAAAGTTGATTTTTTAATTTATGTCAATTTGTAAGAATTCTGTGGTGCAATCACAGAATCTGAAAGTAGTGTTTTTAATTCAACATTTTAATTCAATAAGTATTTATTGACAACCTACCATGGGGCAGGCACTTGGGCTAGGCACTGGTGATGTCATCGGTATCAAGACATAGTCTTGAACTTACAGTTTAGTGGGGGAAATCCAAGGAAAAAGAGAGCACTAACCATAGGAAGTGATAATTCTATTCCCTTCTCTGCTCTGCTACATGGTACCTACTATATGACAGGATTAAGGTTCTGTATGGTGCTATAAGGGCACTGAAGAGAGACAGAGTGTCTGTGTAATAGAAGATTAGGGAAGATATTATAGAGAAAAATGGCATCTTGAATGAGAGATAAAAGATAACTAAAATGGAACCAGATACAATGCAAGGGTGAGTGTGACAGAACATCCTCAAAGAAAGATGTTCCAGGGAGAAGAACAAGCATATACAAAATTCCTGAGTCACATCAATGACTTGGATAAAAACGGAAGAGGCCAGTATAGTGGAAGCTGGTGTTGCCTTTGTAATATTCATGGTAAACTGATTCCACTGCAAAAGACTAAGGGTTTTGTGCAATGACCACATTTCTAGGAGTTGGACCTGATTAGTTACATCAGTCCTAGACATCTCATATTATTTGCCAATGATTGGTTGGGACATCCTTCAGTTCATGGCATTTCTCTAATTGAGGGTTTGAGAGGAGGTGAGCCAGTGGGGGTACAATGGGGCTTTTTCTGGGGACTTCCAAGAAATTATAATTGGAACAGAAGGTGTATCCTGTATTATATGTGACTGTGGGAGCATTTAGCCTCAAGTGCTCTGGCAAGCATCTCATGACTTATAAGGAGGAACAGTCTTAGAGGAAGCTGACGTGATTGCTGAGGAAAGAGTGCAGAGCCCGAGTCCTTCAGAACATAACACAAACATTCAACTCCAAAGCACGCTCTACCTCTGCAGTTGTTATTATGAGCCAATAGCCTCCTTTGTGGCTTAAACAAGTTTGACTTGACTTGTGTTTCTTGCAGCTGAAATATCTTTAAAAGTGTTTGATAATCATACTGACAGATAAATGAAAATTAGGAAAGACAGGAAATAATTGAGGTCAAAATGATAGGATTCAAAGGGGTTTTAAAGGGGGAGGTGATAGGCTTGAACAAATGAGAGATTCAATAGGGATAAATATAAAGCTTTTTGATTACGTGTGTGTGTGTGTGTGTGTGTGTGTGTGTGTTAAATTATAAAAAAAAAATGGTATAGAGGAAGCTCAGATGTTATCTGCAGTTTGTATGAAGAATACTTAGGTTTAGTGTCAGTATATGTAATACAAATTTGTCCTACAAATTAACTGTATGACAGAGATACCAAAATATACAACCAAGGTTGAATATTGCACAGATCAAAACACCTAAAGTAGTTTGAAACAAATTAGACTTTAAAAAGAAACTATTGAAAACATGTAATTCAAAAGTGATAGTGATGTATTGTCGGCTTTCAGGGTCTTCACGATCAATGATATTAAAACTATAAATAATGATGTACTTCTACACTTTTACAAATAATTTCTAAAGACATGTTCGAGTTCCAAATTTTTATTCAAAGTCAAGCTTCATTCATTAAGGACTTATTTACATGAGTCTTATATAAAGGACATTTACATTGACCAACCAATTTTATTCTCTATTTATGTTACGAATGAATCTATAAATGGTTTGGTCTACTTGTGTTTGCTCTACAATCTCAAATCCTCCCCAATAATGTTCAGAGGCACTTCTCTCAACCCTGGCTGCACTTTAGAATCACTAAATTTTAAGTATAGATGTTTAAGCCTTACCCTTATAAGTTCTGATTTAATGGACTATTAATATTGTTGAAAAGCCCCCTAAGGGATTCTAGTGTATAGCCCAGGAGAAGATAGTGGTCCATGGGATCAAGGTTAACCCCATTAGCATGGTATTTCTTGGTTTTCAAAATAGTTTCAAATCTATCAAGCTTCAGAGTCCACTTCCCTTATCCTGTATATCTTATATTCAGTTATTATCATTAAAAATTTTTTTTAATGTCTCTTTATTTCTGAGAGAGAGAGAGAGAGAGAGAGAGAGAGAGAGAGTGGGGGAGGGGCAGAGAGAGAGGGAGACACAGAATCTGAAGCAGGCTCGAGGCTCTGAGCTGTCAGCACAGAGCCCAATGTGGGGCTCGAACCCACAAACTGTGAGATCCTGACCTGAGCTGAAGTCAGCCACCCCACCGACTGAGCCACCCAGGAGCCCCTCAGTTACTATTTTTTAAAAATACTGTTGTCATAATAGTATCTTGAGTAATCTCTCAGGTTTCCTTTTCAATCTTGAAGTAGGAACAAACTGGAAATATGCAGATCCATTACTGCAAAATCACTCACAGTCCTATTCATCTTTGCTGTTAGTATATAGACAAGCACACCAAATTATTCAGTTTCCTGACTCTCATGGGGTTTTGAGTTGGCCATGTTATATTGCTTTGCTAATGAAGTCAGAGTTCCTGGGAAGATATTCTTTCCAGAAATAAAGGCAAAATCTTATCAAGACATAAAAATAACTTGTCTCTTTGCACTCCCCCATGCCTGAAATACACATATGAAGCCTAGTAATGCAGCAGCGAGCTTGTGATCATGAGGTAAACAATGTCAAGATGAAAGCCTACGGATTAAAGTTGGAAAGATAGAAAAGCCTGTATACCTGTTGATGTCAATGAAACTGCTATGTTGTTGCTGAACCACAAACTGATTGCCATACCAAAAAATATTTTAAAGCCATTATTGTAGGTTTTTCTGTGATTTGCAGCAAAATGTATTCCTAAATAAAATTACTATGATTATATTTTGAACTCTTTGATTCATGAGATTATTGAAAATAAATCCAATCACTTTTAAATAGGGGCTATCCAAGACAATTTTGGTTTTAGAATTGAATAAAAACAATACACTATATACAATGATTATTTTATAATGAGCAGAAATTATACTTATCAGCTGGGTAGGAACAACACTGGAATCACAATTTGGGGATGTCCAGCAAAATTTTGTTTGTCTTGTTTTTTAAAGTGGGTTTAGAAAAGTGCTTTTCTGTAGTGTCCATATTTTTTACATCTTTGCCACAGCTCTGTCAATCTTTTCACCCCTTCATTCATTTATGGAACCAATGTGGCTCCTCAGGTCTATAAAATGGTGGTATCTAAATAATTCATTCAGGATTAATAAGCCTTTTAAATGAACATGATTTTGGTTATTCATGGGTTGCATAAATTCATAAATGGGCACAGGTCTTTCTTGCAAAGGATGCACAATGTATTTGTCATTCAGGAATATTCCTCTGGTGAATTCAATTAAAATGTACTCAGTGTTCAGGGCTTGTTGAATAATGAGAAAACTGATGCCTGAAAATTTAGATATTTGGAGTGGAAAAGTGTATATTTAAAATGTTTTTATTATGCAGGTCCACTTTAAAATCCAATGGCTAAATTCTATAATCTCATGGATTTTGAAGCCCAAGTATGCCTTTCTTTTTTAGTAATGAGTATGGGTCTATAAAGCATTTATGACAAAGTTCAAAATCTAAGGTTAATACAAAAGGGTTTGAAAGCAATCACCAGGTGAGTAGAAATTTAGCGTAGGAAATGAAAGGCAAAGATGGGAAAATAAAATGAAGAGGAGCAGTGGGCAGAAAGGGATTTGAAAGGAACATTAATACTTCGCATAATGAAAAAGAATATATAGGTAGATGATAGCGAAAATGGTAATGGTGAAGAATAACTGATGGAGTTACTTCAGTCTACACTGGAGAAAATTGATAATAAATAAAAGTCAGTTGGCAGATCTGTGGGTGTTCTGGACTTTTAAAAGACCAATAAATCAAGTGCTTGTAATGTAAATTTCAGGAGGAGAAAGGCACGTGGGGCCTGCATCTAATTTCCCAGTCTTCAGGAAAATGCATGTCATGTCTATTGCAAAACAAAAACAAATCCAGGAGAGCTATTTCACATACACCAGTGAAAATAAAGATCAACAGAAACTGCCTTCTAAAAATATTTTTAGAGGAATTTAAAAGCGACGAGGCTCTCATTATTTCCATTTCTCTACAGATTGCCAATGTGCATCTATTATTTTATGCTCTTTTCCTTTCAGTAAATGCTAATGAGGGAACTATATGCATATGCATAATCTGGGCAGAGCTACATATGCGAGATGATGCTCTATGCATTAATTTGCCAGCTTCATTTCTGTCAGCCTCACATATTTGAAGAGCTGGAAGAGAGTTCTGGAGGAGGAGATTTTACCCAATCACCATGAGAACTAAAGAAGTCAGGTCATTTTTTAGGATAATTACTACCACAAGATGATGGAACTGGCCAGAACTCTGAAAACCTGTTCATTGTCCCTTTGGTAACCATGCCACTCTCAAAAACCAACACTGTTTTTGGTCGGGTCTTCCTACGACAGCTGGATCACACATTCTCCTCTCATTATCTCTAAGAATTTTGCCCATTTCTTGCACACAAATAAACATTCTGAGTAATAATTTCCAAATTATCAAGGTGACAAAATCCATGCCAGAGAGAAGAAACAAGTACCTGAGACAACCCTGAACAGGCAGTTTTGGCAAATAAATTTGGCCATAGTTCTATGGAATACAACATCTAATATAATTGAGTTCCATTTTTGAAGAGCTATCTGGTAGTGATAGCATTCAGTATCAACTAATTTTTCAAATTCCCTGCATGTGTCATTTTCCCAAGTAGTTACATTTCTTGGACAACCTGGGTTCAAATCCCAGATTCCCCATGTACTAGATATCTGACCTCAGGCAAATGAATTGACCAAGAGTTTTGTCTTCTGCAAAATGAAGGTAATAAGGTAGTGTGGCTACAGGATTTGAATGATGTAATGAGTCTATGGCACCTGCACTCTGACATTTTCGGAGTACACCAAATCATGTGTGACCAAATCATGTGTTAGGTCACGTGATACAGATGGGTTGCCAGTAATGAAAGATACAGCCTGTACCTGTAAATGATGGGACAGAGTATACTGGGTTGTTATTGGTTATTTTCCTTATAATATTCAGCTACATGGACTGGTATAAGATTGGAATCAGGTCTGGGTGGAGCTATCCCTGATCACATATGTCTGGTAGTGACCACTTCACGAGGAGAGAATCTATGAGATCCTGAAGGGGAAAAGCACGGGACTGTATGAGATAAGGGTAGGGCCTGAGACTATCGCACCCAAGAGTATTTGATTTTTTTAGGTAATTTCAATTTTAATGGCTGACTCGTTTTAACTACTCTTCCAGTATATTGAGAATGATAAAGACAGTAAAGTTTTAGAGTTTGTGGCAAGGCTTTGCTTAATTCACAACAACTGTACCAATAAATGTGTTTTTCTATCACGGTAAGCTGGAATGTCCCAGATGAGGACATAATTGGCATGAGAACTTCAATGACTTCAGCTCTAACAGGGCACTGAGGAAATTTTGGGAAAGTTTTAGAAAAATCAATCCGGAATCTTATAGGTTCTGCTCTAGTTATTTTTTGCCAAAGTGTGAAGAAGAGTGTTTTGCCTATGGAGTTTCTGGAAACCCAGCTAATACCACAAGGGTTTTTTGAATCATATACAATGTAGGTATATTACTACCCACAATAGCATAGCATACCCACAATAGCATAATACCCACATTCATAGTGTGTAGAATTTTCTGCAACTTCTAAAAATAATCCTTCTGTAGTATGTTCTATCTGGCAGTTCCATTTGCTAAGTAGATTAATACCTATTACATTTGCAGAAGCTGAGTCACAGAAGAGAAAGAAGTGTTTTTCTAATAAGAGTCCCAAAGTAACAATTTTAAGTTGGGACAGTAAAAGGACTTAGGAATATTAGAAATTCCCAGGATTTAAGTGGCGGGAGTGCTCTGAGGGATTTGATCTGCTATGGCAGGTGGATTGAAGGTGTGTGGAGAGGTGTTGTATCAATAAGAAAATTGTGTTGTTGTTCATTTGTAGTGGTAGACAACTCACCACAGAGTTTACAGAAAGGACAGGAAATACTGGGTTCTTATATTTCCCTTGAAGCAGCTTTATTAAATAGATTTGGACAGCTGTCTTTTTGTTTTCCACTAAGTGATGTTGGCTCTTCCAAGGACTCTTTTGTTTGCAATATCTACAAGTGTCCTTATTTACAGTTTCTTGGCTGTTGGAGAGAGAAACCTTTGTTTTATTGGGGGGCCAGTTTTATCTGCAGAGCCAGATGTTTGTGTTGATTTCCAATGTGTTTACTTTATAGGACTTTTTGAAAATATTTAGCCACATGTGGGAGATCTTCTACATTGGTACTTTCCCACTCCAGTTATTTTTCTGACTATGGTCCCTCTTCAGGCCTTCATTTTGAGTCCATTACCAAAGAGAGAACAAGGCTCCTTTGACTTCCACTGTTGAATCTACCCCAGAATAATGGTTGAAAGTTACCAAACATCTATTTTTAAAGTTCCTTATTTACTTATCTTTATTTTTATTTATAATTTTGGATCTTTGACTAACGGCTCTTAAGGGAAAGGCTTTTCGACTTTATATAGTGCATTCTCTATAGAGTCTTTCCTCTCTTTTCAACCATTTTCTCTGTCTTGGGAGTTTGCAATTTAGTGAACTAGTTTATTCAGATATAGTAGCCCAGAAAAGCACATATCTTACAAAATTTGGAATTATATACCAATATTTTTGGTGTAATTTCTTAAGGTATAGTAACTATACCCCGTAACTCAGCTCTGAACTGGGGTTTACATTCTACCTATAGAGATACTCCTTCTTGTGTAGCAATTTTAAGGGAATATTGGCAATGTGATTGTTTTTAAAGTCCAGAATCTTTCTTCTATCGTGGGCTATTTAAATGGTATTTCTTCTAGAGTTCTCAGTAGACTTTAGTCAACAGGCTTGCCATGGTGTCTAGGATGTGAGGAACAGTGATGTTTTCCCCAAAGTATAGTCTTATTTCTTCCATCTGTCACAAGTTTCCTAACTCTTGGTGAATTTGAATTACCTCAAATTGTGTCAGTTTAGGGAAGATAAAAATGACCAATGAAATGAATTAGCTTTTCTAATTTAACAATTTTGTACCCAATCACCATCCCTTATTCAAGAGGCATTCTCTGTTTCTGCTCCTATAGTATAACAGTCTAAGAGGTTGAGGGCAAATCAATTTTCTCCCTGTTTATCTCAATGGATGATCTCTTTTCTGAAGAGATTTCCAAACTAATATTGAGGACTGGCAATGGGAATGGGGAAAAATTCCTTTAAAAAAATCTATGAACTGTAAATCTTTCTGAAAATCAATAAAATTAATCTAAAGTATATGTCAAGGTTCTAAATAATTGTTAAAATATACAATCATAAATGTGGTCAAATCTGCTGGTCACTCTCTCCTCCAGACCTCTTGATACCTTCTACTGAGAGGCAGAAAGGAAAACAGTTGACTTGAGCTAAATTACAAGTTTGAAAGCACTTGACTTATGACTGTAGGGCTCTAATTCTCTGTAAGAGTTTTTAGGAAAATGGGCTTTAGCCATAGGTTCCTTCTAGGGTTTGCTGACTCCTGAAATGTGTATTAATGCTCCATACCTTTTCAGCTTCCCTTCCTCAGATGACAGAGCCATTTAGAGTTTGCAATTTTCCACCTATTACTTCAAATGTGCTTTTTCCCTGTTTGGGAACACTTCCATTCCCTTCCCCCCTTTCTTTTGCCCCACTGTCTAATTAACACAATTCAAGGGTCAGATCTCATCTTAAATAGACTTTCCTTTGTTATTAAGACTCTAAGAATCTTGTTCTCTGAGTTTGTTCTCTACTACCTCTGCATTGATACCCCAGCATCTTGGGTGTAATGAATGCTCAAAAACTATGTGTTGAATAGTAACTAATACTATAAGTAATGAGTGCTAAGATAAAAAAAAAAAAACAGAAGTTGAGAGTTTATCTATGGGTACTGCCACATTAAGGTTTTTGTCAACGGCAAACTATCACTCAAATGGCTTTAAAAGGAAAAATGTCACCAATATTATCATTCAGATTTAATAGTGTATTCCAAAATAGATTATAAAGTGGAATATGTGTATTCAAAGTAATGAGTTGGTGGTGTATAGGTTAGGGGATGTCTACAGGAGCTTTTAAGGAATTTATGCATATTTAAACCAGGAGGGGGATAATTTTTAAATTTACTGCAATTATTTATGGAGCACAATTTATTTATATGATACCATAGAATGAACTAGAATAATTAAACATATTTTACAATATTTGCATGCATAATATATGCCAGACATTATGTAATAATTGGAGGCAGAATGATAAATGGATGAATGTAATGGGTAATCCAGCAACTGGTTAATATGAAAACATTTTAAACTCTACCTCCCTCGACCATCAACCAATTACTTTGCACAGCAAGTACAAGTCATAGACCACAAAGTAAGTAAATGTAAGAACTGGGAATGTTTTCAGCTTTTAGAACTTTAGTGTTTTAGGACTTAATGTCTATGAAAGATGTTATTTTTTAAGAGGAAAAAATTAATTTCAATAAATTCAGGAATCCCTTATTCCCTTCCTTTCTCTCTGGGTTTGTGTCTGAGTTCCAGCTGGTTTCTGCCATGGCAAGGCATATTCTTTATGGTGGGGATGAGCACAAGCTTGTTTGGGTCAATAGTCTATCAACATTGGCATTTGCTGATAAATTCTCATTCCTATCTGGACTTTGGTCATCAGGTCATGTGGCTAGTGAGTCTCCCTTTTTTTAAAAATTTTTTTTAACGTTTTATTTTATTTTTGAGACAGAGAGAGACAGAGCATGAATGGGGGAGGGTCAGAGAGAGAGGGAGACACAGAATCTGAAACAGGCTCCAGGCTCTGAGCAGTCAGCACAGAGCCTGACGCGGGGCTCGAACTCACGGACCGCGAGATCGTGACCTGGCTGAAGTCGGATGCTTAACTGACTGAGCCACCCAGGCGCCCCTGAGTCTTCCTTTTTCAACTGCCGGGCGTTTTCAAACCCTTCTGCTCGCTGTCAGCGGCACATGGTAAACCATCTACCATTCCTGCACTATATTGACTGGTGGGAATCTCTCCTCCCATGCTCCCCGGCCCTCCCAAATTCTGCTGTAGCCATGGAAGCTATCTGAAGAGGTCTCAGTTTCATTTGCCTAGATATATCTTGCAGAAATTTTGTCTATATCCACGCCATTTTTGAGCGGGGAAGACCGATATCTGGCCAGGGTTGGGGCTTTACGTACTATATTAGGACAGAGTTGAGCTCTTTTCTCAGACATCAACAGAATGTCACATGAACAAGACAGAAGTTAATTTCTACTTCATGCAAAAATAGGGAAGGTGGTTCTGTGCTAGTGTCATGGTTGAAGGCTGATAAGGTGCATTCAATGTATCATTATCTAGGCTTCTTTTACTTTCTTGCTCTGTTATACTCAACCTGGGACTTCTATCTTGTGGTCAAGTTTTTGCCATTTTTTTTTCTTCAGCCAAGGAGAAGAAGGGGAAAAGCCACATTTACTCACCCATTGTGGACATTAATACTTGCTATTTCTGTTACTAAAGAAAAGAGGAAACAGATATGGTGTGTGTGTGGGGGGGTACCCAGGAGAATCTGCTATACAAGGCATGGGGGCCTTATCATCCTCTTCTAGGTTTTCTAGGTCCCCGCCTTGGGATCCAGTCTCAGGGTCCAGGGCTCCTTCTTAAAGCCCATGCCCGTCCAAGTTCTTTATTACTACCCAGTTCTCCTCCCATTTCAGCAGCCCATGATATTGTTATTGTGACAGGAGATAGGGAGAGAGAGGGACCGGTCAGGAAGCCTTCTGTCATGGAATAGTCATCTTTTGTCATAACAATCATTATGTGTCTTCAAAGCCAAAAGTTAAAAATCAATTGTCTTAGGTTATTCTGAGTCATCCCTTTCTGAGGTCTCCAGAATAAAATTCTTAGGTTAGAGCCTTAACAGGAGATGTCCAAGAAGTAACAAGAAACACTAGAAACTAAAAACATATTGGACAAGACAATAAAACAAACAAAAACATGATCTGATTACAAATAACCTGAACTCTCATTTTTAATAACCTCAATTCTAAATTCTGGTCCTGGTGCTCTCAATTAACTTTGACAACTTTCTGTGTTTTCAGTCTTTTCTTAGATAATTGTTTGTATAAACAGAGGACACAGGGGCTATTAAAAAAAAAAGTGACTAAGTCTGCTGTATGAGAGCAAAACAGACAACTACCAGAAAAGACCTGTTTAATTGCAAAGTGTTTCCCTGGGAGAGAGATTTTTTTCCCCCACGGACTGACAGTCTTTCCTTCAAAGTCTAGGCAATGCTTGGGCCACCTGGGCAGTTCGGTCAATTAAACATCCGACTTCAGATCAGGTCATGATCTCACGGTTCCCAAGTTCAAGCCCTGTGTCGGGCTCTGTGCTGACAGCTCAGAGCCTGCTTCAGATTCTGTGTCTCCCTCTCTCTGTGCCCCTCCCCAGTTCATATGCTCTCTCTCTGTTTCTCTCTGTCTCTCTCAAAAATAAATAAGCATTCAAAAAATAAAGCCTAGGCAATGCTTAAATCTGGATTAAAATGTAAACTTTCATAATAGGAATATAATTTGAAACACTTCAATTAGTTTATATATTAGTATGTCCCAGAGATATTTCTTGTTACACACTTTTTTAGCAAATATCTAATTAGAGTAGCTGAATGTGTGTAACAAAAGTTTGTCTTCATTATGTCAGGATGGGCCTGGTACGGTAAAGTTCCCAGGGCTTGTTGAGAATAATCAGAAATCATACTTTATTACTATATTCCTCTTGTATTTATTGTAATGGAATTTCAAATGTGCCTAATAAGTGCTTCAAATGTATAAAAATGCTGTAAATAGTTATTTTTCTAACATGTCCTCAAATTAAATCCTTGGCCATAAATGGCAGCTGGTTTTTTAATCAGAAATGATGACAAGGGCTAATCTCAGAGACAACAGGCTTTTGACTCAAGGGTAATTTAATAAAGGTTATTTCTCTGTTTGCTGATTGTGCGGTGCATTGTGCTTGAGATGTTAGTCCTATCTTTTTACTTAAGAACTGCTGTCAAGGGACAACTCATAAAAATAGAATTTCATTAGCATTAATCGCAACAATTCACTCAGCGAGCTCATACGCCCAATTCTGTCTGACTATCCTCTGTGTCACAAAAATGGCTTCCCAGCTCTGATTTTTATAATGAAGCCTTAGCCAAATCATCTCCCAGTTAGATCATTCTGCATACAGAGTGGGATTTAATGCATTTGGAGTGAGAATAATACTACTGGAAGGGGCATTAGTGATCAAAAAGTCCCACCTGCTGGTTTTACAGATGACCAAACAGAATTTAGATGACTGGTTGAAGGTTATGCAGCTATGCTATGTGTGTTTCAAATTCAATTATAATGAAAGTGAGAAGGTATGTGTCAATAAGTACAACCGTTCAAAGCTTAGATTTAAAATCATACCCTAAATGTGATGGAGTTGCATCTCCCTTGGGTGTTATAATATAAAAATATTAAGATGAAAATCATATACAGTCAATTACCATTATCTTGCACCTGACTTCTCAACATTGCCCTCAATGGAGTGCTTGGTGCCACGGCTTCGTAATTTCTGTTCTATATATTCTTGGTAGCATGCTGCAAGATTTGCTGTAGCCACATTTATGCACCGCACTGGAAACTGATAAGGAAATTCTCAACGTGTCTAACATAGCCAGTTTTCTTCCAACACTGAAATAGACCTTGATTTCTTCAGCTGAGCACCAGATGGTGAAGCTGACTCACGTTGAGGGGCCACAGTGTACAAATGATGCATATAATGAGTCCTCCAGTTCACACTCAGTATGGTGCAATTACTACACTATGAGTATGAGTTTCCATAGGGACTAAAACATACTTAGGGCACAGCAGTCTCACATCTCCCTCTCTCATGCTCACTCAGTGTAAGCCATGTGCTTCTTGAAGGAAATTATCTGCATTATTTAAATGATTTCTCTTTGGCATCATATAAACTATTTCTCTCTTTTGCTTTGCTTTTCTCTGACAGGACAAATAAAAATGTTTAAGTTGATAGAGTTAAATGAGATGTCACAATTCCAGCATATATCTGTATAATTCCAGTATTATTTGGTCACGTTGTATTCAGTTCAATACACATTTATTAGGGGCCTCCTGTATGTTTGAGGCATGCATCATTTATGTAAAATCTCAAGACTACACAGGGAAAGACTCATGTAAAGTAGTGCATCAGGTATAAGCCCTCATCTTTTTTTTAAAAAACATTTATTTATTTTTGACAGAGAGAGCACACGTGGGGGAGGGACAGAGAGAGAAGGAGACGCAGAATCCGAAGCAGGCTCCAGGCTCTGAGCTGTCAGCACAGAACCCGATGTTGGGCTCGAACTCACAAACCGTGAGGTCATGACCTGAGCTGAAGTCAGACTCTTAACTGACTGAGCCACCCAGACGCTGCTAAGCCCTCACCTTTCTGCCTGATTCTTGTATCTAATTCTTTAGGGTACATAAATTCTAATTCTTTTAGGGTACATAAAAGGAGTGATGTATTATTTGAGGGAGAGTGACGGTGACTGTGAAGGCAGAAAAGTAGAGGTCCTCTTGGTGAAGGTATAGAAGACCAAAGGGATTTACAGTCTGTCTTGTATCTTTTATACCTGGTTATATTCAGTCATTTGTATTCTTTCATTGTGCTATAGACACTTCTCCTGATCATTTTCTAACATTTTGAGTGAGACAGTGCTGGGACTTCAGCCCCACAAGCACCAAGAGATGTGTTACCTCCCTTTTAACATATTCAAGGAAATATGAAGCTTGATTATTGCTGTCTAGAGTGCAGTGGGGACTCCATGATGTTATAGAGGAGTGGGAGAACTTTTGGAATGAGAGATGACCAAGTATCTTTGAGACTTCACACCAAAGGGTCAGATCAACTGAGATCTGGCCATGGCTAAATAGTAGGAAAAGTACAAAGAGGCACATGAAAAATAATTCACTGTTGAGGTAGAAGGAGATAGGATTAGTGAATTCACCTTTCCCAAAACAATCCAATATGGAAGTGAAATCTTGGTGCTTGGTCAGAGAGATTATTTCCTAACCCTGTCATTGTACAGAAAAGGCTATGTCAATGATTCTAAAAGTTATATCATTGGGAGTAATAACAATTGACAATGAGTCTCCTTTACTGAGTATAACTTCACCTACATCTGACATCAAGAGGCGATGAGGCAGTAACAGTAGCAATAGCATTCAGTTTCAGAGATTGTAAGCATTGACAGTGATTGTCTTTAGGCCTCAAGGGGTCATATCTTAGCAATATAATAATAGTAGGGGACTTGGATACCCTACTTTCAACAATGGATATATCATCCTGACAGAAAATCAGTAAGGAAACAGTGGACTTAAATAACACCAGAGACCAATGGATCTTACAGACTAATACAAAACATTCCATCCAATAGCAGCAGAATATACATTCTTTACAAGCACATACAAAACATTCTCCAGGACAGATAAGTTAGGGCACAAAACACATCTTAAAAAATTTAAGAAAACAAAAAATACCAAGTATCTTTTTGGACCACAATGGTACGAAATGAGAAGTTGATAACAGGAAGAATATTGGAAAATTCACAGGTATATGGGAATTATACTGAATAGTCAATGGTTCAAAGAAAAAGTCAAAAGGAAAATAAAAAAATATCTTGAGACAATGAAAATAGAAACACAATATGCCAAAATTTAAGGGATACAGCAAAATAATTCCTTTGAGGGAAGTTTATAGCGATAAATACCCACATTAAGAACCAAGAAATGTCTCAGATAAACTATCTAATGATATACCTCCCAGGAACTAGAAAAAGAACAAACCAAGCTCAAAGTTGGCAGAAAGAAGGAAATAACAAAGAGCAGAGCAGAAGTAAATGAAATAGAAAGTAGAAAAACAGCAGAAATGACTAATAAAATTAAGAGTTGGTTTGTTGAAAAGATAAAACTGAGAAACCTTTAGCCAGACTAAGAGAAGAAGAGTAGACTCAAAATTATCAATGAAATAAGAAACACTGTATCTGATACCCTAGAAACATAAGGATCACAAGAAACTACTATAAATAATTATATACTGACAAACTGGATCACCTAAATAAATGGATAAATTCTGATAAACATACAGTACAACCTACCACACCTGAATCATGAAGAAAGAGAAAATTTGAATAGACAAAATACTGGTAAAAAGATTGATTCAATAATAAAAATCTCCCAAGAAAGAAAAGCTCAGGACCTGATGGCTTCACTGGTTAATTCCACCAAACATTCAAAGATGAATTAATACCAGTCTATTTCAAATTCACGTCCAAGTAAGGATGGCTTATCATTGAAAACTAATTAATATAATACAATGTATTAATAGAAGGACAAAAAACATATAATCATCATTATACACAGAAAACATAACGGACACAATTCATCACCTCATAGTGATTGAAAACTCTCAATAAACTTTGAATTAAAGTGAACTTGCACAACTTGATAAAAGGCATCTATGAAAAACATACATTTGACATCATACATTAAAAAGAGACAGTATGGTTTCAGCACAAAAATAGACATACAGGCCAATGAAACAGAATAGAGAACACAGAATTGAATCCAGGCATTTATAGTCAGTTGATCATCTACAAAGGTACCAAGAACAAACAACGGGGTGAGAGGAGTCTCTTCAGTGAATGGTGCTAGGAAAACCGGATATTCACATGCTGAGGATGAAATTGGACCCTTATCTCACACCATATACAAGTATCAACTCCAAATGTACTGAATACATACACATAAGGCTTAAAACTGTAAAACTACTAGAAGAAAACAGACAAAAGTCTTCTTGATGTTGGTCAGGGCAGTGATTTTTTTTGGCTATAACCCTCAAAACACAGGCAACAACAAAAAAAGATAAATGGAATCGCATCAAGATAAAAACTTCTGCAAAAGAAAGCAGAAGAAAACATCAATAATTCGAAGAGACAACCTATGGAATGAGATAAAATATTCGGAAACCATAATCTGACAAGGGGTTAATATCTGAAATAATAAGGAGCTCAAACAACTCAGTAGTAAGGAAACTAGTAATTTGATTAAAAGTGGCAACGGATTTGAATAGACATTTTCCCTAAAGATGACAAGAAAATGGTCAACGGGTATATGAAATTATGCTCAACATGACTAATCATCAGGGAAATTCAAAACCAAAGCCACAATGAGATATCACCTCATACTTTTTAGAATGACTATTATCAAAAAGACCAAAGAGAACAAATGTGGACAAGAATGTCGAGACAAAAAGGATCCTTGTATACTGGTGGTGGGGAATGTAAATTGGTATAGGTATTGTGGGAAAAAATATGGAGTTTCCTCAAGTAATTAAAAATAAAACTACAATATGATCCCACAATCTCACTTCTGAGTTTATAGCCAAGGAAATGTAATTGGTATCTGCAAGTGATAGACGCACTCCCAGGTCCATTGCGTTATTATTCACAATAGATACGGAAACAACCCAGTTCCTGTTGGATGAACACATAAAGAAAATGTGGAAAATATGTGTAATGGAATTCAGCCTTGAAAAAGAAGCAAACCTTGTCATTTATGACCCTATGGATGAATGTGGAGTACTAAGTAAAATAATCAAGGTGGAGAAAGACAAACATTGCATGATTTCACTTATTTGTGGAATCTACAAAAGTTAAGCTCTTAGAAGCAAAGAGTAGAATGATGATTATCAGGAGCTGGGGGAGATGGGGAGATGTTAGTCAAAGGGTACAAAGTTTCAGTTATGCTGCATGAATAAGTTCTGAAGATCTAATGTTCAATGTGGTGATTATAATTAAGTATACTGTATTTTGTTCTGGAAATTTGCTAAGAGAATAAATCTTAAATGTTATTACCACACACAAAAAATAGGTAACCATATGAAGTGATAGATATATTAATTAGTTTTATTGTGATAATCATTTTACAGTGTATATCAAAACATCACGGTGTTTTGCCTGGGTGGCTCAGTCGGTTAAGCATCTGACTCCTGACTTTGGCTCAGATCATGATCTGACGGTGTGGAGCCTGCTTGGGATTCTCATTCTCTCTTTCTTTCCCTTTCTCTCTCTCTCTCTCTCTCTCTCTCTCTCTCTCTCTCTCCCTATCTCTCTGCCCCTCCCCTCCTCTCTATCTCTCTTTCTCAAAATAAATAAAACTTAAAACAAAACAAAAACCCCCATCACACCATATGCCTTAAATACATACAATTTTTATTTGAAATCTGTACCTCAATAAAGCTAGAAAAAAGTGACCCCAAAGAGGTTGTATCTCAATTTCTGATATACTCAGAGAAAGCACATAGCAGCTAAGACTGATCTTTGAAGAAGACTGAGCCATACTTCCATTTTTTTGGACAGATCCCTGAGAAAGAAAGTAACTGAAAAAGAATGAATTCCTGCTTATCCGATAATGTGGAGTATGTCAATGTGGGATATCCCAAGCCACTAGAATGTAATATGTTGGCTATGTTTTTTATTGAGAAGATATTTATGGTGCTTGTCCATCTCCTTAGACTAAAAGCGACATGAGGGCAGGGCTGTGTCCTTCTAACTTCCCAGCACTCATTCTGTTTCCTGGTAGACAGTACATAGCTATTCAATAATCTTTTGAGAAATGCATAAATGACAGCATGGCTGTATACTGTAAACGATTAGACTGCAAAGTCTTAAATTCAGAGACTAATGGCTGATGCTTCTCTACTGATATGTTATTGTGATATGTTATTTCTCTTGATCCTTGGCACAAGGGTGGGCACAGGGTAAACACTCAATGAAGGCACCATGGATGCATTAGAGCACTTAGCATACCTCCCCTTTGGAGCTTCTCCCACAGTAGAAGAATATAAATATTATATGTAACATAAATATGTATTTTTCCTGAGCTGACCTCCAAGTAATTCTGGCCTTATCCCTTGCCTTCTCCTCTCCTAGTTGCTCTCAGAAAACACTGGATCTTCTAGTAACATTAGCAACCTAATGACCCAGACCCCTTCTTACTCTATCCCCACAGTTCAAGTCGTGGAATCATGTCTCTTGGGTGAAAAGAGAAGCAAGTTATACAAAGCAATGTTCAAATGTAATGTTTTTCTATTGTTAAAGCTTCCTATTACAACTCTAGCTTCACAATTCCCTAGCAACAACATAAGGTCTGAAAAAAGGTGATAATTTTATAGCAAAAGGGGTAGTTCATCTCTGTAGAGAATAAAACTGTCACTGATCTTCATGACAAATTGAATCTCAGGGTCTGAAAATATAGACCTTGTTTTCCTTCTTTTATTTTTTTTTTTCATTATAAGGATGACATTACCTCTATTGTAAATCAAAAGTAACTAGTGCTTTGTGGCTTTTATAAAGTTACAAGAGACAAAAAAGGGCCTATGGCACCCGTCCATTACTATGTACCTTATCTGGGGAGGCTTCATAGGTATGTTCTTTAGTTTCTGTGTGTTGACATTTGCCCTTCAGCCTCCTGGTTAAAGACAGAGAACATACAAACTAAATTTCTCTATTGTGAGGGAACAATTTTTTTCAGGAAAATTTCACAGCTGTAAAAGACAAAAACAAAAAGCAGTAGTAATAGTTCAAACAAATATCAATTTTTCTTTTATTTTAATGTAATAAGGATTTCCAAAGAAAAAGTAAAAATACCAGATTAAATTTCCATTTGCTAATTTAAACAAGTAAGGTGAACAACATATTTAAAATTTGTTTCTAATATTTAACTATATTTTAATTTTTAAGGATAGAGATTAAAGGTAGAATAGATAAGCATTCAGGTTTACTCAAGAGGTATTTATCATGCAATGTGCCTTTAAGAAGCTTACACAACAAATCCACCTGTAGAACAAATTATGGATGTGGTAAGCAAAACAGTACTATTACACTATGGTAGGGAGTTTAATGTTAATTTTAAAAAATCACAGAAAATCTAATATAGGTGATGGCATCCAGAAGATGAAGGTTTTTGAACATGCATAAAAGTGGGAATGGTATTAAAAGCGAGGGAGTAGCATAAACAAAACATAGTAATAATAAAATACAGAAAATGCTCACAGATCATGGACTGTACCCCTCTATATTGCAGGAGTATTGTAGGAGATAAAGTTGGGAAGATAGCATCAAATCTTACTGTGAAAAGTATTGGATGATAGATTAAGAAGCTTGATATCAATTCTGCAGGCAAGAAAGGATGGCAGATACAGGTGTGGGGCTCTGAAATCTGGCAAAGTCGAGTTTAATATCTGGTGCCCACATTTAGTAGCTGTGTGGCCTTAAGTAGTTTACTAGGTTCTGTGAGAGTCATTGGTAATGTGGATCTGATAATAGTTCTTACCTCACTGAATGCTGAGAAGGACAAATGACCTAATGCATGTAAATATTTAGCACTACACCAGTACTAAATCAGTGTGGGAAAAGTGTTAGCAATTCCTATTATGGACAATGGAGAACTACAAATAGTCTTCAAATTGGAGGATATTGTCATATGTTGAGAAGGGAGTTGAAGGCAACGTGAAGTTTGGGTTTGGTGTATGTTAACATTCAGGACAGGAAGGTCATTTTTAGAGATGATTGCAAAATACTATGACAATCTAGAGCAATAGGGAGCAAGATTAGTTGCTGGAGGCAATGTCTGGAGGAGGATTATGAGTTTGGAAAGACTTGAGACAAATTAGAAAGCTTTCAGCTTTTCACAGAATATGCAAAAAGCCATCAACCAAGAATACACAAAATCATATGCTAATGACCCAAACAATATTTACCCATTTAAAAACTAGTATCGTACCTTGAGAGTGCACTATTCTAGAGATGAAATTAATGATCATATTCTAGAATGTTGCAATTGAAATGGTGTTTAGTTACAGTAGACTGATTTTGTACCATGCCCAAGAAAATGCCAGCAAAGTTTCATGGATGATGTCCAAATACTTAACCTTCTAAATATTTTGTAACAAAAGGATAGCAAACTACATATATATTTGTAGTACAACTAGTAAGACTTGACCACTCGGAGGGTTCCCATTAATTCAAGTGAGTCTGCATCTAACAAGCAAGTAAAAGCAACATTTTGAGGTAACCTTACTTCTGATCAACCTGCCTACCCCAAGGCGGACTTTTCAAATCAGTGGGCTATACTGAAAATCTTCAGGAAAATCACAAAATTCAGTGTATGCTTGAAGCAAATGGGATCTTCTATGTGGATACTGAATGGTCTGTGGCATCAGAGTTGATGTGAACTAAAAGAGAGTCAGCTGACCCTGCGTGAGACCCTCTGTGGGTTGTAAAATATTTGCCTGTTGGAACAAGTTTAAATTTAACTATATAGTCCTATTTTGTCATTAGGCAATTTAAGACATTTTATAAAATTCAAGGTTTCTTTAAGTGAAAAACTCCAGCTACTTTAACAACAGTCTCCATGCTACTTTCTGTATTGAAAATATTGCTTTATGCATTTGAGATCATCAGTACGAATACTTTGGATTCCGGGAGAAACAAACCCATAGATTTAATTAATAAATAACTTGGGTGTGATGTAACGTAAAGGTGGAAAAAAACTAAAATAAAATCAGTGGGTTAGGAGAGCATATGGATCAGGACCGAGGGTCACAAGTGAGTGTGAAGCAACCTTCTTCTCATTGTATCCACTGAGCTTACTTTGTCAAGCTACCATTACAATAATCAGTCTGACATTCAGCAAAGTTTGGATTGGTATCCATGACTTTATGAGAATTGGTTGCTCTTGGATAGCTGACTTTGCTAAGTGAAAGAGAGAGATGGGAGAGGGAGAGAAAGAGAAAGAGAGATAGAGAAGGGAGTGGAGAGAAAGAGAGGAGGTAAGAAAGAGGGCAGAGGGAGAGGGAGAAAGAGAGAAGGAAGAGCGGGAGAAAGAGAAAGAGAGACAAGGAAGGAGAGAGAGGGTGAGAAACAGGGAGAAAAAGAGGGAGAGAGGGAGGGAGAGACTTCAAAAGCTAGGTCTAAAATCAATCACTAACTCAAAAACACCTTGTTTGTCTGAAAAGCTTTTCCTATTAAGGTGACTAAAGGAAAAAGGAAAATTGTCTCACAACCAAAGGAAGGGAAAGAGAAGTGACATGACACACAGTATTTGTTTATGAAAAATAACCCTTCTGCAAGAAAACAACTTTACTGATCGTTACTATGTACTGAATGCTAGGTCTACTTCCTGCTGAGAGCTATGTTTCTCAAGTATACTATCTCCCTATTTTTTTGTGCTCCCCAGGAGAGGAAATTCTGCTGCTGCTGTAGAGAAGAAACCAGTAAGAAGAGAGAGAAGCAAGTGAACCAAGTCTACAAAGACAATAGGCAGTGGAGAAGAGATTTGAAACACCTGTCAGCTGGACTCCAAGGCCAATGCTCTTAACCTCTACTCTACATGTCCTTCTTCCGTAAACACCTCTGCAGCATTTAACCAACTTCCACTGGTGGAAACTGCTCCCCAATTTATGAAAAAAAAAAAACCACGATGCATTTTGATTTTGAGAAAGTTTCTTAAGGGGTTTAAATTTCTTGAGAACACTGCTTTCTCTTCTATTATATAAAGTGGGTCTATATGAAATCTTGGGTTTTCTTTAAATGACACTTTTTTTTTTGCGTGAATTTCCTAAGTAAAAGGAGAAACTGAAAGCTGAGGGATTCAACAAGAGTAAATTATGATAATTATAATTTCTAAACCCTTGAGTGGCTTCTTTTCTCTCCAGGGGAAAATAACAAATAATAGGTTGTTAAGGAGGCTAATTATGGAAGGCTTCTTAGGGGAAAAATAAAAAAAAAATTAAGAAAAACAAAAGATAATTTAAAAAATTAAGTTCTGTTTCAATAGAAGTGAGTCAGACTTCCATACAGCAGGAAGAACTATATCTTCAGGTACAACTTTTGTCAATTAGATGGTATTTCCACTGAAAAGCATCCATCTCTGCAACTGATAGGAAGTCTCACTTAAAAAGGAAGACGCCGAGGAGTGCCTGGGTGGCTCAGTCCATGGAGCGTCTGACTTCGGCTCAGGTCATGATCTCACAGCTTATGAGTTCAAGCCCTGCATCGGGCTCTGTGCCAACAGCTCAGAGTCTGGACCCTGATTCGGATTCTGTGTCTCCCTCTCTCTCTGCCCCTAACCCACTCGCATTCTGTCTCTGTCTCTCTCAAAAATAAATAAACATTTAAAAAAAATTAAAAAAAAAAAAAGGAAGACACCGAAATGTGGAGATGAAGAGTAAATATTATAGGACCAAACAGAATTGCACGTGAGACTTAGGTCCACCAGTTACCAACTATAAGATCTTGTTACATAAAACTGAAATAAATTAGTACCTACCACAAAGGGTAATTGTGAGTATTTGATGGGATAATGGGTGTGAAGGGCTTACCAGGGTTTCTGACATCTCTTTATATTCAATAAATAATAGCAAGGTGGTGGTGGTGGTGACGATATTGGTGGAAAACAATGGACATATATTTTAGAGTAGGCCTTCACAAATTTTATGTGTTTACAAATCACCTGGAGTCTTATTTTTTAAATGTTTATTTATTTATTTTTGAGAAAGAGAGGGAGAGAGAGAATCCCAAGCAAGCTCTGTGCTGTCAGCACAGAGCCTGACATGGGGTTCCATCTCCCGAACCGCGAGATCATGACCAGAGCCAAAGTTGGATGCTTAACCCAATGAGCCACCCAGGAGCCCCCACCTGGAGTCTTACAGATTCTAATTCTAAGATACAGATTCTAATTCAGTAAAGCTGGGATGGGGCTCAAGATTTTTCATCTCTAACAAACTGAGGTGATGCTAACTTAGGCTGTTGGTCTGAGCATCACACTTGGAGCAAAGCTTTAGACTGAGGACACTGTGGAAAATACATGCAAAAGATAGTGGGGATTAAGATCGTTCCTCAAATGAATTACAGAGACTTTTGCCGTAACTGTATTCCTTAGACATGACACTTGCTTTCCATTCCTGCGCTTTAACCATCGGGCTATTAAATTTAGTTAAGTAAGTTCTGCAGAGGAGTGACTCCCTGATCTCCACAGCGGGGTACAGATATGCAGATGTGGTCCTCCTTGTGGGGAGTTTCTAATTTATCTACAATGACAAGACCCACATGAATAAAACATTAAATGGCAACACCAGGATGAACAAAATCAAATGCACAGATGTCGAGTGAGAAACCAATGTTTCCACAGGATGGAAAAGGGAGAGAAGCTATTGTATTTCAGTTGCAAACAGTAATTATTGCTGAGGCCTTTTTTCTTCTCACAGGCAGGCTGCTATACAGACAACAACCCATCTCAAGAAGCCAGGAAAAGCAACTATTCCTAACCTAAGACATGCAAAGTTTGACTTCTATAAGGAAAAAATCATTAGAGATCCCTAGTAAAGAGGACAAATTGCAGATGGAGGGAGATACTGCCTTCGTTGGTAGTCTAGGTACCCCAAACTCAGCATCTCTCATTAGACGGGAAAGTTGCTATCACTTCAAGATGTGAACTGGGTTCTACGGTATTTCAAAGTTCAGAACCGCAGGTCTAGTCAAGCACGAAGTGGTAATCTATTCTTAACAGTCTGAGGATGGAGTGATGATAAGACAGATCACACTTTATAAATCCTTAAGACTTCAAGAAAAATAAGAACTGAAAACAGTGCTAAAGATACCTCAAATCAGAAGATGAAAATCATCTATGGTGCAAGTATGTATATCATGTGCAACATATATTTTCTTTACTTTTCTTTTCAAGACTGCTGTCAGGCAAAGTCAGTGGCAAAGTAGCACTTACAGATGAACACACAACTGTGTAGATACACATGCAAACTCACACACAAATGTGACAGAGGCCCAAAGGCAAAAAATGCTTCATCATTTCATAAAAATTAATTAAAGAAAGTGAAGAATGGAATCAATTAGAGGTAAAGTGCTGTGCAAATATACTTTCTAGTCATTTCAGCTAATTAAAAGGAGGAGCAAATCATGACTTTTAAAGGGTCCTAATTATTATAGAAAAAATTAATTAGCAGAAATCCTCAGCTGGACATTCAGAGATGTCTTTGGACAAAAGGAATATCCAACTAAGGAGGCTTGGCAGGCCAAAAAAAGATTAATGGAATTTCTGAGAATAGAAGCTCTTGAGAACTCTGGGTAATACAAACTTGTTTGTTGATAAGTAGTATGTTTACTGTCCATACTAGGAACCCAGAAGATACACTAAAATCTGTGACTTGGTGTAGTAGGCTATGGGGACTTGTGATAATTCAGCCAGCCCTGCTTTTATCCTAGGTATGAGAAATGGACTATTTTCAAAGAATTAGCTTCATGAATCAGTCTATATTCAACCATCTGAAGGCACTTCAAGATTGTCCAGTGGCCCCAGGGTTATATATGTGAATTATTTCTTCCAATGATGGAGTAAAACCTGTTGGTCGATATTGTTCTGGTTAATAACCTGATGGATAGCAGCTTTGTCTCTATTTATTCAACCTTCTTAATCTCATATTGTTTTAGGATGATTTCTTTTTTCTTAGAGTATTTATTTTCCTTTCTTTTTTTTTTTTTTTTTTTTTTTTTAAATTTTTTTTTTCAACGTTTTTTATTTTTATTTTTGGGACAGAGAGAGACAGAGCATGAACGGGGGAGGGGCAGAGAGAGAGGGAGACACAGAATCGGAAACAGGCTCCAGGCTCCGAGCCATCAGCCCAGAGCCTGACGCGGGGCTCGAACTCACGGACCGCGAGATCGTGACCTGGCTGAAGTCGGACGCTTAACCGACTGCGCCACCCAGGCGCCCCTTTTCCTTTCTAATTATATAAATAACATGTGCTCCTTGAAGACATTGCAGAAAACTGAGTAAATGCTAAAAAGGAACACAAGAAAATCATGTTGTTTTATTTTATTTTTTATTTTTTTTCATGTTGTTTTATTTTAAATCAACTATGGCAAGAAGCCTAGTGCTAGTGCTACAAAATTTCAGAATATCATAATTGTTTCCTGTGCCCAATGAGATTGTGTTCATCAACTTTGACATTGCTTTTTACCATTTCTGTTGGACTACTTAAAAATAAAATATTAAAAAAAGAAGTGAATGTAGAAAGCATCAAGTGAAACTAAACCTTTGCAGATCGCACCACCTCTTTTCTTAAAAAACAGGAGAAAACCACCTGAGTGAAGAACTTGACTGTGTCAAAGAGACAAAATTACATGTGATACACATGTCTTTAAAAATAATGCAAGGTGGTGGTGGTGGGGAAGGTGGGTGGGTATGGCCTACCTGGGGATATGACACTGATCAATTAGTTATTTTATACTAGAAATCCAGGATATTTTCAGACTGAGGCATCAGGAGTAGAACTGAGGATGGGAAATAAGGTAACTACTAAACTAAACGAGTATCAGAGAGCATTGTAATAGCCTTTTTAAAAAAGAAAAAAAAATGGGGTAGGACTTCTAATGTAAAGGTAAGCTTATCTTCCTCTTTATTTATCTATCCATTTTTTAAAAGTTGGGAAAAGAAGATAAGTGGAATATACAAGGGTAAGAAATTTTAAGGTTGCTTGCATGCAGACAAGGGTGAAATTGGAACAAATTTGCCAGTTTCAAGCCAACCTCACCCTCCCAATTTTTTTTCATTTCATTGCAAGTGCAACAGAAATGGAGACTGAGGCAGATGTGGGTTGGAAATAGACGAAATAAAAGTCATTATCGCTGCCTGTGAGGACTAGATGTATTAATGAGTTTAAATTGTTCCAAAACTAAATTTCACTTTCAAAAATATTTTGTAGCAATTTAAGCATATTCATGAGCATCACACAGCCATATCCAATTAATGTGTACATGGCCAAATCGAAATTGTATATAGGAGTTGGATTAGGCTTTGCTCTCATGTCTTCAATTTTGGCAAACAAATCATGTAATAAGCAGAATCAGTTTATCGAATAGTGGACTAGACAGGGCACCAGCATATAATGGTCGAATATTTGCCAATAACTGTCTTCAACCCTGCACTCTCAAACATTCTCTATCTTTTAAGGACATCTTGAGCAGAATCCACAACTTCTGCCTGACAATGACCTCCAGCCAAGTATCACCAGAGCAGACCTGTGGTTACAAGTTGAGATCAGGACTCATGGCAGTGAGGGAGAACACGTATCATGGGGAAGCATGGAACATTGTGTGGAGGGTGTTAGAATAGTCTGGCTACAGGATTTGGGCTTGTGTTAGGTGATCTGGGGAAGGGTTGAAGCTTCTGGAATGGGCTTCAGGAGGTGGGGCCTTGTTCTAGATTTGGTGCTATCAGGAAGTGGAGGTTAACAATATGATTGGGTATCTCACTGAATCTCTGTAGAGCCAGACTAAGGTTGTAATTGGTTTAAAGTACCAGTCACTCATGTTAGCCAGGAGAGGCTTTATTTGAAACTTGTGGTTTGCACAGTGGCCTTGTTTTGGTCTTTGCTTAGAAAAAATTATGAAGTGGTCTTGTTTTGTTTCACTTCATGTTTATAGAGCAGACTTGTCTGATGTTGAGGGTCTATGAAACTATTTATGTGCTCTCATTGTGAGGGACAGGGTAGCTTGTGACAATACGAAGGCCTGGCTGGTAATATGAGGGCAGCTAGTGGCTGTCTGTGACTGTTTCTCTTTCTCACTCATCACCTTTAGTTATTATCAAGTCTAGTCTGTATGTTTGGTCTAACTCCTTCTACTTTTAGCTCATTCAAGGACCCACAGAAGACAGGGACTTGTCCAAAGCCAGCTCTCCCCTGGAGTACCTTTATGACATAGCTGGGGACTCTGAAAGCATGCTTCAGTTTTTACTCCCTGAAACAGAACATGAAATTCTTGCTGTGACTGTTTCACCATCCTCTTTTTTCTCCCTACAGTGGCTTACCTCATTCACTAAGATCCTTTTTCTCTACCTCATCATTTCCCTTAGATTTTCTTCTTCCCCGTCTACTTCTGCTCTGTCTACCTGCCCAGGGCAGGTCAGCAAATCCTTTGCCTAAGCACAAGCCCAGGAAGGCTTTCTCCTTTTCCTGTAGTGCTCTCAATTTCTATGCATGGTTCCCTTGAAAGGCAAAGAGCAGTCGCTCTAATCTCCCACAGAGAGAAAGGCAAAAGTTTCTTCATTCCTTGTCAAGTCAAATGCTTATATGGACTATTGGAGGTGGCGGTAGCTAAACTGCTGGGGGGCTGTGAGAACCTATTTGGCTGCTGTCTTAGAAGTTATGGAATATAACATCTCCCCCTTGTGGCTGCTAGCTTCAGAATTCGTGCTTTTTCGTGGTCCACACTTTGGGTCCTGTTCTACAATTCTAGACCAGTGAAAGAATGCGTGTTCAGAATCTCATTCTATAGGACTGCAAGGAAGAGTTCTAACTTTCTTTAGAGTGAATCTAGATTGACTCAGAGTTGCAATCTTTATGTTAATTATAAATGTTTCCCCACAATCGTAAAGGCATGTCCACTTGACCTAGAATGGAATCTAATCTTTGGAAATAACCTGCCTCACGTACAGTTTTAAGAAAGATTTAAAGGTAATGCTTGAGACAGATTGCCAAGATTGATAAACAGTGTCTGTCATGGTTATGGCAGAGAAAAGTAGATGTATATTTGATAAGCATGTGCTGATCCTACAGGAGGAGATACTTATTCACACTAGCAGGAATATTACGTTGTTGAATGCAAAAAAAAAATACTGGGGAACATCTTTATAATTTTGACATTTTTATTAATTCTGTTTGAATTTCTTTGCCACTATAAGTGAACTCGGAGAAATTTTTTTAAGTGCCAAACTCTACTTGACCTCCTAAAAAGGTTTATTCAGGTTAATTTTTAAAATTGTCTTTTAAAAAATCTTTAAAGTATGTCTTTCTTATAGTGACTGAAAAAGTAAGTTTAACTAAGCAATGAATTTACTGAGTGAGCAAAGATACCAAACTGACACTCATGAAGAAATTAGATGGGGGAATCTGGGAATTTAAATGGCACATACAACAATGAAAACTGCTAGAAAAATATGATAAACAAAAATTATTTTCCTGTTAGTAGGAGAAATTATCAATACAATAGGTACCAAGAGAAAATTATTCTGAGAGTGAAATCTGGCCAATGTAGAAACGGAAGAGAAAGGTATTAACATCAGCACTTTCACCCACGTTATTTAACATCATAAATCCGCCTGTCTTAATGGTCAATGGGAATAATCAGCATGTTCAAGAAACTGTCACCTTTTATCCACATAGATTTTTGTCAGAACCACAAGGATCATTGGCATGTATAGTGTGTTAGCTGACAAAAACAAATCAAAAAGGGTATTCAAAAAGGGTATTCCTATTGGTAATTAGAATTAATCTATTAGACAGGTTGGGTCAGTAAACTGGTTGGAAATGGTAGGCAAATAAGGAGAGTATTGTCAGAGGATGAGCCTATAAATACACATGTAACACCGTCCATTTAAGAATAAAGCTGAAATGAAATGAAATTTCATGGTGCTTTGGTTACTGTCACAGAAATTATTTAAATTTAAATTATAGCAAACAGACCTCCCTACACCCCCCCCCCCAAATCCATTTAAGATCATTGCACAATACCAGAATACTTTACGTTAGACCTTTGGACTTAGTCACAAGGAGCCGTGTGCCAAGGGAGGTAGAGGAACCAAGCACTCATCTTTAGTTAAGACCTCGAATTGAGGTTGAGACCACATTCTTCAATTTTGGGTTCTGCTCTTCTTGTTCAAGTACCCAAAGCCATAGCTTCAAGCCACTCCAAAATATGCAATGAGCCGTTGAGAAGAAAAGTGCATGTAATTCGGAGGCAAGTGGCCAAAATGTTTGTGTCCATGCAACATCTGTTTGAAAGGCCTAGAGCAATTTCATAAAGTCTATGTACATCAGATTCCTTATAATCATACTAACTCAAAATAGAATTTTATGCGAGATCATTGGGATCATATACAAAACATTAAGCATAGTTTGTGGTAAATACTTAATGCCTGAAAAATATTAGCTGTTCCACTAAAACATTACAGTCTTTCTTTCTTTCTTTCTTTCTTTTTCAGGCTTACCTGGTTAATAAGCAATAGAATATAACATGTACACAATCCATTCAAAATTTTTTTTTACACTGTTAGTATTACCAGTCTAATGAATAGTAGATCTACAACAGTACTTGTTTTGAATAATAGCAAAATTGCATTAGCCATCAAGAATACAAATCAGGGGCACCTGGGTGGCTCAGTCGGTTAAACGTCTGACCTCAGCTCAGGTCATGATATCACAGTTTGTGGTTTTGAGCCCAGTGTTGGACTCTGTGCTGAAAGCTCAGAGCCTGAAGCCTGCTTTGGATTCTGTGTCTCCCTCTCTCTCTGCCCCTCCCCTGCTTGTGCTCTGTCTCTCTCTCTGTCAAAATAATAAACATTAAAAAAGAGAAAATACAAATCAAAATCATAAAATGCAACTCAATGCCAAAAAAACCCCAAATAATTCAGTAAAATAAATAAGCAGAATAAACTTTGTTCCCTTTTATCCCAAAGAAGACATACTAATGGCCAGCAGACATGTGAAAATATTCTCAGTATCTTTAATCATCAAGGACATGCAAATCAAAACCACAATGAGATATCACCTTACACCTGTCAGAATGGCAAAGATCAAAAAGACAAGAAATAGCAAGTGTTGGCAAAGATGTGGAGGAAAAGGAACCCCTGTGCACTGTTGATGGGATTGCAGACTGGTGCAGCCACTGTGGGACACGGTATAGAGGTTTATTAAAATATTAAAAGTAGAATTACCATATGATCCAGTAATTCTACTGCTGGTTGGTTATTTACCCAAGGAAAATGAGAACATTAATTCAAAAATATATATGCACCCTTATGTTTACTGAAGTATTTACAAGAGCCCAAATATGGAAGCAATGCAAGTGTTCATCCATAGATGAGTGGATAAAGAACACGTGGTACATATATAACAGAATATAACTCAGCCATAAAAAGGAATGAAATCTTGCCATTTACAACAACATGGCTAGACCTAAATGATATAATGCTAAGTACAATAAGTTAGAGAAAGACAAGTACCATATGATTTCATTCATATGTGGAACTAAAGAAAAGAAATAAATGAACAACAACAAGAAGAGACAAACCCAAACTCAGACTCTTAAATACAGAGAACAGATTGGTAGTTGCCAGAGGGAAAGTGGATGAGGGATGAGTGAAAAGGGGATTAAGAGTACACTTATGATTAGCACTGAGTAACATATAGAAATGTTGATTATGTTGCACACTTGAAACTAATATAACGCTGTATGTTAATTATACTTCAATAAAAAATGAAAAATCACTCATATCTACTAAGATGGCTTTAATCAAAAAGACAGATAATGTGGAGAAATTGGACAACCCAAATTTACATCATCTGATGAATGGATAAATAATGTGTTATAGAATAAGATATTATTCAGCAACAAAAATGGACTATGCAGTAATCCAATGTAAATGAATGTCAAAAATGTTACACTAAGTGAAATGGAGCCATAGTGAAAGAAGCAAGTCACAAAAAAAACCACATACTGTATGATTCCATTTATATGAAATATCTAGAATAAGCCAATCTATAAAGACAGAAAGTATATGGTGGCCTAGGGCTGTGGGCTGAGGAGGGGGATGGTTAGGAATGTCTGCTAACGGGGATATGGTTTCTAACGGGGATGAAAATGTTGCCAAATTGATTGTGATGAGAATTGCACAACTCTGCAGCTATGATTTAATTGTACACTGAAGAAATAATAGCAAAGTTAACAGTATCAGAAATTTTGACATGGACACGGACATGGGTATGTGGTTAATAGGCCTGATCATATCTTCACTGTCAACTGCTGCCAACACCCAGAATTAGAGGATGCTTAATTTCCATGCCAGGATTCAATATCCTCAAAATGCAAATGGCCCTACAGCGGGTAACATTTAAGTGTCACTAAGTAGTAATCCTATCATGTGAGGTAGTTATCTCTTTGGAAGCTGACATATTTAATATAAGCATATTTTGTTGAGAGAAAGATGAGGAAAAATGAAATACCTTTTGATTACCAAGAAGCTGATAAGTTAGTGCATTTATTATTCCTAAAGAACATTCCTTCTAGTTTCAGTCTCCTCTCACGTATTGTGAGAGTTCATTGATTCATCAGTCTGCAGATATCATCAGAATGAGACGCAAAATCAAAGTCAGGATGCTTCCTGATTGAAAGAATATATAATTCCTTAACTGATCATTGTACTAAACCAGTTATTTTAAATAACCAACCCCTTTTGTATGAGTCAAAAGGCTTGGTCAAGTAAACAGTCATCCTTGTCTCCTGTATCAAAGCCAGAGAGATTGAGGCCACTAAATAGGCCACCTACAGAACAAATAGGGTTCTCAAAGAAATGGTTTGCTTGGTTTGCACAGTGGTTTTTGAATGGTTTTGGCCAATATCTTAGGTGAAACATATGCTCTGAACTTTACTACCATTCTACCACATCCTAACAGCTTAAGCTCATGCCTAGCTCACTTTTTATTTACTTTGCTGGTCTCTATAACCATTTGAAATTGTAACTGCTGGTCAAACATTTTAGATACAAGTAAAGACACATGTAAAAGTTCAGGTTTCTTGTAGATATCTTAAAACATTTTAGAAAATCTGGCACATGCAGATCTTTACCTTTTGGGCCCTATCCAGCTACTGTCTAAAAACCACTGCAAAGTAGACTCCTTGGAGTCTAGACAATTGATTCTCAAATTTGATTGTGCATTAGCAGCACCTGGAGAGCTTGTTAAAACACAGTTTTAGGCTCTGCTCCCAAAGTTTCTGATTCATGGGGTCTTGGGTGGGGCCCAAAAATTTGCATTTCTAAAGAACTCCTGGATGATGCTGATTGCTGCTGGTCTGGGGATCACACTTTGAGAACCATTGACCTAGACACATATAAAAGCAGCTATCAGTTTTTTTTGTTATTCATTCTGGAGCCTAAAAGGAAAATGAAATGAAATGAAATGAAATGAAATGAAATGAAATGAAATGAAATGAAATATAAAATAAAATAAAATAAAATAAAGTAAAATAAAAAACTACATTTACCAGATGAGTGCTTGAACCCAAGGCAAGGCAGGTCAGACTGCTTTTGGCCAAGTAAATTAGGATATTTGGAAGACTTGCTAGGCTTACGGGCAAATCAACAGATGAAGCCAGTTAGTTGTCAAGCACTATGATTTGGGAAAATGGAACTAATAATGGGGCAGCATGAGGCCAAACCCTTAAATCAAGAAAGGGCTGGGCTGTATTCCTTCACTGTCTATGTATTACAGTTAGCTAGGGACTTAAAAATACAGATGGGGAGGAGCACCTGTGTGGCTCAGTCCATTGAGTGCTGGACTCTTGGTTTCAGCTCAGGTCATGGTCTCAGAGTTTTGTGAGTTGAGCCCCACATTTGGCTCTGCACCGACAGCACAGATCCTGCCCCTCCCCTGCTCACACTGTCTCTGTGCCTCTCAAAATAAATAAATAAACTTCAAACATTTAAACATACAGATAGGGATGCACGTATAGACATTCTAATGTCCTCGAGCACCTCTGGGCTCGGGGAAATCCTGTTGGGTAGAATTACATGGCTCCACGCAGTCCATCACGCTGACCACTCCAGTCCTTACTAGACTCACATGGGTGAAGGACATGAAAACCCAGGAGTTCTCATGGAGGAAAATAATTTGAATTGTGAGACATATGAGGTCATTCTTCAAGGACTCTATCATTGCCGAAGGGCTTGGGAAAATGGATACAGTATAGAGAAAGCCCAATCTCTGATGGTTCAGAGAAGGTCCCCTGTGGGGACCAAGTATAGGGTACAACACTCTCCTATTGAGCCCCAGTAAAATGGCCAGGCCAGAGAATGGACCAGTCTCCTACCCCTGTCTCTTCTACTAAGTTAAAAAGAAGACATATTCCACAGTGGTCTGTGACATCCTCTCTGCTCACCATATAGGATTATTCTCTTCCTTTGGTCGTGCCATTTTAGTGCTTCTGTATTAATTCATTTCAACAACACTACACAGCTATAAAACTTCCTCCAGGGGTTTAATTACATGTTGCAACTCTCCATGGCATTAAAGGAGAAGGATAGAGAGGCCATTTGCCCTGGTGTTATGAAACAGCTTTCTTGTACCTTCTTTCATTCTTGTTCAAATATGTGTCTCTAAGACTAGCTTCCCTAAACCGTAACTGTGCTTAAGTTGAATGAACAGGTGCACCTGATCTTCCGTGGGCACACATGAATTAAGCTTTTTATTATAGATCTAAGAATATTTTGGCTAAATTTATAAAAATATTTAATCATTTCTCTCTAGTACATTATTTATATGCACATCTACCCCGTTTTCAGTCCTATCATTCTTGTCCCTTATGCTTGACAAAATGACTGATTAGAAAGGTTTCCATTTCTATACCTTTCATTTATCTTCAGTGTCTCTCATAAATGTTGAATTAAGCAGATTTTATGAAACTGATCATAAATTGTAGTTTTCATCAAAAATGACCGTGACAGAGTAGATTTCTATACTCTCAACTTCAATAACAGTAACTCAGAGCTTCGAGGCTTTAAACTGGAAGGTTTTCACACTAGGAAAATTGTGCATCAGTCCTAGGGAGAGCTCTTTTGGGGGGTGTCTTTTCATTGATGCCTCTCAAATTCAATAAAGCTTAGCAAACCCGAGGTAGCAGTAAGGAAACAATTTTTTGTGTATCAGAACTAGTAATAATGACTGTTTTCCTACTATAGAAATGAAGACACTGTTATGTTTCGAAAGGTATTTTTGAAAATTAACCCTTATCAGGAACTTACCACGTGCAAGTTACTTCACATGTATCCTTTAATTCTTAAGATAGCCCTAAGAAGCAGGTACTATCTTTGTTCTCATTTTATAGGTAGAGAACTGAGGCAACACTAAAGTTAAGTACATTTTCTAATATCAAGTAAATGGAAGAAATGTTATTTCAAACTAAGATACCCTGATTAAAATTAGATATATTCATATTCATATGAACGCATATATATATATACATATACCTATCTATACACACATATATGAACACAAATACATTGATACAGAATTGTATTTGATTGTGGGAAACCATAAACTAGAATTAGTACTTCTCCACTATTGTGTCACTGCCACGACTGTAATGCAGTCCTCCATTATCATTAATGCTTTCATTATATGCTGCACACATGACATAGACGAACCATTTTGGTGTGTCCAAATCCTCTGACTGAGGCACTACCATTGACTTCATTTTATAGGGAAGGAGTCCAACTCTAAAGAACTTTGTCACACAGTAGGTAAGTTGGAGCAGGTCTGACTGAGGAGCCTGAACTCTTAATCACATACCATACCACCGTGCAGAGCCGGGCATGAGTGAGAACTTTATCTAGAAGGAAATGAGGGGCCAGAGAAGATTTTAAAGTAGGGGTTTACCAAGTTCCAAGGATGCTGAGTGGGGTCTGGTAAGCACATTCTGGAAATCATTAACTGAATTGTTGAAACTGTTCTGTTCCCTGTTTTAATATTTCTTATGGGTGATAGCTGGTGTCCCCGTTACAGGATCAATACATCACTGAGCCTGGCAAAGTGTTGGGCCCTTTTGGATGGGAGCCAGTTGAAACTTTGCCATTACATGTATGGAAAGCAGTTAGCTTTTAAGTATCTACTTTTCTAATCAATAGTGAATGATCAGAAATAGGGGCCTTCCTTATCTGTGTTTGCATGCCAGGCCTCACTACTGCCAAGGAAAGTTATGTGCTCTGTAAATTTGTGGAAATTAAAAAAAATGTAAAATCCATTCTTAGGGAGCAAGAGGAGGGAAAGAACACTTCAAGAGCATCTGTTGGTAATTCGGTCACATGTACATGTCTTCTGAATAGCAGCATTACCTACCTGCCATATTGGCGGATTTTTCATTTCTTCTACAATCTTGGGAAATAGAAGTCACCTCTCTTTTTCAGCATCACTATAGAAATAATGCAATTCTCTGATGAAAAGGGTGGAGATTTTTTCTTAGACAAATGTAAGAGGACCTGATTTATGTCAGGCCACCTCTTACAGATGCATCAACGTCACTGCCTTCCTAAATAACCAAATTAAATAGCTGGTAAAGGACAATCAAGGTGGCTGTCACATTCCAGTGAGTGGAAATCAGTGCAACATCTGTTTTGCCTGCTGTTTCAAAAGTCAATGGAACATTCTATAATCTGGGAATTCAATTTCTACTTTTTTCCCTCCTTACTGGTGGAGATTGCATGTGAGAATTATAGTTACTTTTTGAGGATATGCTTTCCTAAGTTGTCTTAAGAGGAAGACAGTGACTGGTACATAGTAAGCCTTCAAAAAATGCTACTGCTGTCACTGTTATGAGTGGAACGTATATCCATATTTCTACATGGGCAAAATAAAGTCACAAAATTCAAAAGCAAAGATCATACAGCTTGCATTAAAAAACAATTTTTTTTTACGTGTATTTATTTTTTGGGAGACATAGAGACACAGAGCACAAGTTGAGGAGTGGCAGAAAGAGAAGAAGACACAGAATCCAAAGCAGGCTCTGGGCTGGGAGTTGTCAGCACAGAGGCCGATGCGGGGCTCGAACCCCCAAACCGTGAGATCATGACCCGAGCCTAAGTCAGATGCTCAACCGACTGAGCCACCCGGGCGCCCCAATACAGCTTGCATTTTTTAAAAAAAATTTGCCTCTTTCTCCTCCTTATCTTCTTACCATTTCATTTCCCTCTGTTTTCTTGAACAATAGGTAACTTTTAAAAACTCTTCTTTATTTTTATTTGCTGAGATACAAAAGGAAATATCTTATTCCATCAGCAATCATTGAATATCTCTTTTATGTCACGTTCTATGGTGGCCATTAGACATACAACAATGAAACTGGAGTTCACAGTCAAATGGAGAAGGGAAACATGGAAACAGAAAGTACCCAGAGAAAATTTTAGTGCTAGAAAACTGATTTTGTTTCCTTGTTTTTTGTTAAGCAACGGGAGAAAACATTCTGGGTCATTGGGAAAGCATTCCCAATTGAGGTTAAAAAATATGCTAGACTTCAGTGGTGGGTGGCGTTGGAGTACACGATATGGGCATTCCAGGCAAAGAGAACTGTCAAACAAGGGTATGTGTCTGATTGTGTGTGCTCAGGGAGGGAAACACTTGTGAGAGGCTAGGAACTAGTTCCCTATGTTCTGGAGACTTCGAGCATTATTCAGCACTCCAGGGGAGAAGAGTTGCCACAGGTAAGTAACTTAGGGAAATGCCAGGCAAAAGTAATCAGATAAGCTTCTAACCTGGAGGACCTAGGCTATATACTAATATGTTCCGAAACAAGAGAGTTCACAGGATGGAAGGTTCACAAACATCTTTCTTGTACAAAAGAGGGTAACATTAATTTTTACCTTATTGGGTTGTGAGGATGAAGTCAATTAATGCCGTTAAACTGCCTGCTTAGTACAGTCCATGGAACACTATTCAATAAATATTTTCTATTGTGTTTCACTCCCCAACAAAATTATCTTGAAAATAATATAATGCTAAAATAAAGTAGATTTATATACTTGGGTGAGATGAATCATTCAGGTCATGGAAGATCAGTGGGCTTTGATATTCTATGTCAAAGTTGGCTCCATAACTCATCCTTTCTTCTTTGGAGAAAAGCAAGAAATACTAGCTATGAATCAGATAGGGTAGACCAGTGTAAACTTTGGTGTAGAAATCATCACTTACCCCAAATGTTTGACTTTTCTTTTTAGAGAAATTTTTTAAAAATTAGAAAAATAAAGAAAGCTCACTTGATCACAATCATGACAGCAAATAATGGAAGTTGAAAAAAAGAATGTGAAACCCAGTCTATACGAAGGCATTAATGACAATCCAAGGCAGCACAGAGAAAAACTCAAGGCCTGAAATTGTTGGGTTCAGCTTGGGGTAGACTCCAGCATCACCTCTTTGGGTGAACGGTTGTAAGGCTCAAAGAATTATGGCAATAATTTCCTCTGCAATGAGACCTTTCACATCCTGGAATGTGGGTTGCACTGTAAATCATTAATCTTTGTGATACCTCTGAGGTAGGTAGGGATGATAATTTACAGTTCTCTGTGTATACGTCAGGGTGGGAAAGGTCAGTGTCTGATCCTGGAAGGGGGTTGTAAGCTGTCTCGTGCGATGACCAGACTGAAGCTTGCAGTCACTCACCTAAAGCAAGACTATGACAAGGCTTCTGTTCTTTGGGGATACTCTTAATTTTTTCCCCCTTCTTCAGTTCTTTATGCCACTTCTCACTTTCAATAAAACCAATTTACAAAATTCAATCTGCAGAAGTCAAGGCTGATTCTCATTAATTGGCAGGAGGCACTCCTCTGAAAATTGCCAATTTAACACTGTAGGAAGCAACAGGAAAGGGAAAAAAAATCTTTCCACCAGGTCTATGGGACATGAAATGAGGGCCAGCTGACAGATTCCTGCTTCATTAAAAAATGGTCTTATTAAATGATAGAAATTGATTATTCAAAGAGTTGTATGTTTGACAAGATACTAGAATTCAGACTCTGATTTCCACTGCTCCTGCCCCATCAATTGTTTGAATTGCTCTAATAGGAGGCACATTGTGAATACAAAACCACTGCCATTGTGTTCTAGAAAAAGAGAGAAACCAGCACAGCATGCTCACTTCTTTTTAAGTGACCTGAATAACCGCTAGGCTACATTTTTACAGCCTGCCATAGCATCATTTTGACAAGGTTGTAAAGGCAACCCTTGATGTGCTAGTTTCTACCTTTTCTCCCTGTCACCACCCTGGTGACTGCTGTACTGTGAAAACACTTCTCTGAGTTTGAGAGAATATGCTGATTTAAACAGACCCCAGTGAATGGCCAGTCAATCTGGGCAGTTTACCAATGTGACAATACCAAAGAAATGATTAACTATCACTGTAAAAGTAAAGGCATGGGAAAAATCTATATTCACTGGAACTTCTCTCAGGGGAAGTTGTGAATGTCAGGCTTGCAGACTTAAATACCTGCAGGAGCAGTGAGGTCCTGAAGAGAGAAGCAGGTGGGTAGTTGGTTAGCACCCTCAGGCCTGGTTAAGGGTCTCCAGGAGATACTGTTACTCAAACTGGGTGCCACTTGGTTGTTGCTATGCGCACAGAGGGGCTCAGGGCTGCGACATCTTTTGGTTTTCAAAATAAGAAAGAAATTCAGAGTGCTATGTTAAAATCTCATGAGTTTTAAAGCTGAAATGTATTCAAATTTCCTCATGGACTAGTGAGCCTCCAAGGCACCCTGTGCAGAGGTCACAAATTTTAAACCTCTGCTGAATGTGACTGGCAATGCAAATTTGATCAGCTAGTCATTGGGTGAGCATGTATAGGTTTTGGGGGAGGTGGTAACAATGGGCAAATATAGCCAAGGGGTATGGTTAAGTCACAATAATTAAAAATAACTAGCTTTAATAAACCATCTTCTAAGCAGGATTGGTCCTTTTGTTAGGCTAAGAGGAGAATGCAAATTTGGGGCCAGAATCGAACTACATGGCATTACATTTAAAGAGTCAGTACTTGGGGCATCTGGGTGGCTCAGTCCCTTGCGCGTCTGACTTCGGCTCAGGTCATGATCTTGCAGTTCATGAGTTTGAGCCCTGCATCAGGCTCTGGGCTGACAGCTCAGAACCTGGAGCCTGCTTTGGATTCTGTGTCTCCTGCTCTCTCTGCCCCTCCTCTGCTGATGTTCTCTCTCTCTCACTCGCTTTCTCTCAAAATTAAATAAACATTAAAAAAATTTTTTTTAATAGAGAGTCAGTAGTCAGAGAGAAGCAACCAGATTTTTCAATTCTTCCCTGCTACAGTGTTTTAGCCTTTCCTTTAAATAAACGTTGAACAAATATTTGGAAGCTACTGATTTATATAAATGCCAAAATATGAACAAATCTTCACTGTCCATATATTTTTGGTGATGTCTTAGATTTATATCTGGGTCAGAAAGGAAGAAAATTACCACAGCGATAGCTTCAGATAGTTCATTACAGAGGCAGAATTCCATATTTAAGTGGCAGTTTCCAACTGGAATATCTCTCTCCTCACCCCATTGCCTTTGTTTCTCTATTTCATTTTTACATATTACCTCTATTTTCACCAATGAGAAATTAATTTGTATCTGTCAAGTCTTTGTAAAAAATGCAGAAGGATGTGAGACTATAAACGGTCATTCATACACTAGTATAAACTAACCTAATCAGCTTATTCCATCTTAAGGCTAAGGTCAAGTCAGTTAAATGAGAGATTGGGACATCTGGACATGGACAGATGCCACATAACATGTAGTACCTTTGGGAAGGCCATGGGGTGTGTGGTCCAGGAGAAATCTCAGAGTAATAGGGGTCTATTTTGACCTTGGTACGTACTGTTGGACTACAAAAGGACCACATCAAAAAAAAATTTCTACTTCAAAACTTTAAGGAGAGCGTAGGTAGGGCCACGCCAAAAGCAAATGAGGTCTCTTTCATCCCTCTTTTTCCTACCACCTTCTTCCTGTTCAGGGCTCCTACTGGTACTACTGTTTGGCAGAGTATGGGCAAAATGGATTTGTAGGTGGTTGTAGGACCTCAACCATTGTTAATAGCTCTCTTTGGGGAAGACAGAAATAGTCTTGGAGCAAAATAGTTCACTACAACTTACTCTCAGATGTTTTTAGAAAATAACAATTACAATAGTAACATGTATCTGTGTATTTGTGTGGGGATGTGTGTAGATAAGGAGAGATAATATGTGATGTAGCAAATGTTAAAGTGCATAAACGGGAGTAAAGGGTATACAATAGATCCATACTACATATAGATCCATACTATCTATAGATCCATACTACAAAGACAGAGTTAAATATGAAAGGCATACATTTTCAAATCCTTAGGTTGAAGGACAAGTGTGCTATGTTTGGATGTTCGTTGTCAAATATTACCCAGAAAAATGGGGACAGTCACACACCTGGTGTCGGGTTAAGTCGAGAGACAATAGGAACTGACTCTGGTAAATTTTATTTCCTGGAATGATACTGTCAAAGCCACAACAGAGACTGTTCTTAATGTCCAGGTCAAATCTATTTTTTGACTAAACACAGCGGATTGCCTTCTATTCCTGCTCCCAGTATGTGTAAAATTTATACCGGGAATTTAAGAAGATAATCCACTTTCTGTATCTACCTTCACAAAAGTCCACCCTGAGCTATTTTCTCTTCTTATAAAGATTATTTTCATGTCTTGTACAACCCTATCCATTCTAAGCATATGTGGGTGGAGGAAAATATCCACTCTTGTTCAACTTAGGACAATAGTAGGGAAGATTGATAGACATAGTGATGTTAGAATAATTGAGTAATGAGTAAGAATGTAGATGTTTAGGGGCTCCTGGGTGGCTCAGTTGGTTAAGTGTCTGACTTTGGCTCAGGTCATGATCTCCTGGTTTCTGAGTTTGAGTCCTGTATTGGGCTCTCTGCTTTCATCATGGAGACTGCTTTGTATCCTCTGTCCTCCTCTCTCTCTGTCCCTCCTCCACTCATTCTCTTTCTCTCTCAAATAGATAAACATTAAAAACAAAAGACTTAGATGTTTAACTTGGCTTCTCATCTAGTCCCCAGCCCCTTCATAATAAGGCATGGGCCAAAGCTTTTAAAAGGTTTACTAAATTACTGTACATCTCTCACTTTTTGTTCTTTCTTCCTGCTGATCAAAGTGCTGTTCTGGGCATCACTGGAGATTCTTAGATCTCCCAGTAATAGCATCTGTATTACCTATTATCCACAGGTCCAGGCAGATATCTACAAGAGCAAGTTTGGCCTGGTACATATAGGATCGATGTTAGTCTGCTTTGGTGACTGTAGCCATGTGGGATGTGGAAATTCGGGCCCAGCGTTTCCAAGTCCAGAGAAGTTGGAAATCCAATTTATAAGACTGAAAGATCCTGATTTTTAAGTATCTAAAATTAATTTATACAGTTTAAAATCACCGTGTAAGCCAACATCATGAAGACAGGTAAATCTCATTGGGCGCTGGTTCTGTGAGCCACCTGTTAATCCTACGTTGAGATTCTAAACCCCAATGTGCCTGTATTTGGAAGAAGCATCTTTAAAAGAAGGCGTTTATGGTTAAATGAAGTCTCAGGGGTGGGCCCTCATCCAACAGCACCAATGTCTATACAAGAAGAGGCAGGGAGAACAGAAAAGCATGCAGACAGGAAAGGCCTTTTGAGGACACAGGAGAAGACAGCCATCTGCAAGCCAAAGAAAGGCCCCACCAGAAACCAATCTTGCCAGTACTTTTCCTGGGACTTTCAGCCTCCAGAAATGTGAGAAGTAGGTTTCTGTCACTTAAGCCATCCAGTCTGTGGTATTCTGTTAGGACAGCCCAAACAGACCAATATTGGCCCTTTGCCTTGTTTTCTTTCTTAAAGTAACTATTTTAGCAGAGGGATATGAGGTCATAATTTACCTCTGTATGAACCACTGATTATGAGAGTCTTTTTCATGGCCTTACTGCTGTCTATCTTAACAAAGTTTCTTAACCTGAGGTCCACACCTCTTCAAGTTCATGTTGAAAATTCAGCGTCTGTGAACTGCCATATTTTCACCAACTTTTAACTGAAATGCAGGATTTCTTGGTTGGCAACAAACTACAGTAGGATAAGCAGTATCTGTGAGGTTGTCTCTAACAGAAATCAAAATACTTTCCCAATTGTATTAGAATTGTTGCAGATATCTCAAATAATTGTTTATGCTCAACCTATTTTGAAATACAGTAATCATCAGATTCACAGCTAGTTCTCATTATCTTACTCATTAACAAGAATCACATATTACATTACAAATGTGTTTTTAATATTTGGATAACTATATTTCAATACAATTAGGTACCTTTGCGATTCTGTGGATCTTATTCATTGCAAGACATTACTCTAAGGGGGATTCATAGACCTGGTCATGCAGCAAAACAACTGTGGCACAGAAAATTTTAAGAAATTTCTGGTCTGAACCAACACCCAGAAGTGACTAAATGGCCTGGCTTTTCTGAATGCTGTCCTCTAAGCACAAGGTCTTCTAATGAATAAATTGGGCATTAATTTGAGCTACATAAGCAAGTTTATTTGATAATCCTGTGTTGCCAAGACCAGTTTATTGCATAGGGCTCTTGACAAACCTAACTCCAGTCAGGAGGATCACCAAGCTAGAGTGTTTTCCATTCAAATAGCCCACTATGCTCTCAAGCCACCCCCTCTCTGACATGTGCAAGAGTCTCCAAACTAAACCAACCTCCATTTTTAGTCATCATTGCTCATTCAATTTTTCCCTGCTTGATCCTCAGTTAGTTCTAAGGATGAAGGCAGAAGTAAGGCTGCCATGTTTGAGTGGAACCCACAGTGCACAGCAGAGGCCCTAGAACGCAGCCTAGGAAACGTGAATGGAAATGTGCATGAGAGTCCAGAAAATCACGGCCCAGGAGAGCCTCCCACCCAGCAGAGGATGGTGCTTGTCTGAACCCTATTTATCAGCACTTATGTCCTCATCCCTGTTTCCTTATGCAGCACCATGACAACCTGCCCTTCTCTGCCTCTCCTGTGTGATTATATTTGGTCCTAGGTCATATCCTGCCTTTTCCCCGAGTAACATTATATTTTTATTTAACCAAAAATGAGTTGCTCATCACGAATCAAGCATTATGCCAAAGTCTTGCCTATAATACTGCATTGAAACTTCCAAATAAACCCATGAAGTATTATGATTACCAGAGGGGAAAAATGAGACATAAAAGACTATCTAATTTTCTCAAAATAATACATTTAGCAAACTGCAGGAAGAGAAAACTAACTGAGCTGTCGGCAATGCCAGAGCCTATGCCCTCCACTCCCCATTGGGCAAAGATCCAACTTTGAATCTTAAATTCATCACCTAGTAGATGATGAACACAAGATGATTTATTAGGCAATATTCAACAGTCTACAGCTTTATAATGGCTAGTTGGTTACACTTTGTATATGTGCTTCTATATGTAAGCATTTTTAAAGATGTATTTAATACTTAACAACCTGATGAGTTTGATAGTAGATGGAGAAATGGGTTCAGAAAGATCGAGTGAGTTGCCCAAGGTTATATAATTTACAAGCGAAAGGCTTCAAATCCTAATCCAGCTCGAACTTTAATCTACCATACTTGGGTTCCTTTAAGTTTCCATCGGTCTCCCCTGGCCAGCCCAGGCAAGGAATTGATGCAAATGAGCAAATGAACCAAGAGAGACTTCACTCTGCCCCAATTTCCTGCTTCACTTTTGCTGTTGAAAACTGGTGTCATAGGACTTGGGTCTGTAACTTTAGGAGAATGGCATGGTTTCGTCATCATATTGGAGTCCTCCAGATCTGTCCTGGGCTCTGTACACATTCTCCCAGAGAAGGACACATGTACACAATCCTGTAACTGACTCGATGTGCTATCTCAACTCTCCCATGAATGCATGCCTCCTAAGTCTGCCCCAGGACTTGCTCTTTGGCTCCCCGTCCCCCAACCTGGGCTTGTCCCCACCTTGAAGAAACTGACCACCACCAGGGTGTGCCGGGGACCACCAGTGATGCCATCTCTGAGCCTCCTTTGAGGAGGTCTAGAGTTTACGAACCATGGAGAGATGACAGCATTTCTGGCTTTAATAAGCCAGAATAATTATCATTTTTTGAAGTTATCTAATGCAGTGGGATTTTATCCATTAGAACTTAACTGGCATCAGAATAGACATTAAATAATCACAATTGTTATTTTTGGAGGAAAGAGTTGGGTACAAAAAGGCTTCATTTTCCTGAGGTTGGCAGGCCTTTGAGGAAGCATTTCTCTTTCCTCTGTCACTTCTATTAAAAAAAAATCTATAAAAATCTTGTCAGGGAGAGCATTTCACATCCTCCTTGGCAAAACTCATGGTTTGAAGTGGTGGGTAGGGATTTAGACGTGAAATTCCCCCAGATTTTAAGGCAAGTTGTTTCAGCTACATTGTGAGAATTGCTTACAAAAACTGGTGTTGGCTACCTTTGAAAGAAGTAGACATTGTTTTTCAGTGTCATCCCCTCTTGTCACTTTAATTAAAACAAATAACAGACATGTTAAAAAAAAGAAAAGAAAAGCACTTGACAGCTTCCCCCATTTTATACGCTTCCCAATTTCTCAAAGGCTTTACTGAAAGAAAAGAAACATTAAAGTGACATTCTGTGACTTAGGTACCACTCTGGATTTCTCCCACACTCTCAGGAGATTCTTAGAGCACAGAAAAACAACTCCCCCATCTCTCCTCTATTTCTCAGAGTTTGGCCTGGAGTGACGTGGAAGGAACGAAGCAGGAAGTTGGGACCAGAAAATGGCCTGAGTCCTCAGGTAGATAGTCAGGCTCTTATGGGAGGGGGGGGGTGGTGTGTGTGTCTGTTTACATTTAATAGTGGCATGAGGGAGGTCTTCCTCCCTGAATTGAATTGAATTGAATTGAATGAAAAGGGGTCCTGCATGCAGTGGGCAGCCCTACTCTCACCACCCAAGGCTGAGTGCATGAATAGAAGGTCCACAGTCTCCTCGGCAGTGTAGACTACTGATTAAGAACTGGCACTGAGACCAAGCAGATCTGACTTCCAAATTCTGCTCTGTCACTAAGAAGCTCCTGCTCTTGGGCAAAGCCTGGATGTCTCTAATTCTCAGCGAGTGTCCTCTGTTTCCCTGAGATAATGATAGCCCCTCCCTAGAAGCATTGTGCAGAGTGCTAGCTCTGTCTTTTTAAAGAAAATGTCTGTTATGTTCACTGATCTATCCTGGTGCCTAACACAGGCTGTGGTACATGACCCTCGATTCATACACATTTTGAATGATGGAATAATTAATTTTGGGTCAACTTTATTTAACTAATACAATATTTAATATAATATAACCAAACATGAAAATTTTATTAATATTTAATTAATATTTGTATTTAATCATGAACAATTACAATTTGTTATTTATTTAGAATGAATAAATTATTCATTACATAGAATAAATGAGAAATGATGAAGTTCTCAGTGTAGCCTCCAGTCTAATAAGGCCCAATACATGATAGTTGCTATTATTATGATTATTATCCTTTCTTCATAGGTTTGAAATTGACTTCATACAGACTAAATGGGCCCCACCATTGACCCCTTTCCTTCTTTTACCTGTAGCTCTTTTCTCTTAAACATTTTTAAGCCTTTGTGAGTGAAATTTCAGGGACAAATTTTAAATACTTGAGTATGATATGCTCAATGTCACCAGTTATGTAATTCATGTAAAGAATATATTTGCACGTTATAGGGGAAAAAGAGATGCTGACACTTTTTATCTCTCAAAGCTTAATGATCCAAATCATTTCCTTAGTTGGGTTTTAATGGCTAGAATGATGGGGAGCTTTACAAATCTCTTGAATAAATTCCTTACTCCGATCTAGGCCAGCCGTTCAAATATTGTTTCTTTTAGCTTCTGCTTAATTTACTTCTATAAGTTTTTAAAACTTTGTTGAAATGTAAAAGGAGTTTTACCCCGTTTTAAAAAAATTTTTTAATGTTTATTTTTGAAAGAGAGAAGACACAGTGCGAGTGAGGGAGGGTCAGAGAGAGAGGAAGACACAGAATCCCAAGCAGGCCCCACAATCAGCATGGAGCCCAACGCTGAGCTGGATCAGGGAGATCACTACCAGAGCTGAAATCAAGAGCCAGACAGATGGCCAATGACTAAGCCACCTAGGCGTTCCCGGGGCACTGTTTCTTAAAATGCACTAAGAAGAGTCTTTACATCGAGTACCTATTAAAACTACTGACTGCTGGGCCACAAAACAGAAGTTGTGGGATAGAGGACAAAAATCTGTACTTTGAAAATAATTCTTCACATGCACACTCTCAGTATCAAAACACACAAACTCAGGACAAGCTAGATGAGCAATTAGAGCTGGGTTACAGCCATCAGGCCCCAGGTTCCTTTTTGTAAGTCACATTTTGTAACACTCCCTTGAACATCTTAGATCATTTATAGAAAATGTAACCTACCTGTGCACACAGTGCCAAAAAAATCCATATACTTCTCTAAATGAAATAAAAATGAGTAATAAAACAACAGTAATTTATAACAACTATGCATTTTGATATGTAGGTGTCCATACCTAACTTCACCTGAAACAGTATGTGCTTCCACTTAGACATGATATCACCAGGGATATAACAGCTACAACAAATGTTGGCTCAAGTGTTTTGTTTTGGCACTCCCAAATCCATGGCTCCAGTGCCTCAGTGACATAATTTCCAAAATAGTTAACGGCAAAAAAAATTTTGAACAAAAGACCATCTTCCCTTAAATTTCACTCTGGCTGCATTCTTGGCAAATCAATTATGTATAAAAACAGTGCTAAGAATACTTTGCCTTTATAGATCGTAAGGAGTTAGTTTCTTAGCTCAAATAATTACAACCAGGATTTTCAGTTACAGGAATGTCCGGTGACATGTTCAAACCTCATTCCAAATGCCAGATAGAGAACAATTCATTGTGTGGTTTCTCTGTCCTGGGGAGGAAATCCAACACCCTGGATGGACTCCCATCTACTAAATGCATGTAGGATCCCCTTCATACACCAACTGCGGTAACAACAGAAAAGTGATCTTTCCCTCAATTTCTACTATGCCACTATTTAAAGCCACTGAATTAGACAGTGAGAAGCAGTGAGAGACATCCAAGGGCGGAGCCTAAAGAAGATCTGTCCTTAGGTCATGGAACCATGTTCAAACAACCTGCTCATTTTCTATGTACCACCAGTGATTTAGTGTGCTCAGTTCTTTACATGCAGTTAAGTAATTTCAGTATCATAAAAACCCTCTGAAGTAGGTTTAAAGCCTTCACTCTATAGATAAAGAAATGGATGTCTGATGTTAAGTGGCTTCTCCAAGGCCCTTGATATATGAAGTTAAGTGTGTCTGATGTCTGAGACTCCATCTTCCCTCTGCCCCCTGCCCCCTTGAAGAACAAGACCGTGCTGACCATCAGCAGTGCCAGAAAGAGCCCAGAGGAAAAATAAAAGCTCAAGGTTTGAGTGTAACTCGTAGTGACAAATTTAATAGTGTTTAAGGCTGGAAATGAACATACTTGCTTTCTTTTTTTTTAAATAGACTTCAATTTGTGTGGTTGAATCAAGTTAGGCAGGAGCAAAACTGAGTTAGGTTTTGTTTTGCTCTGGTTGCCCTTAAACACCAGGGGACCTGGATGCCTCTAGCACTGCTTTGCATTTAGGGTGGGTGTTGATTTTTCCAAGGGTCTTCCCTCCACCGTCAGCTTGCTTACAGGGGCTCTCTACACCTGCACCATAGAGGGCTCCTTCTCCAGGTTCTTGTTCTCACTCCACTGGAGACTATTTCTTGTCACTCAACACTTGGCAGCCTGATGGGCTGGTGGGGCAAAGGAAGGGCATACATATGCCCCGGAGTTCATCCTCAGACTTAAGTTTCCTTTGTTTACCTTGATTTTCCTGTCAGGTTCCAAGTTTTCTTTGGATGTCTTGAGTTTCTGGCCTATTTCAATTTAAGAATGATGCAATACATCAGCGAACAGGAAGCTTTGCGTTCATAAGCAAGCTTGCTGACTGGAAGACTTTTCCAGAGACTGAGCAGATGAGGAGCCAGACTTTTACGGGGAATTCCTCATCACAGAATGCAGAGGTATTGACTTTGGGATACCAGCACCCATGTTAATGGACCTAGTTCTCTTCAGATCTTTTTCAGAGTGATTCTCATTCTCCCTAAAGGAAATAAGTTCCTGGCTCACAGGATTTTCTCCTGCAGGGCTGGAAGTAGTTTGGCTCAACCAATCTTTAGCCTCTCATGTCACTTCCATAGCCTTGCAACCACCATTTCTGAGTTTTCCAGCAATCTGCAGTTTAACTGTCTCAACTCACAGTTCCTGTCCCTTCTCAGGTCTCTCCATTTCCTCCACTTTGCATTCCTCATTATGGCTCTCCAGAAAAATGCCCAAGTGCCTTGTTCATTTGTGAGTCTTTCTATGTTGTCACCATTGCAGGGAGCTTATACACTTTTCATTGCATTACCTCAATGTTAGTGGAGTCTTGGGCAAGAATACACATCAACACATGAAACCAGTTTGCCATTCTGAATCACACACTATGGAACTATTTCATGAGGTGGTCTGGTCTGCATCCCAGGGGCAGGAAGGATTTCAGGAAGTTCTGTGTTGGGAAATAAAGGCAATTTTGACATGCTGTCAATGAGACAAAGATACATGTGATAAGCCTGATAGGATATAAAGAAATTATAAATCCTAACTTCAGTTTCTGAATTGGTCACACAAGAAGAGGTGCAAGGGACTGTCTGCTGATAGATTCTTGAAGGAGACAGAGAGGTGCATGTACCATGCTGTCTAGATACATAAGAGCTAATGGAAATAAGGCAAATCCCAGAAATAGGGAGAATGAAGTTCACAATCAGACCTAACCAGCCATCAAAACTGATGAGGTAAATCTTGGTAGCAGAGAGGTAATATTGTGCACAATTTTTTTTTTCTGCTGAATTGAATGACACATTTATAAGCTCTTCTCACTTCAATCACACCCCAGTGCCTTAGCTCATCTAATGCCATTAATGATCACTGGATACAAACTGATCCCTTAAGAGAAGCAGGTGAGTGAAACAAACTTACCAGTGAAAGGAACATGGAAGGAATGGAGCACTATGGGCCCATTCTTTCCTTTGATATTCAAAGACGTTTACTGAAAAACTACTTTGTACTCTATCACATCCTACCAGGATAGTTGCAAGCAAGTTTAACTGAGAGTTGAGTATCTAATTGTTTTTTTTATTAAATGAGCATTAAAAATAGTATCTGCTTCATAGAATTGATGCATGAGTTAAGTAAATTAATGTACATGAAGTGCTCAGTCAAGTGTTTGAAATGACTAAATGTTTAACTAATCTTATTAAGATTAACCAAAGTATCTGTCCTTGAGGACCTCAAGTAGGAGAGAAATAGATGTGTCAACTAATAAAGGCATTAAAATATAAAAAAGGTGTTAGAAGCATATGACAGGAGTTAAATAGAAAACAATAACAAGACAGTAAATAGAAGTCCAAATATGCCAATAGTTATATTAAACATAACAACTAAAATACAAAGATTATCCAACTGGATTAAATAGAAACCCAAAAATACAACGCCTATGAGATAAAACCTTAAAAATAACCTTAAATAAGAGGACACAGGAAGGTTGAAAATAAGAGGATACAGAAAAGTATACCACAAAAACACTAACAAAAAGAAAGCTTGTGGATCAAGAAGTTTCTCTTCTTTGCATATAGCTACACAAAGGAGAGTGCTAAGGAGCTGGTAGAATGACTGCTCTCATCAGCACCTGTTCCAAACCGGATTTTCCAGGTGTGACCATTTCCCACCCATGGGAAAGGAGAAGGAAGAGTGTGAGATGTGCACACCCAACATTTTTAGATGCAAGACTCAGAATTACTCTCATTACTTCTGCTCAAATGCCACTGGCCACATCTTCATTTAATGACTGCAGCTAATTGCTAGGAAGGCCACGAAATACAGTCACTCTATCAGCAGCCGTGGGCCCGGATGAACTTTTGATGAGGAATAATTCTCTTAGTAAATGAAGACTTTTTTTTTAATACAGGAAGAAGGAGAATGGATATTTCCATGTTCCATTTCACAGGAGAAGAAATTGGGTTTCAGAGAGATAAGTTGAAGTTACTCACTATCGTAAAACTAATAACTGGAAGGCCTCGAGTCCTTAGCTGTCAGATTCCAGCACCCTTGCTCTTCTTTAGTTGGTCTATAGCCCCTGCACCTCCTCTCCAAATCCATTCATTTATTCATCTATCTATCTCTCACTGGGTTTGAGAGCCAACTTGAAAAGCCAAGAGAATAGCAGAGCAGCAGAAGTTGCCACCAGTCTAAGAAAGAACCCACACTACATTACTGGCCAAAAAGTACACTGTGGGAGATCGCACTAAGCAAGGCCAGTGGCATCCCAGCAGGAACCCAAATTGGGCAACACTTCTCTCTGGGGAATGCAAATCCAATGCAGAAAGCAATGTGTACACCACTCTTTCCATTTTTGGTAATGGGGGTTGCGTGTGCAAATTGTGGAGAAATGCAGCAAGGAGTTGAATTGGAAATTTTGCTTTCTTATTTCACTATTAACACACTGAATTCTACAAAGTTTTCATAGGCATCACTATCATTTTGAAATCATGAGAAAAAGGAATCTGTTCAACCAGCAATGGTATGTAGAATTAATACAACGTAGAGCTAGTCCTCAAATTCTGAAAAGTCCAGAAATCACAAGGCACCAAAGTAGCGAGCAAAAGTGAACGAAAGAGGCAAGGGAAGAGAAAGAAAGAAGAGAAGACATGGAGACTGTTTCATAAGAATACTCGTGATTTTAAACTGTCTTGATTTGGGATGACTTTTTAGTTTCCTTCCAGAGTTTTGTCGTAGTAATGCTTTTACTTCAACTCTCCAAAAATGTCTCTAAGCCTGAAAAGACCTCATGGGTTAATTTTGGTTGCCAGGGAAACCGCCTGGATTTGCATAGACTCTCACTGATTCCTGGAGGCAATCCCTGACAACAGGGAAGGCCCACAATAGTACTGGTCTCTAAAGGTCACAGCCCTGCACCATTCACCTTCATTCTATTTCATTTCGTTCTATTTCCAGATCCAGCCAACTTGGCTGTTTTGAGGGGGATAGGAGGCAGGGAGACATTCCTGGGGGACACACCTTGAATCCTGCTTTATGGCACATTAATTTTAGTAATACATAGGCCTTAACTGCTCAGTCAGGAATCCTGTGTTACCTTGTTTTAGTTTTAGTTGCATTTATTTTGTACTTTTTATAGCACGTCAATATGATTTCATAACAGACATAATCTGACAGAATAAAACTAAGGTGATGATTGGAGAGGTAACTATGGTTTTCTAACTCTGTGTCTTTAGAAATGACAAATCTGTATTCACTATTTTTTTTTACTGTTCCTTTTAAAAGTTTTCAAGTCTGTTCTTAAAATCAGCAATAGAATATAAGGTATTAATTAGAGGGAAATGATGAAATGGTAAAGTGATAAGACACAGATGGAAATAGTTACTGATCTGTAGATTTAGTTGGCTAAAAACAAAGCCAAGATCCATGAAGGTCCTCTTGGGGGGGAATGGGGATGAAAACTCTAATGGTACATACTTACGTTTAAACTCTACTTAAGTTCTCCAGATGTTGGTTTTGAAGGAGCAATGGAGAGAGAAAAGAATATTCTATTCCTCTCTATGAGCCTTTTCTATAAATTCCAAGATGGAGAGTATTAAAATTACTTTGGATTAAATTATGTGAAGGCAATATGGCCCCAAGTATTTTATCACTTAACCTCCTAAGGGCATCAGTTTCATTATCAGTGAAAGATGGGAGAAGCACTGACTTTCTAAATCTTTTTCACTCTGAAATATCTTATCTGAAAAATTATGATTTTGTGAATTCCTGAGTCTTTTTTACTCTGAAATTTTATGATTTTATCTATGATTTTATTATGATTTAACTGCCAATTATCAGGGAAAATGACTCTCTGGAAGCAGCCATCAGACTTAAACACGGTTGCTACTTTTTGTTCTGAAATATGGTATAGGAAACATACCTTGTTTTTGCTGCCCATCATCTACTTGTCCTTCTTTTAGCTCTACCTTTTTTCATTGAGGAAGGTCATCCTTCTAAAACTTTCATTGAAGGTGCTTCTGGTGGATTTGCCTGAACCCCCCCTTGGGTCTGGAGTGAAGTGTGTGGTTCAGTACCACCAGTCAGAACATCACCTGTTTGTCTCCACAGCAATTGGTTCAGGGACAGTCATATGAGCTAATAGGGGCCAACAAGAAGCATGGAAACTTTCATAGGTGGTGGTTTAAGGAGCCATGCTGTAGCATCCTTCCCGTTGTAAAAGATGAATCCAGAGTTGCCATCGGCCTCCACATAGAAAATGATAATGCAATGGGTTTGATAGTAAGATGACACATTTTTGTTTGACTCCTGAATCCAACTACACAGAGTAAATTCTACCCTAGGACTTTTTGATTACCTGAACCAATAGAGTATCTTTGGGCTTAAGTCAATTTGGGTCAGATTTTCCACTGTTTCCATCAGCAAGAACCTTAAATGATGCACATAGAATACGTCAAGTTTAAGCACTGGAGGGGTAAGATAGAATACTGAAATGAACACCAGGTCAACAATATATTTGGTATTCTGGAGTCCAATAGAAATTTATTCACTACAAGTATAACAAGAGAATGCTTAATTTGAAGCTGACCACAAACGAATACAAAAATCTCTCCTAGATATTTTTCCCTTAGTCACTGCCCTGAGCAAATATAATTATGGACTTGGCTAACTCTTCAGCCCGACCTTGCCCAGTTTCTGTGATGAATCAAGCTTCAGTGTTGGGAAGAATAAAGTCCCTCACTGATGAAACTAGTCAGATTTCATACCCCGGTGACAGTAACAAGGATGTCACTTATCAATGTCACAATAGGAAAGAATCCAAAGGATAACCAAACCTTACATTTCAGACCTCCATTTAAAGAATCTGATCTAGAAACAGTAAGAGACTTGCTCAGGAACACAGAACTAGGAAAGACCAAGATTTGGGCTAGAATTTGGTTCTCCAGCTGCCTGATCAGTGAAACACATCCAGTTAAGCAAGTCTGTAGAATGTCAGGATTACTATATCTAGAAATCACTTTTGCCACTTAAGGGAGAAGATGTGTACTTTACTATACTCATAAAGGAATCTTGCTGAGCTCAATGGGCAAGAGAAATTCAAAATGTCAAGACAACTTTTATGCAATTTCAAGTCAACAGCCTACTATGAATGCTGATCTGAACTCCTTCATCCCTAAATGGCAAATCACAAGAGCAATATACTTCTTAAAGCTTTAGTTTCTTTAACTTTGTTAAGGTTTTATTTCTTTATTTGTGAATGAGAATAGTAGCAACTTTCCCGTAAGACTGTTGTGATGACAGTATGAGATAATACAAGTCAGCTGCTGCACAGATGTTAAACAACATCAATGCTCTCCTATCAGGATCACCACTATCGTTACTATTTCTAGTGATGTTTTTACTCTATGACTAAACCCCGGAAAACACCCTTAAATAAAGAGTATGCCTAACTGCATATTATCTTCTCAACAATAACTAAAACATTTTTTTTTTTGCTTTCAGTTGCTTTAATTAATTAAACTCTTATCAGAAGAATGTTCTTGTATAAATGTAAGTATGCTCCTTGAGCACCAAGAAATTCCTTGGTGAATTTTGTCTTTCCATTGGACAGGGGATTGATTAAATCACCCCTGTGAATTAGCTCACTAAGCCAATAGAACAAGCTTTTCTTAGAATTGTAGTGATAAAAGATAAGGATTTGCACAGCTTTTCTGTATCTGTATGATATACTAAATTTATTCTGTTGACTAGTTTTTTTTATAAAAAATGTTTTCTTGTATACTTTCTAGTCACTAAGCAGAGAGAAAATAAAATGAAAATGGAATAGTTTCCTAATATGATTGAAAGGAAAGTGTGTCTAAAAAGCCTTAGAGCCCCAGAAGCATGAATGCAAACCATGTCTGGTGATAAACACACTCAGTTATTTTTGAATAACAAGAGGATTGTGCAATTTAATTCAAATAAATCGAAAGCATTCTGTACACAGATTAAATGCTGTATGTTTGACTGTTGGACACTATAAAGCATCAAAATGGTCCCTCTTGACCTAGGTAGAAAGAATGAGGTAGAAAATAGCACATTCTTTTTGGTGTAAAAACAAAAGTTAATGTCTTTTTTGTGTCCTTGAGAGAATATGCCAACACATAACACAGTGCTCATCTACCATTGGTTTAGCTAACCCTTACAACGAAGCCTTTGGAGGAAGAGTTTAATTTCTTAACCCATGAAAATATATTCTCTGAAAACCATTTGTAAAATACTTTTCTCTATATTTTCAATGGGATATAGAGAAAGAAAGAAAGAAAAATTATTTTCTGAAAGGAAACAGAACAGAGACCTGTAGAAATGCAGAACCCCACGGACATATCCAAGATGGTTCTGGTAATGAGAATTCAATGGTTTGGTCCTTCAGTTCTTAAGCTTCTTAATCATGTAGGCTTCTCTCCCCTTGATTAGAAAAATAATATAGAAAACTTGAAAGGTTTAAGCAAGCACCAAACACCCAAGATAACCAGTGGGATCATTTGGATTATATTCTTTAATAAACATTTTCCCTGTCTACAAAATCATGACAAATAGTCATAACTTCTCTCTTTTTCTTTCCTTGCTTTTAAGTAATTACTATGCTACCATGACAATGATCTTCCTACAACACAGTTTTTAAGGGTTTCTCACTACTGCCACTGATATTACATGGTTTCAAAGCCACCACTGTCTCTCACCTGGATTATTGCAAATCTAACTGGTCTCCCTGCTTCCCCCGGCCCTCGCCGGCTTCGGTGGATTCTCAACCAGCCAGAGAAATAGCACTTAAACCCATGTCAGATAGTCTCTTCTTTGCTCAGAACCTTCCAATTACACTCAGTCAAAGACAAAATTAAATATGCCTCCTCAAACATCCTCAACTTTCCTTTTTGACTTCCTATCTTATTAGCTTCATCCTTATTCATTCTGTACGACTGCAATGGACTCTGTCCACGGAACGTAGCAGGCACGCTCCTATCTCAGTATGTGTTACTCCTTCTGCTTGGATGTTTTTCTCCCAGACGCCACAGGCCTGCCTCTCTCACACTATGTCTTTCATTGGTCATCTTACCGAAAACTGCGGTGCCTCCCCTCCATACGTTGTTTCTTTCTTCTTTTTCTGGTTCAAGTCGTGTATTTGAAGGTAATTCCACAAAGTGCTAAGAGTGATTGCGGAAGTAGGACCAGGAAGAGAGGAAGCCAATAAAGAATATGCTAATGAGAGGGACACTACTGCAGGCAACTGAGCCTGAAGCCCCTGGGGAACACCCTGAGAGACTTCCTGGAACATGCCTCAGAATTGTTTTCCTGAGGTGCAAGGAAGCTGAGGTATTTACCCTTTCATGCTCTCTCCTGAGCCAGAGCATGCCCTCAACAGAGAGACAAAGGAAGCCATTCGGCAGGTATGGGGGCTGTTTGCAGAGATCTCTGGGGATGGCGGAGGGGCTTGACAGAAGCGCCACAGAATGGACACTTAACTGGTTGTCCTGCATCCAGTCTTGCTCCTTCCCATCCATCCCAATTACTGCTCCCAAAGTGATCCTTCTAAAATACCAAATAGATCAAGTTATTCACCTCCTTAAAATCTGTCCACAGCTCCCCACTGTTTTCAGAATAAAATCCAAAAAGACTGGCCTGACATTTCATTCTCAGCCACTCTTCAGGCTTTATATCCCACTTTTCCAGCAACCAAATCAGGCTCCAGGCACCATTCTAACTGTAGATTCTCTCTTGAACCACACTTGTGAGGTCCCCATATGCACACAGACACAGCCATCCTGTCGGAAGGCCACCCATAAATATTTAACACACATATATTTGACTAGCTATTATATGCTAGGCTCTATGCTAGACACTGCAGATACACTGAGGATCACAGTTGCTGTCTTCAAAGAGCTGTCTAAAATCTACGCAATGCTTTTACCTTCTTTAATGTCTTGTTTTTTTCCTAAGCACTTAACTATCCTACATACTATATGCATTTTACTTATTTGTCTTGTCCTTTGGCTGTCTGTCTTACTAGAATATAAGCTTTGCAAAGACAGAGATTTTTATTTGTTCCCTTGAATCTCAGTTGTCCAGAATGGTACCTGGCACATAATCAGAGAGGAACCCAAAAAATATGTGTTGAATGAGTTATTTATTAAAATTACTTGAACATTTTCATAATATTCTCTTGTTTTCCTGCCTTCTCATCCACCTACATTGGACTATTTAAGTTTACTTCCATTTATATATTTTTAATAAATGACACTAGTGAAACTCCATAAATATACTTATCTGCCCATATTCAGTTATTTCCTTATGTTCAATTCCCAGAAGTGAAATTATTGGGTTTATGATTCAATATCAATATATGTAAGGCAATATTTGCTTCCTGACCCTCTGTCTGACACTGGATATAATAATTTTTTCTAGCCAATTTGACAGGTTAAAAAAGTGGTATTTCATTGCAGTTTTAATTTGCACATTTTGCAAGTCACATCATTTTTTAAAAAATATTTTCTGGTGGCTGTCCTATTTTATGTGATTTCCTTAGGTGGGCATGGAGAAATAATTACTAAAGAATCACACTGGAGTCCACCTGATGTTCTCTTGGTCTCTACCAACTTTGTATCAAAATACGACTAAAAAACTTCATCCTTGGAGATGATGTGATACTTGGGTGATAGATGATGTCATATTTGGAAGACACCACACCATTTTGTTCACATACCCAACAGCAGAGAAAAATCTTTGAGCAGGATACCCTAAGGTGAACAGTTTCCAAAACAACTTCCACTAAGGACCTTGGTGAGAAACTCCCATTATCCTGGACAGTGGACTATCTGCTTCTGAATTCAGAACACTGCTTAGAACTCCTGTGACCCATAATACCCTTCGCCTTTCAATACTAAGGAGCAAATTGAGAGCCCAGCAATCCAAGGGATTATATACTTCTCTTTCTTTTTTAAAAAATAATCTTACTCTATTTTTGGTCCCAGAATAATTACAGGCAAGCAGAGTGAGACATGTTACATCAACTTGAAAGATGCCTCTACCCACTTTCTTAAATTTGAGGCAAAATTAGCTGTATGTGGGGACTTAAGAGTTTAGCACAGTGTTGGGAAATTCAGGCTCACCACACAGACCAATCCCATTATGTGAGGATCAACACTTCCAGGCATCATGGCTGGTGAGTAGATTGCTGGGCATGCTATTCATGGTTAACAGAGCCCTCATTGGCTCTAGTGCATGGTTTCAAAGAAACACATCGGGATTCTGGCTGCAGAAACCCAGAAATGATGCTCATTTTAAAAAGCCAATTTCTCTTTCCACTTTAAACATTTATTAGCAAAAGATCATCATCAAAGGACGTATTCCTGTGATATCAACTAGCTGAAGGAATCTGCAAAAGGGGGGCTTTTCTTTAATGTTTTCTCAGAATTCCTCCCATTTATCAATTAGTTTGAAAAGGTAGGTTATATTCAAAAGTCTCTTAAGGAAAATATATTTTCCTTTTCTTCTAAGTTTTTTTTTTTAAATAAAATAAACCCTTAATTTTCAGATCTTTATTGAAGCTCAGTTTCTTCCTTGGATCAAAGGAGAAATAATCTCTCTTCCATTTCTAGGTTAGCTAAGTTTTGAGACTGGGTCTTGTTAAAGTGATCTGTATGAAAACAGGGAAGCTGTCCCTGTTCTTGGTGTCCAACCCATCATGCTTAACCTCCAGGGATGCTAATGAGAATAACAGCTGAAAGGTCCCAGAGGAACACCACACAGACACTGAATTGTGTTCCTTCTGCATTTGGAATGACATTTAAATGAAACCTGCAGCTGTTTAGAATGTGGTTAAGAAGATTTCCCACGGAATTGTTTTCCAGACCTCTGGGGCAGTTATAATGAGAGGTTCAGTCTAAGTTTCAGGGGAAAGAGATCAAACCACATGAACCTCAACCTCTATATGGAAAAGTTCCAGAAAATGTTCAGAAGATAAACTGTAGAAGGGACCTTAGATTGGTAACAGCTCACAACTCTAAGCACTTAGCCTCATTCATTGATTCCTGCATCCAATGAATGCTAGTTTTAAGTATATACAAAATATTCCACATAATAAATTAGATGCCTTAGAGAATGTGACTAATATGTTACTGAGGGAGATACCCAAAAGGAAAATAAATAGCATTTAGTGGAAGGTGTACAGAAGGAAATGAGGAAGGTGCTGTGGTAGAGAATAGCTGAGACAGATGTGCTTTAATTAGGGTGGTCAGGGAGGGCTTCCAGGAAGAGGAGATATTTGGGTAGAAGTGTTAAAAATGAGAGGGTACTGGTTATTCAAACAGCTTTTTATTCACAGTGTTATAGGAACTCACAATCTCTGGGATCTGACTGGAGAGCAACAGTATTTTCTTCTTGTCTGAAAGGACACCCACCTGTTCAATCTCCCTGGTAACTTCGGAGGACCAGATATTCCCTGCTGTCTGTTATTCTAAGGGCTTAGAAGACAATTGTGGACTAAGGGTTAATAGAATCTTTTTCCCTTCTGCATAAGAACTCCCCTTTTGGTTAGCTCTCTTGCTCTGTTCCCCCTGGTAACCTGATAAGGTCAATGTCACCTGTTGCTAGGCAACCTTGTTAATGATAAAATGACTCCACATTGGAAGATTACATTTAGACCAGGAGAAGGCTATCTACTTGATAGGAAGTCGTAGCTATGCGCTTTTCTGAGTAGGGTTAGTATTCTTATAACCGGGGACAGCCCTAGCACGGACCCTGGAAACTCTGCCAAAACTGTTATTACAAGAGACATTGTCTCCTGAGGGGACAGGGCTGTTCACACACCTGTTCTAGGTGATCTCTTTGCACTCCAGCTATTGCCTTAGGAGACTTGCCCTAATAACCATAATAACTGTCATGTGGACACTGAAGGATTTTTACAGAATAAGAACACCTGCTTCTGTCCTCCTGGGAACTTTGGATTCTGGTTCACAACCTTCTTCATAGAGTAAAGCCTCTTGTGGGCTGGTGTGGGTTCTGAATCTGAATGTTTCTTTGAACCCAAGAAAACCACGAGTAGGCTCTACAGAACAATACCTAGTAGAAATGGGAGTGTTAGAGCAATGAGTGGGGAAGAAAAGCCAAAATCACAGTGACAGTCCTGAGTTGGGAGGAAATGAACAAAATTAATCTCCACCTGAAATCTATTCCTCTTCCAGCTGTCTGCATAGCATTCTTTTCTCATTGACTCTATTACCAGCCATTTGGTGAGACTGATGTAGAAGATATTGAAACATTGAACATCTGTTCTGGTCTGTGATTCCGAGTCTCCCGGATTTCATGGCACAATGAACATTAAAAAATATTGAAGAAGCGGGTGACTCCGTTAAGCGTCTGACTTTCGTTCAGGTCATGATCGTACGGCGCGTGAGTTAGAGTCGGGCGTCGGGCTCTGTGCTGAGAGCTCAGAGCCTGGAGTCTGCTTTAGATTCTGGGTCTCCCTCTCTCTCTGCCCCTCCCCCGCTGTCACACTGTCTCTCTCTCAAAAATAAGTAAGCATTAAAAAATATTGAAGAGGAAGACATCAGGTTGTCAAATTTTATTCTGCCAAGTACAGGTACAAACAACTGCAGCATTGGCATATACTCTCAACTCTTAATGTCATTTCCAAAGGGAAAACTCAGCACACATTTATGAAAGAGCTATTTCTTAGGTTGAATAAATTCAGCTTTATAAAACCTACCATATACTAGAAGACATGATCCATGGAGGGAAGATATAGGAAAGCCCTTTCTTAAAACCCTGAGCCATGCTTAAATTTTTCTTCTTTTCCTTGGTAATTAGGGGAAAATTCATCACAGACCGACAATGGCCAAAGGCCTAGTGTGTGGAAACCCTTGAACCAGATGTCTTTCAGAGCTTTCCAGCTCTGGAATTTTTTAATTCAAACCCTACCCACTCTATGAAGACTAGTTCCATCATAGAGCTTTCTGCAATGGTGTCAGCTTAATCTCTCCTCTCTGAATTATTTGTATAATAAATAATGAATTACTTATTATGAATTGATGCTGCACAAATTTGACATTTATTAAATTCTACCCAATACCATTAACTAAATATTTCCTCTGTGATCAACTCCCCAAGCTAATAAGACGATATGCTCTGGGTGCCTGGTTGGCTCAGTGAGTTGAGTATCCAACTCATGATTTTGGTTTAGGTCATGATCCCAGGGTCATGGCATTGAGTCCCCCTCTGGCTCCAAGCTGGGTGTGGAGCTTGCTTGGGATTCTCTCTCCCTGTCACTCTCTGCCCCTCCCCCACTCACATGTGTGCATGTGCACGGTTTCTCTTTCTCTCTCTTTCAAAATAAACTTAAAAAAATATGGCATAAAACAAATATGAGTAATTTCCGTAATTCCCAGAGCCTGATGCAACATATAGTCTCAAAAAAATAATAAAACAAAAAAACCAAAAGGACAGAAAAAGTGTCTAGGAACAGAGGACTAGAATTTCACGGGGTAACTGAAATAAATGCATTGCTTTCACTTAGAATATCAACTGCTGAGACATAGCTGACAGAGAGATATTTATATCATCTCAGGTAATTCTAAGGGAAATTAAGCAAAGCAGTAGCCCTTTCCCCTCTATTTCAGCACAGTACTTAGCAAAGCTCTAACTAAAGGTTGGCAAGCTTTTTCTGGAAAAAAAAACCCAGATAGTAAATATTTTAAGAGTAATCGGCCATGTGGTCCCTGATGCAATGACTCAACTCTGCTGATGTTATGCAAAAGTAGCCATTGCCAATTCACAGACAAGGTGATATGGCTATTTTCCAACAAAACTATACACAAAAGTCAGAGGCAGGCTGGATATATATGGCCTTTGGGCCATAGTTTGCCAACCCCTGTTCTCGGCAGAAGGACAGGCACTCTTTGCCTACTTGCAAATAAACTGAGGATTCCAGTTAAACAATTGACATCCTACTGTTGCTGCTTAGTATAGCACTAGTTTACGAGCCATTCACTTAGGTATGGGAAAGTCGTTTTCCCAGCGAAATCCCAGATGTTGGAAAGAGGGAGAGAGAGAACACCCACCTAGTAAGCAGATTATCTGACAAAATTAACTTTGGGTTAAGATGTCACGAACAACTTCCCCTCATATTATTTTTCAGCTTGCACGGAAGAGAGTTTTCATAGATTGTGAGGATTATAGAGTGGAACTCAGCTCTTGGTGGCATTGATGATGGAGGAGGAGGAAGAGCAGAAAACAGAGGTAGGAAGGAAATTAGAAAATGATGAAGATGAAGAAAAGGAGGATTTCTTATTATGAGCAATCATGTCCGGCCATATTGTTTTGCTCACTTTTCTGTAATCTGTAATAAATCATTGACTATAATGAGAGAATTTTGCATGTGACAAGGTCTTATAATTTCCTTCTCTGAAATTAGACTGATTATCAGAATAGAAATTCATGTTAATAACGGGGTTGGTTTTGGGATTTGGTCTGAACAGAGTTTATTCTGTCTTATAAAGCACTCCAGACAGCTTTCCTCTAGAAACACTATATAAATTCTGGCGATTGACTGATGGATGGATTGATTGGGGGACTGCCCTACTGTTTTTAAAACATTTTAAATTGCCATGAGTGGTTCTGACCCACTGTGCAGAAATTAGATGGCAGCTACCTACTTCTATTCTTAAATGGCAGCCTGATGCAGTCCTATTGTTTTAAGGTACTTTGTCCCCACGGGTATTGGACGAGAGCTGATGGCCAGACAACGAGTACACGTCAACTCTGTTTACCCATGTGGGAGTACAAGAGAGCGTACTTTCACAGCCCCTGCTCACAGTTCATGTTCAAAGAAATGGCATGCAATCTGCCTGTCACTACATACATTTAAAATAATGTGTTCCACAGCAAGGCGTCTATTAATAGAACAGCAAAAGGTAGTGTTTTGCTCCTACTGTTTGACACAATACCAGTACAAGTTGCTATTCCCTAACCATCATGTCCTCACGCTAAAGGAAGTAGGGCTACAATTTGAAGACTATTTACTTTTAAGGCAACTACTCAGACTGTCTTCACAATTCCCAGCGAACAGTCTCCAGTTAGGAATAAATTCTCTCTCCTAAATAAAGTCTGTGTGACAAACGTATGAATAAAGTTACATTCGTCACTGCATACTCTAAAATAAACCAGATGAAGATCAGAAAATGGGTCACGTGGACATTTATATTTTGGGGCTGACCAACTGTCATGCCTCTTTCAGAGAGTTACAATCCCCTCCCACGTGCACTCATTGCTTTTTTTGGTGGGACTGAGTCTCTGCCCTCCATTTTGCTAGGCCCCAGTCCAAAGAGGATTTCTCTCCAGAATTTGAATCTTTAAGAAGTAGAACCAAGACAGGATAGGTCTTTCATTGTAGCGTCTGTGCCTTGAAATGCTACCAGTTACTTGCTGAGACCTACATCCTTGGGGCCACTCTGGCTCCTGTTTCCACTCAAAGTTTCTAGTCTTCCTTGGATTCTGTGAACGGCCTTTCATACTTCTAATACATCGCTTTTCTGCCCAAGCAAGCCACACAATCCATTTTGGCCCTTTTGTGATCAAAGGACCCTAACTGAGACAACAAGGGAGTACAAATTTTAAGGAAAACAACATATAGAGTTTATAGTTCTTGGTTTACTTTTGCTACCGGAAAGGTCTGCCGGAATCCAGCTCCAGCAGGTCCAGAGATTCCCGAAGGATGAACGGCATCGGCGAAAAAGTGAAAATAAAACAAAACTAAAAAAAAAAAAAAAAAAATGGGCTCAGACAACAGCAGTGCGTTGAACTGGCTGATTTGTTGTAGCAAACGTGGCATTATATTTGCTAGTGATTTCCTTGTGGCATGTGTCATCTCCGTTTTTCTAACATTACCTAATTTTAAAAATGTTCCTATGTGTAACAACCTTTAAGAAATAACATGGCGATTTTCTCGTAATGTTCCCGCATACCCTTTGATTATTCATTAATTTCTTACATTATTCCATTATGCATTTGTGTTTATCTATAATCTTATAATTATCTATAATCTATAAAGCATTTGCTTTGCTGTTCGCATGAAAGGCCCTCCATTTCTCAACACCTCAAGTGGAACAGTTACAGGGACATGACCTCCTAACCACACGAGGCCAGAAGAACAATGTGTTTGCCTCGGTGTGAGGTGCCAGGAAGGGTCCGAAAGGACCTTAGAAACCCATGCCTCACACATTCTCGGAGAGACAATGCACCTAGAAATTAATGAACCATACTGTACCTTAACCAACTAGGTTCAGTCATCATCTGGAATGCCTTCTGGGGGGCCAGGTGGGCCTACGAGTTGAAGTCACCTGTACCCAGAGATACACTCCTTAGTTGCCAGAGTGAGGCTTTCAAATCCCTATGTCTCTCCTTTACAGGCCCTCTTTGCTGGCAACTGCATGAGGCTATCCTTCCTGCAAGTACAGGAGTCTCCATAGGGGATGGCAAGGGCTAAACGTAAGGCCGCACAATTTCTTGCGGAACCTTATTTTCTTTCCTAATGGTTCTTCTCCCAGAGGGTCTGTCGAGGGCAATTCCCCAACAGACAATACCCCAGGTAGTTTTAAGGCCAAATTACCTAAAAGCGGGAGTACAAGAAGCTTCACTGTCGGTGGGTCGCCTTGCAGTCACCAATCCATCCACAGCTCGGGCCTTGCCACTCAGGCTGGGATGGCTCGGGTTCCAGCAAAGGTCTATACATAGAACATTACAACAACCTTTTGAAGTGTGAAAAGATATTAAGAAATTAATAGCCACCAAAAAATGTTCAGGACTCAGTAGGTTTTTAAAATCAATGAGTGTTTCATAAATAATATAATAAATATTGAAGTGTGCATTTTTTTCCATACGCTGCTTATGGTCATGTGTTTGGCGAACATAGGGCAATGCACATTTGCTTTAAAATAGAATGTAATGGGGTGCCTGGGTGGCTCAGTCGGTTGAGCGACCGACTTCAGCTCAGGTCATGATCTCACAGCTCGTGAGTTCAAGCCCCGGGTTGGGCTCTGGGCTGACAGCTCAGATCCCGGAGCCTGCTTCTGATCCTGTCTCCCTTTCTCTCTGCTCCTAACCCACTCACATTCTGTCTCTGTCTCTCTCAAAAATAAACATTAAAAATTTTTTTAAAAATAGAATGTAATTATTGTAAAAGCCACAAAGATCAGCATCAGTATGGTTCTTTGGTTCTATTTTCTAGGAGAGTTAGGAAGCAAGTTGACGGACTGGCCCTCAGAAGAAATCTTCAATGGAAGTGAAGGGAAAAAAAGTCAGATTTCATAGCTGCCTCTTCAGGGATCTTTCTTAAAATACTCTACTGAGATCAAGTGAATTGGTGAGTGATTTATTACAAATTTTGTGTCCTATTTCTTTAACTGTAACCTTTATCTCAAGTTCCTCTTATTTCTGTCCTCCTTCAAACTATTATTTCAACTATCTGAAGTGTGTACCTTTTTCTTTAGTTCCTTTTTTTCCCCCTTTTTGCTCATTATGATTTGATGTGGATTCAATTTTCCAAAAATATATCTCTGGTTCAATAGTTTCTATGTTGAATATGGTAATGTGACTCTTAATGAAAGCATTTCTCTCTCTCTCTTTCTGGTGAATCCTTATCTCTGCTTAAAAATGATTAAATAACTAAATCATGATGCCTTCTCTTTAGGTGAAAATGAGCTTGGCATTCGTAATTTAAATATATGGGCCAGGAAATGTACTCCTCTGTTTGCTGTATACTGCATTCTATGAAGAGTAATTATATGCTTTCACTGTTGAACAGCAATGAACTTGTAATGCAATAATACTCTAATCAATGCCTTATGTTTATATGCAGCCAGACTATCACTCCCTTTAATTTGCAGTGCACTGGCTTCTCAGAGGTGCAGAAAAGAACGAGAGCCTGTTTTCTTTCTTAACTATAATTGTGTATGTACCTTTAATCCTAGGATTTGATCATAACAAAGGCTGAGTTGCTCATTGTCCTTCAATGGGGCTATGTGTTCATGGGTAAGATGCCTAATTGAAGGTATATTTCGCCACCTGAACTCACAAAGATTAAGCAATTTAGAACTAAAAGGAGCCACAGTGGTACTTTATAGGGGCAATTATCCATGTAGCAGTTTTGATTTTCTGAACCAGAAACCCAATTACAACACAATCTTCATCTAATACATGTTCAAAGATAGCCAAGGAAGAGGTAGTCTTGTATACTCAAATAAACACTTCACAAAACATTAAGAGAAGTGAATTCTAGTTCTAGCCGCTAACTAGTCTGTGATCTTGAGCAAATTCCTTAACAACTTTCAGACCCAAATTTATCTGTAAAATAAGTATAATAAAATATGTGTAATATATCCTAAAGAATTATGAATGGATTCACATATAATAGTATACATAATTATATAATCTTTGAGAAGTATAAAGCACTGAAAAATATAGAAGATTCTTGTTAAGAACTAGGCTACCATGGCACCAGGAATTAGCTTCATGTACTACTGGATTCTGACATGGGCTCCATCTCCTACTCCATTCACCCTGGAATGGATGTTCTGTCTTCACCCAGCGAGCATCAGCCATGCCATTCCTAAGCCACAGTGATTGGTTCAGGGGTGGACATATCATTTCAATGATCCAATGAAAGAGAAGCTCAGGACTTCCTCTGTAATAACTCAGGGAAAAGAATTCCACTCTCTCTCTGGGGGGCGTGTTGACCAGATGTGAGGTGGAAGGACTATAGTTCCTATTTTGTTAACAAAAGAGAAATCAATCAGAGAAAGGCAGAAGTTAGAGAACTACAAGGAAATCGCTTCAAGTGTAAACTCTGCCCTACCTCAGGACTATTTAACTCTTAGGAGCCAGAAAGCTTTTGGTTAAGCCAGTTTGCACTGGGCTTTTTGATATTTCTGCTAAAGGCACCTGATATGTAACAGCCTCAGGGGCATAAGACAGAGTAAGGTATGGAGTGAGAAGCAGCCATCAAAGAAATGCCAGTAATTACAAGAAAAAAACAGAACAGCTTTAGGAGAAAGGATATAGATGGATATTTCGTCCTTATCTTCCTCCTTCTTTTTCTTTCCTCAAGAATGATGGTTGGGTTTCTTTTTTGTTGTTTTTAATTTTTTTTTTACGTTTATTTATTTTTGAGAGACAGAGAGAGACAGCATGAACAGGGGAAGGGCAGAGAGAGAGGGAGACACAGAATCCAAAGTAGGCTCCAGGCTCCAAGCTGCCAGCAAAGAGCCCGATGCGGGGCTCGAACCCATGAACCATGAGATCATGACCTGAGCTGAAGTTGGACGCTTAACCGACTGAGCCACCCAGGTGCCCCTGATGGTTGGGTTTCTTGAGAGGAAGCGTATAAAGATGATTGAAGAGACAATTACACTTTGGATAAATTAAGGTAACTCTTCAAATATCAGTGGCCTAAGACAACATTAGTTTAGAATCCAGTTTTCTGTGGTGAGGAAGAGTATGGGGGAGTCAGTTCCTGGAGTCATGTAGGAACCAGGTAGTTTTCCAAGTATAGCTTGCAAGATTACTCAGATTGTTGATATCCAGCCATTAAACATGGAAGATTAAAGAAAAAATGGTCATACTTTCCTCCATGAGATACAACTCAGTGACATGCCCAAACCCAACTGTGGAATAAACTAGGAAATGTAGTTCAGTTGTGTGCCCAGAAGATGGTAAAATGGTTTCTGAACAGTTATCTGTATCTGCTTCCTACTTATAAGGTTATGATTTTGGCTTGGGAATTGTGGCCAGCAATAGTTGACGCTACAAATTTAAAATACGTACCAGAGCCAGGAAGATAATATACAGCAGTGAAACCAGCCAAGCAAAATGTAATAAAGAATGGCAGAGATTTGGTCAAAACAGAAATTAAGTCATTTGGACTAAAGAAGAGAGCCATCGATCACTCAGCCAATGGTCATCACACAGGAATCTGAATTCAGTGTTTCTAGGTTTTATTTCTCAAGATCAACTGGAAATCTAAATTTCATGTACAGTTTTTTGATTCTTAAATGTTGGAAAATAATTTATTATTGAAACACCAAGAAAAACCAAAGGAGACCCAGTTCTGATACCCAGCTCTATTTGCTGACCACCAACTTACGATCCACACGGTAGACCTCTTGCTCTATTTGTAATTTTTTTTTTTGAGCATAGGGCCCTAAAACAAATGGGTGTATGTTTATTAAACTTATATAAATATGCTATCCACCTATACTTCAAATATCATGAGACATTAATATCTCATCATTTAGATGTCAAACTAAAATGAACTTTTTAACATTTTTCCCCACACTCTGGGGGGTTATGACACATACATCATAGTTTGGAGGCAACAGTTCTGTGAGTCCACTGTTTTTCTTTTGACATCTAAGTTTTTCTTAGAAATTTTTGTTTTCTAAAACCTTTATGTTGTATATTCATCCATATAAGATTGGCTATGAGACTTATTAGTTTGCAAGTGATTAGACTCTCCTGTGATGCCTATCAATTATTTTCTTCTTTGTGATTTCAGGCAAACTATGACACTGGCAGGTACAACATTGAGGCCAATTTCTGTTCTGTGCGAAATGGCTGAGGTTCAACTCCCAAGTTCTGATGGCAAATATTCCTAGTTTCTTTTTTTTTCTCTTTTACCTCAAATATGCAAAAGTGCTTATTTTTACTACTCATAGAAAACCACTCCTGACTGTGATAATTATTACAGAATTCCAGTGATATGTTTTATGAATTGAAGATCTATATGGACTAAGAAGAATCTTTATAAAATATACATGGTAGATAAACAGCATATAATGCTCATTTAAAACATAACATTCAGACTTGTAAATATATTTGTTTATAGATTTATATGTACCCTAAAAGATTTAATGAAGTGTAATTTTTTTTACATTTACTTCATGTGTCTAGAAATTTTCATTGGGTATATTTTTTCCTCAGTATCCTGAATTCACTGCAAGCTGGAATTATTTAAGAGAACTAATTTCCCAGCAACAGACAGAGGCTGTAATTAAATACCATCCCTTGGGCCTGTCATGGACTTGACTGTAAAAAGCAAATAGGAAAGGTCTAAGAAAATACTTTCAAGCCAACTAGTCTTTGAATTACAGAGCTGAGAGAAATGCGTGGATGTGTCCAACTCAAAAACAGATATGGGAATGTTCAGGTCACTGAGATCAATGTGAACATTCAGTGCTACCAAACTGCTACTAACACTTGTTTAAAGAATTAAAGGGCATCTTTGTTTTTTTTATTTTTGTTTCTTTCATTTCAATTTCACCTGCCCTTAGCCAAAGAGATGTCCTTAAACCTTAAGGTCTCACCTGTTTGATTTTTTAAAAAAAATAACAAGCTTTATAGGTACATAAGTCATGTACCATACTATTGGCCCATGGATGTGTATAATTCAATGGTTTTTAGTATATTCAGAGTTACGTGGTGCAGCCATTACCACAATTTTAGAATGTTTTCATCACTCCGAAAAGAAAGCCCATGCCCATTAGCAGTCACTCCCATTTCTTCTTAACTTCCCACCCCCACCCTAGGCGGCCACAAATTCTCTCTCTACCTCTATAGATTTGCCTATTCTGGGAATTTCATACATATGACCTCATACAACATCTGGTATTTTAGGACCCTCTTCTTTAGTTTTCAAGCCTCATCAATACTGTAGCATGTAACAATACCCCATTCCTTTTTTATTGCTAACTAATATCTCATTGTATAGATAGACCACATTTCATTCATCCATTTATCAGGTGATGGACATCTGGAGTATATCCACTTGGGGATATTATGAACAATGGTGCTATGAACATTTGTGGACAAGTTTTTGTGTGAATAGATTTTTTAAGTTTTCTTGGGTATATACTTAGTGGTGTAATTGTTGGTGATATGATAAGTCTATGTGTAATCTTTGAGGAACCACTAGACTGATTTCTAGCTGCCTGTATTATTTCCTACCATTCCTACGAGTTTTTTGTTTTGTTTTTTACATCCACCCTATTGTGAGAAAAATAATATCGCACTGTGGTTTTGATTTGCATTTCCCAGATGGCTAATGAACTGGTTTCCTAAGACTTTACACATAATCAGCTAAGAAAAGAAAAACTGGGGCACCTGGGTGGCTCAGTTGGTTAAGCGTCTGACTCTTGATTTCGGCTCAGGTTATGACCTCACATTTTGTGAGTTCCAGCCCCACGTCGGGCTCTGCACTGACACTGTGGAGCCTGCTTGTGCTTCTCTCTCTCCCTCTCTCTCTCTCTGCCTGTGCTCACTCTCTCTCTCCAAAATAAATAAAGGAAATATAAAAAAAGAAAAGAAAAATTAAATACTTTCACAATTTAAAAAAAACAATAAGGTAGATTTAGGTTAGGAGTATAAAGGAGAAAGAAGAGATGAACCAAAGGAAACAAAAATTATTCCTATTCATTGAACCTATATAGCAAATCTCTTCATAGAATGACATGTCTATGCAGCATGCTTTCCACATGCAGAAGAAACTGGCAGTAGTCCTATTTTAACTGTAATTTTGATGAGACTAGAAGGGCCCTCTTCAAATGTATACCTCTAAGAAGAGAGAAGAAAAAGAAGACCAATTAAGAGGCTGTTTTACAAGGGTGGGTAGAAAAGATGGTGACTTGGGTTCTGTGGTAGCAGGTGGGAGGGAGGGGATGAGAAAAGGCTGGGGGCAGAAAAGTCTTCAGATTCAGGAAAGGCTTCATAAATGACAGACCATGAAAATATTAATGAAGGGAAGGGAGTTGAAGAATGTGCAGAAGGTCAACAGGCAGAATGTGAGACAAAGGAAAAACCAGGGTAGAGAATTTTACCTTGAAGAATAAGGGGAAAGAGCAAGCAGCTGAGTTATACCAGAGCAGGGGTTTTCAAAGGGCAGTTCCCTCCTCAGGAGCCTCACTACCATCTGGGTTAGAACTAACTGGAAAAGCAGGCAGGGGGCCTCACTCAGACCTACTAAATCAGAAAGTCTGGGGATGGGACCCAGAAACCGTGTTTTAACAAGCCTTGCTGATGATGCTGATATACACCCTAGTCTGAGAATCACCTTTGGAATATAGGATGGCATGGTAAGTGGGTAAACGGGAGTGAGGATCTCTAGTGAGTATGGTAGCTCGAAGAGAGGTTATGAATGTTTAACGAGCAGAGAAGTAATTAATTAGAGTGATAGCTCCAGAGTATTAAATTGATAGCAATGTAAGGTGAAATTGCCTAAATCGAATTGGCACAATTACAGTATAAACATCTAACTAGATTTTTGGTTGGAGCACAAAACCTGGGAAAAAGCATAAAGGTTCTGTTTCCTCCAATTTTAACTGAAACAAAATGAAAAAATAAGCATCTTAGCATTGGAAAGTCATTCCACTGACTGAGGTGAGAAATAGAAATACACTGATATTGTATTTAAAATGCCTCTAATCTAACGTGGGGGATAAATGAGAGATTGCATATGGAAAGAAAATCATCATCAAAGACCTCTTTGTTATTTGGATAGATCGTTGTCTTGTGCGGTTCCAGAGAGCACTGTTCCAGAGTTTATGGGAACCACGCCCCCTAGAGCGGTGTAGCACATAGCTGTCACTGTTTGTATGCATCACCCCTGCATTCCTGGCTGTCAAAGTGCTGTAACTGATACATTTTCACATACATTTTAATCTCTTAAAATCCAAGGGACATGACGCTACGTGAAATAAACCACTGAACAAGCTACATACTGTAGGACTTCAAATATATGACTTTCTGGAAAAAGCAAACCTACAGAGACAGTAGAGAGATCGGTGGTTGCTAGGGGTTCAGGAGGAGGAGGGAGGGATGATAGGTACAGCACAGTGCATTTTAGAGCAGTGAAACTATTCTGTATGATACTGCAATGATGGATACAGGACATGAAACACTGTCAAAACCCAGAGAACTGGACCACACAAAGAATGAACTCTGACGTAAACTAGAGAATTTAGTTTCGAATAATATACTGGCTCATCAGCTATGGCAAATGTACCACACTAACGCAAGATGTTAATAACATACGAAAGTAGGGGGTGAAACAGGGCGTAGGCACTTCCTGTGCAATTTTTCTATAAACCTAAAAATTAATCTCTTAAATTAAAAAAAAAAATCCAGGGAGAGAAAAGGATGACTTCCATGAAGCAGATAAGACTGACCTCAGCTGGGTCAAGGACAATAGGTTAGAAACCTCAAACTGTAACATCAAAGGTTAAAAGGTAGACTTAAGTAAGAACATTTAAAGAACGACTTAATGAACTAGGTACCCCAAACTTAATTGCAGTTCTCTGAAAATTCAGTATTCTGTCATGCTTCTGAGCCTTGGCATATGTTGTTTCTTTTCCCAGAATACCTTTTCCCTCCTCTCAAATGGGAACTTTCTTAGTCATCTCCTTTATGAATGCTTTCCTGCCTCCCTACAACAACAGTTTTTATCACTTTGTGTTTACCTCTACTGTTAGCGCTTGCAAGCTGTCTTGTGCAAAGACGATGCCGGATTCTGACTTCTTAGGTGATGTTTACCTTTTTGTTAAGAAATATATATATCATGGTAACATTGTTCCTTCTGCCTCTTGGCTACTGTGAAGGACACTGCTCTGAACTCGGCATGTATGCACATGGACTTACAAATACCTCTTCAAGATCCTGCTCCCAATTCCTTTGGATATATACCCAGAAGCGTGATTTGCTGGAACATATGGTAATTCTATCTTTGATTTTTTGAAGAAGTGCCATACTATTTTCCATAGTGGCTGAGTTGTTTTACATTTCCACCAGCAATTCACAAGAGTTCCAATATCTCCACATCCTTACCAATACTTGTTATTTTTTAAAAAAATTTAATCTTTATTTATTCTTGAGAGAGGGCGAGAGAGAGAGACAGAGTGCAAGTGGGGGAGGGGTAGAGAGAAAGAGGGAGACACAGAATCTGAAGCAGGCTCCAGGCTCTGAGCTGTCAGCACAGAGCCTGACGCGGGGCTCAAACTCACAGACTGTGAGATCACGACCGGAGCTGAAGTCAGATGCTTAACCAACTGAGCCACCCATGCACCCCCTTGTTATTTTTTGTTATGTTTTTATAGTTATCATCACAAGTATTTATCAATAAATTAAGATATGGTATATGTGTGTGTATACACATATATGTCATATATGTATACACATACATATATGTATACACACATATACACATGTACATATATACATACACATACACATGCACATACATACACACATGTGTACATATATACACATACATACATATGTACATATATACACACATATATATGCACATATATACATATACATATATATGCATACATATGTACATGCATTCATACACACGCATGCACAATGGGATATCATTCAGCCTTCATTCAGCCTGAAAAAGAAAGGAAATTCCATCACAGGCTACAAAATGGGTGAAACTTGAGGACCTTATGATAAGGGAAATATGCCAGTCACAAAACAATAGATACTATATGATTCCACTTATATGAGATACCAAAAGCAATAAGTATATAGAACAGAAAGTAAAAAGGTAGTTTCCTAAGGCTGAGAAGGGGAAATGGGGAGCTGTTTAATGGGGATAGAGTTTCAGTTTTGCAAGATAAAAAAGTTGTGGAGATCTGATTCACAGCAATGTAAATTTATGTTTAATATGATTAACTTATGAATAGTTTAGAAAATAAAATGTGTAACATGTGTTTTACTATAATTGCAAATAATAAAAAATAGAAACTGTTAGCCTGTTATTATTTTTAGTAGATAAACCAAGTTCATAGGTACTATGATAGCCGCAGTCAACTACACTGTTGCTAAAAAGTTAAAAAATAAATGTAACAACAGGGTGCCGGGGTGGCTTAGCTGGTTAAGTGTCCCGCTCTTGGTTTCGGCTCAGGTCATGATCTCACGGTTTCGTGAGTTCGAGCCCACGTCTGGCTCCGCATTGACAATGTGGAGTCTGCTTGGGATTCTCCGTCTCCCTCTCTTTCTGCCCCTCCCCCACTCACAATGCCTCTGTCTGTCTCAAAATAAACAAACCTAAAAAAAAATACTTTACTCCATCTACAAGCTGCTTTATAAGGTTGGTTGCAACTGTCAGCCCATAGATCTTTCTGTAAGAGTAAAAAGAATCTTCTCTTTTCATCTGGCACCATTTCTCTGCAAACAGAACTTTTGAAACTCAAATCATACAGTCTTTATCCTGAAGTTAACCTGTTTCTTTTTTCTAGCAACTCTTATGCATCTTCATAAATAACACATAGAGCGTATGGTTAGTCATAGCTGTTTATTAATCATTTTATTTCTTCCTTTTTTATTCTATTAATTTCTCTACTTCGAAATGTCTTTCTTATTAGGATATAAGAGCTCTTTGTATGTGAGAGTCATCAATCTTTTGTTATACATGTTTTCAATGTTTTCTTGACTTGTTGCTTGCCTTTTACATTTATTGATGGTGCTTTGAGGAAACTATAGTAGCTGCAATATTTATTAAGTTCAATCTATTAATGTTTTCTCTTACAGGGAAGTTCTTCAGAGAAGTGTACCTTGATTTTGATTCAGATTTCTGTCGGTGTTGGGAAAAGGTGCAGTATAATACAGAAGCTGTGCCTCAGGCCTACAAATCAGACAGGTCTACACAGACTGACATTTTACATGTTTTTAGATATTACCTAACTTTCCTTACCCAAGTTGTGTTATCTATAACATGGACTTGTGAGTCTCAAGTCAAATAACCTATTTTTATATTTTTAATGTTTATTTGTTTTTGAGATAGATAGAGAGCAAGGGCACGAGTCTGTGTGTGCTTGTGAGCACAAGCAGGGAGCAGGAGCAGAGAGAGAATCCCAAGCAGACTTGGTACTGTTGGCACAGAGCCCCACGTGGGACTTGAACTCATGAACTGTGAGATCATGACCTGAGCCAAAATCGAGTCGGACGCTTAACCAGCTGAGTCACCCATGTGCCCCTCAAGTGATATAAGCTGTCTTTAGCTCTTAGCTCAGGGGTTGATTTATAGTAAACATTTACCAGCTCTAAGGATGGGGATTATGATGCTGGTGGTGGTGATTAAAACTTCCAGTTCGCAGGAGCACCTGGGTGGCTCAGTCAAGTGTCCAACTTTGGCTGAGGTCATGATCTTGTGGTTTGGGAGTTCTAGCCCCAACTCGAGCTCTGTGCCGACAGCTCAGAGCCTGGAGCCTGCTTCAAGATTCTGTGTCTCCCTCTCTCTGCCCTCCCTTGCTCATACTCTGTCTCTGTCTCTCTAAAAAATTAAAAATTAGAAAAACAAACAAACAAACAAACCCTTCCAGTCCTTAGCTTCCCTTTATCAGCCTGGGTGGCTGTGTGTATCTTTATATCTCAGGGACTTTTGCCTTGCTTCTTCACTCAAACTCTTTTTAAAGCTACAAACATCTATTCTGGGTCACTTCACACCCCAATTTCCAGAAATTGCTGATGAACATAGTGTATATAACTTTTCACTAATGACAAGTGTTTTTGGTTTAAAGTTTTTGCTATAAATTTCTAAGGAAAAAGAAAGGGACGCCAACAATGCCAGCAAACATGGGGATACTGCAAAATATAACCAACATATGAACTTCTCTGCATTGTGGTTCCTGGTGAAAAGCCACAGCTCCCTCCTGACTAAATGTAAAACTGAGTGCCTTACTACCCTTCCCCGAAATTTGTTTTCCCCTTGGTTCTTAAGACTTCCCTTCTCCTCCTCAAAGGTTCCTCTACCCAAGATATGAGACTGAGCAGGCATTTAAGGTAAAATAGTGCTCTTGGTTTCAGAGACCCTCTCACCCAGTTACTCCCACCTCTGTGAGACTTCAGTCCTCCTAAGGGACATTTGCCTTTTGAGCACAATCATTCAATTGCAGCTTATTGTGTGTCTCCTTGAAGCAAAACTGTTTACATTGTGTTAAGTGGATCCAGTGCCCTGAAGACATGGTCCCCACCCCTAAATTTCTCCCTACTAGGAGTCCCTCATATCTGTTGTTCTCATATTCTCAGAGAGCTTCCACATAAGATAAATGATTTCATCTTAATGGAAAACCCAGCAAATTCACTTCTTAAATGATAAAACAGTTCAGATGCTTAAGTAACTTGGCTGAGATATTTTTCAATGATGGAATTAACTCCAGAATTCATGATCCTTGTGTAATCCCTTCTGCCCCCTCAGGATGATAGTAAAACAACCAGGGTACCTCTTGCCAGGCTTCTCTGGTACCTTCCTCTTTGTACTGTGTTGTAGCAAAGGAGTGCTCTCATCAGGCAGACATGTGTTCAAATCCAGACATTCACCTTTACTCACTGGGTAATTCTGAGAAAAGTATCCCACTTCTTCATCTGAGGTGGGAAACTGGAGGACTCCATAAAAATGTACTCTTTGCTCCTTTTCCTGCTTCTATTCTTGCCATGACCTGTACCCCCTCCCCCCCCCCACCCTTTACACATGCCTTGTAATGCAAATAGCATATGTTCTCCTTGTGAGGAACAAAGAGCTAAAGATCCCTCTAGAATAGATAAAATTTAAGGAAATACCAGCTGAGAAAGACCAGACAAAGCTATAACATGCATATTCCAGACCACAGTGCTAAACATGTCAACGCCAAGGCCCCCTTGCCTCAAGGACTTATACCTGGGCCCCCAGGTATTTGTTCCTGGATGTCTGAAGGGACACACACACACCAGACCTCTATCCTCAGTAAAACCCCCCAGACTCTGAACAAAGATGAGACTCCTGCTCTTTTCCTTTCTGCATCTCCTGTAGGCTCTGTATCTGCTCTGTCTGGATCTTCGATAAACTCTGCTCTTAGTTCCTGCTGGCTCGCATTTGATTTCCATCCTACCCAAGCCAAGGATCCTCTCGCCTGGTCCTGCCATATCCTCTCTGGGTCCCCAGACCTGGCCTGCCGGCACCACAATCTTTAGCTATGTCACCTCTAAAATGTGATGATTACTATAAATAAACTTACTTCATAGGGTTGTGTGGATTAAGTGAAATAGGGGACAGGAAGCACTCAATAGCTATTATTATAACTGAAACCATAGGCATCTCACTGGCTATTACATGGATTATTCAGCAGTTGTCAGGGAGTCCAAAGCAATATCTAAAGTATATAACCTACAGTGCCCCTGTGATGGTAAAATTCCTGCATCATGAGATGACTGTGTCTCATTTCAAGACATTTTTTCCCTGAATTCTACAAAGGAATGCTAGACTCCCAAGAAAGACGGCCAAGGCAGGGGTTTTTGACTCCTGGTTCGTCATTCATAAGCTAAGCAATTTGGAAGGTCCTCTCCAGCTGTATATATAGTTCCCTGCGAACACACCTGGAAGCATTTTAATCAGCGTTAGCTTTGCGAGCTTTCCAGCGCCACACCTGAATTTCCACAGGAACCCAATCTGTAACAGCCGACAACCTCAAGACACAGTCTGATGATCATTCCTTGCCAATCCTCTTCTGGTGATGTTCTTCCGATAAGGCTCATTTTAGTACTGTCGGTAGCTTTACCAAGACACCCTGGGGAGGAAGCCTCTGCGGTGACACTTTCAGTGTCATGAATGAATTATTCATATATGTCACAGCTATTCATAAAAAAAGGGAAAGCATTAACTCAGAACATTCTCACAAGGGTCGTTTTAACATGTAAGGGACAAGTCGTACTTCTGTGCACCCCAATGCTTTCCAGCCTCTGATGACTTGAAATTAAGTGACATATTTTGAGCAGCTGAAGTGGCTTAGAGACGAGTGAGAGCTCTGTGTTATGTAAGCCTGCACGTCATCCCGAGGATGTTTTGGCAAGCTCTCTGCTAACTATGTAGACTGCTCACAAGTCCACAGGAAACTTTTCTAAAGTCCACCTGTGTGCCAATGTGACCACTGTGAATGTGGTCTCATTCTCAACAGGCTTGGATATGTATCTAAGAAAAATACTTTTGCAGAGAATCAAAAGAGCTCAGTTGAAATTTCATGCAATTCTTCAAAGGGCTTATGTCTCAGTAACATCTCAACTGCACAGCTAACAAGGCAAATCAAGCATAGTCAAAAAGAAGAGGTAACCAAATAGAAAGTTAATGGCCCTTCTTGCCATTACTTGACTACAAATTTAGTTCCCAACAGACTCCTTGGTTCTGGAACATCTACCACACTTAGCAAGAAAGTAAAATTCCTAGTGTGTCCTTGGTTACACAAAGTTGAGGAACTGATCTGAAGAAAGACATAGAAATTATTGTTGAAGGTAGAATTTCCCCCCAAGAAACATCAACAAGCAATCATAATCCCAAAATGACAACGTTCTATTGGCAAATAAGTACCATGGAACCTGAAATCCAGCTCGGCCTTTCCCCAAGCCAAGATGTCACCCGTTATGACCAGTTCCTTTTCCAGGTGACAACTGAGAATATCGGAGTTTATCTTTTCTTGTTGTATCCCGCAGTTTGAAAGAATTTGCCTGCTAAGCAAAATGCCATTACTAAACAGCAATAATATGAATGATCTTTTGCTTAATTGACCAATATTATTATGTATGGGGTACCTTCTAAGCTTTTATGTATTACCTAAGTTAATCCTCAAATAATCTTATGTGAATAAGATGTTTTATATCACCATTTTACAGATGAAGAAACTGAGGCTTCAAGAAGTAATATATAGTAAGAGCAACAGCCATAATTCAAACCCACTTACCTAAAGTCAGTCTTCTTAACCATGCAGTGAATCATCCCCAATATCTAATGATTTTCAGTGTTTAACAAGGAAATATATAGTTGCAAATATGCTATTTTGGATAGCATTATATCAGCATGTGAGCTTTATCTGATTAACTATTTCATTTTCTTTAATGTTTATTTATTTGAGAGAGAGAGTGGGGGGGGGGCAGGGGCAGAGAGAGAGGTAGAGAGAGAATCCCAAGCAGGCTCCATGTTGTCGGCACAGAGCCTGATGTGGGGTTCAATCTCACGAACTGAGTGATCATGACCTGAACCGAAAATGAGTCTGACGTTTAACTAACTGAGCCACCCGGGCACTCCTAGCTGATTAACTTTAAATTAAAGTTCACTTTAAGTTTTGAGCTGGTAGAATTCTAGGTAAAATTCCCTTCCCAGTTGAGAGGCCTTCAAACATGTGTCGATGGATAGCCACATGACTCAACACACATTCAAGACCCAGTCACCATAGCAGCTGCCCCTTGGCTGCCCCTGAGATCTATAAAATTTGTGCATACCTATAGCTGCGTCCACAGGACAGGAAAAGCACACTGGAGATTTCTGAACATGGCAAGGGCGAGTTTGCCAATTCTGGGGATTGGAGTACTAACTCCTGGTGGCACGTTCCTGTAGCCCACAGGGTCCTCACCTTGTGGCAAAAGGTGTGGCTAGAGGATGGCAGAGCAGGGTCTTTTGAAGCACAGGGTCCAGGGCTAGAATACGTAGAGGACAAAGGGGAGGTGGGGGCTATGATGTGATGAAAAAACAGGTCCATTACTTTCATAGTCTGAAATATCATGTACTCCTTTGTTAATTGTACATTTTCAAAACATACTCATTAGAATATGAATTACAGGGTGCCTGGGTGGCTCAGTCGGTTGAGCATCCGACTTCAGCTCAGGTCACGATCTTGCGATCTCGCGGTCCGTGAGCTCGAGCCCTGCGTCGGGCTCTGGGCTGATGGCTCAGAGCCTGGAGCCTGCTTCCGATTCTGTGTCTCCCTCTCTCTCTGCTCCTCCCCCGTTCATGCTCTGTCTCTCTCTCTATCTCAAAAATAAATAAACGTTAAAAAAATTAAAAAAAAAAAGAATATGAATTACATACAAGCAGATCTCTTGGCTATCCTGTCTCTACTGCATCTCCAACATGTATGACAAAGCCTGGCACAGATAATTCACTAAATTAAAATCTGCTTAATGGATAAATGAGTAAAGCATAATAGCTTACAAATATGCAAACACAAAACAAAACAACAACAACAGCAACAAAAAAATGTTCCAGGAGCCTTTCTACGTGCTTTGCATATAAGACCCCCTTCATTCCTAACAACTATAGGAGGTAGGTACTAGGAAAATCACTTTACAAATGGCACAGGAAGGTTAAACAGTCTGCCTAATATCATAGAGCTATTAATAGGCTCAAAAGGCTGCATTCTTTTTCATAATGAGACACTGAGTATATAAATAAATGATTGTGCAAGGGAGGGAAGGAAAGAAGGAAGGAAGGAAGGGAGGAAGGGAAGAAGGAAGGAAGGGAGGGAAGGAGGGAGATCAGGGCAGCATAGCAGATTGAAAAATTAAATCTCTTCTTCATTCAGATTTTTAAAAAATGGTAAAATTTACAATTCACACACAATTCAAAAGTGTACTATGTGAAAACGTTTGTGGGAAAGAACTGACAACCATACAGCTCTTTCCTCAGCAGAATGAGCTTTTTAAAAAAATACCCAAGAAAGCTTGGGAATTGGCACAAGACGGTAGCCATCTCGAAGAGGGGGCAGCATTTTTGCTGTAACATATGGTAAGGCATAAATAAGGGCCGTTTAAAAGTGGGTCCAAACAAGCCCCCTTCTAGATGCATAAAGAAGAGTGCCTTTGGAGACTGTCAGGAGTTTAGAAACTTGATTGGAAAAAGGATTTGGGCACAGAGTAGAAAATTAGCTAACAGCATGTCTTCTGACCTCCCCAGTCTATGTAATACCAAGAGCTGAGTTCCAACATATCAGTATGCTGACTGGTGACTTCTAATTAAAAATAAAATCAAGCACCTGTGCATCAGACAGCATGAACTGCTGGAGTTCCCACACACATCCAGCTATAGAGTTTGGCCATAAAGATGGTTTCATTTCTCAGATGAAACGTAGATGCTAGATTTATTAGAGGGACGGCAGATAGTATGATTAATACACATTCTGTCACCTTTTCATCCTTCCATTTATGCTAGCTGGATGTTGCTCCTAGTCTCTTCAAGTGAAATTCCAGCTTAAAAGACAGAAGAAGTGAAGAGAGGAGAGAGCAAAGGGAAGAGGAAGGAATGGGATGGGCAAAGGAGGGGAGAGCAGGAGGAGAGGATGGAAACAAGGGAAGGAAGGACAGGGGAGATCACAGAAAAGAGAGCTTGTTACCTCTGGCTAGAAACAAGCAAGCTCCAGAAACACACACAAGTCCTAGTGCCCAGTGATAACTTCTTCACTCCTGACTTGCCTAAGTTTAGCAAGAATCTTAGCTGGGTTGCCCCCCTGTGACCTCATCAGAACATCATGATTCACATGCCTCCAAATGGAGAGCAGCAGGGAGGAGTCTCACACGCCCCCAGCCCTATCCCCTTCCCCTAAACAAACAAACAAACAAACAAACACAAAGATTAAAAATTCCAAAAGGAAACTTATATGCACACACACACAGGATTAGTTTGGTCTGCTTCCTTAATTGCTGTTTTTGTTTGTACATACCATAACTTTATACAGTCATTTGAGATAATTGAGATAATGCGACCAATTAACTGGAATTGCCCTACACACTGAGAAGTATTGTTCCCTGCGGCAAAATACAGTGAAGGTGGTCAATGTTGAACGTTCTTGTTTGCAGTCTGTTAGCATTCTAGTCTCCAGAATTATCATTTCATTATGACTACTCCTACTATCATCATCATCAGCATCATCATTACTGGGATGATGAGAACGATTGTCCTGATTTCTTCTCCCTGTTCTCCTTCCCCATTTATTTTCATGGTTGCCTTTTTCCACCACATTAGTTTTTGTTCTTCAGAGTATTTGCTTAACAGTTTTTCCATTTCAATGGTTCAGATTTTCCCTTATTGCATTATGTGATGGAGTACTGATGGATTTTTCCATGATTTAGACAATGAAGAAAAATTACATAAAAACTTATATACACCTAACATATGAAGAGGCATAGAATGTAAGAAATAACTTTATTCTTAGCCTACTCTATTTCCTTTCAGATCATCTCAATTCCACTCTTCAAAAGTGTAGAAACCCTGAAATATTGCATGTCTCCTTCAAATTATTTTATATGTGCATACAAACCCATCTTTGTATTTCTTCATACATTTAACATAAATGGGCTCATGTTATGCATACTATTCTGTAACTTTCTTCCTCCATTACACACTATGATGGAGTGTTTCCATTAAACGATCCATATCAGGAGTAGTTACTCTGTTCCTTTTACTAACATTATGGTATTCCATTGTGTAAATATACTATTAAAAAAACTCTACTGTACTTATGAACATTTAGTTTTTCTACCTAGCAACAGTTTAAAACAAATTACAGTGAATTTGGACACACACACACACACACACACACACATACAATTGTACAAACACTTTCTTTTTTTTTAAGTTTTTTAAAATGTTTATTTATTTCTGAGACAGACCATGAGTGGGGGAGGGGCAGAGAGAGAGGGAGACACAGAATCTGAAGCAGGCTCCAGGCTCTGAGCTGTCAACACAGGGCCCTATGTGGGGCTCGAACTCACAAACCGTGAGTTCATGACCTGAACCCAAGTCTGACGCTCAACCGACTGAGCCACCCAGGCACCCCTACAAACACTTTCTTAATGGGATAAAGTCTTATAAGAAAAATTATAATAGTAAAAGCATTCTTAAATTTTAATAGATTTTGGGGCGCCTGGGTGGCTCAGTCAGTTAAGCGTCCGACTTCGGCTCAGGTCACGATCTCACGGTCTGTGAGTTCGAGCCCCGCCTCGGCTCTGGGCTGATGGCTCAGAGCCTGGAGCCTGCTTCCGATTCTGTGTCTCCCTCTCTCTCTGCCCCTCCCCCATTCATGCTCTGTCTCCCTCTGTCTCAAAAATAAATAAACGTTAAAAAAAATTAAAAAAAAATTTAATAGATTTTGCCAAATTTCCTGAAATAAAATAGTATCCATTTATAACTTAAAAAAAATTTTAATGTGTATTCACTTCTGAGAGACAAAGTGAGAGCAGGGGAGCAGCAGAGAGAGAGAGAGAGAGAGAGAGAGAGAGAGAGAGAAAGAGATACCCAGAATCCAAAGCAGCTCCAGGCTCCGAACTGTCAGCACAGAGCCCAAAGCAGGGCTTGAACCCACAAACAGTGAGATGAGCTGCAGTCAGATGCTTAACCAACTGAGCCAACAATTTATAATTTTTAAACTGACTTTATCCTTTTAGATTTTGAAATTAAAAATTAATGTTTGTTCATTTTAACAAGTAAAAATTATATGGAGATATATGGAATACCTCTCTCCCGCCATTCCCCACATACATCCCCTTTGAAATACCCAATTTTACCTATCTGTTGATGGACTAACAAGGAACGGGAATGGCCATTTTTCTATAACCTCATCAGCAAGAAGATTATCAATCTTGATTTGTCTAACTGGATGAGCAAAAAATGTTATTTGCTTTTTTTCAGCCACCTATTTATTAGCCATTTATATTTCATATCCCATACATTTCTTTTGCATTGTTTTTGTCTGTTCAATAGCACGTTTTTTTCCTTGTCGATATAGAGGAGCATTTTTAACATGAGAAATATTAGTCCTTTTTTTGCATTATTTTACTCAAAGTTCATTGTCTTTTAAGCTATTTTGGGTATTCTGCCACTTTGAAATTTTATAGTTCCTACAGAATATTCAGCAAGAAAAATATAACTGGAATTTTAGTTTGAATGTTCTGCACATAAAGTAAAAATGTCAGCACCAAGTGTGTTTTCCCTTAACTTCACCTCAATGTATTGTTTCTTTTCAGATTCTCAGGAAGTGATACCCCCTATTTTCAAAAGCACATGCCTTGTCTTGAAATTTAAATCTAATATCCCTACCCCACACCCCTTTGAATCTATGGGCACTTGAAATACAGGCTTTTTTTTCTTTTAAAAGTTCATGTTGTAGAAGTATTTTTCTGATTTTATAATTAAAGTCTACCTATATTTCATTATAATCAGAGACTATTCTTGAATAAAGAATATTGTTACATATTGTAAAGTAGTAAGATTTTGTAATATTATAAGACCATTTTCATTACTGTTCTAATGGAAATTTTATTTATTTTTTAAAATATTTTTTAAGTTTATTTATTTTGTTTGAAAGAGAGAGAGAGAGAGGGAGCTAGGAAGAGGCAAAGAGAGGAAGAGAGAGAGAGTCCCAAGCAGGCTCCACACTGCCAGTTTGGTGCAGGGCTCAAAGTCACTAACTGTCACAAAATCTAGAGTTGGAGGCTTAACCAACTGAGTCACCCAGGCACCCCACCAATGGAAACTTTATAAGCAGGTATCCTCCACTTCCTATATAATGTATATCTCTATTTCTGTATATGAGTATCAGCATATATATGCAGACACATATAGAATTTATTTCTGGAACTTTTATATCTTTCTCGACTTGGTTCATTATAGGCTTAGATAATTGAATAAAGTTATCTTACTACGTTTACTTTTTGTTTCTCCTATTTTTTTTTTTTTGCTTGATAAAAGTTGAATCCATGATATGGCACATAGATCTTTATAAATATTAGACTCTTATTATGAACTTTACCTCCTTATTTTGTATTAATCTTATTTCTTTAAGTATCAGTTTATCTATATTTTGTGGTGTGTGTGTATGAGTACTGACATTAATTTTGTTTAATTATATGAATAGGACTAAGACAAAAACAAATGAGAGATTATGGTTATACTACTGGGGTGTGTGCGTATGACCATTTTCCTACTATTCACTTTTGCATTTTAATTGCGCTACATGGTTATTTGGCTTCACAAAATTTCTCACTAAAATTAAAATCATGCAGGGGCACCTGGGTGGTTCAGTTGATTAAGTGTCTGACTTCGGCTCAGGTCATGATCTCACGGTTCCTGAGTTCTAGCCCTGCAATGGGCTCTGTGCTGACAGCTCGGAGCTTGGAGCCTGGTTCGGACTGTGTCTCCGTCTCTCTCTGCCTTACCCCTACTTGCGCTCTCTCTCAAAAAATGAATAAATGTTAAAAAAATTAAAAGAAATAAAACCATACATACATTTTTCCTTCTAAAGAATTCTAAATATTTAATACTATATTAAAATATTCGTACAAATGTAATTTTAACATAATGGCAATAAGTTAACAGTAACAACAAGCTTATTAAAAAGTAATCCATTACTGATTGTGCATAAATCATTTCAATGATGTCTTATAAACTCATCTGAGGACAAGACTGACCTTCTTGGTGGGTGACTTTGCTGATGTCTGCATGTATTCGACTGCATAAAGGAATATTCTCTTCATACAACCTTGCATAATCTTAGTATTCCCTCATTGTATCGTAGAGAGAATCTATGAAGTAGCATAAAATCTGACGTATTACATAAGTAAATATAGTCAGTTTTCAATAAACTAAACAAAATCTAAAAAGTTGAAACCTCTTTGGGGTATCTGGGTGGCTCAGTTGGTTAAGTATCCAACTCCTGATTTTGGCTCAGGTCATGATATCAGTTTGTGGGTTTGAGCCCTGCATGGAGCTCCACACTAACAGTGCAGATCCTGCTTGAGATTCTCGCTGTCCTTCTCTCTTTGCCCAGCCTCCCCTCAAAATAAACAAACTTAAAAAAAAAAGAAGTGCTAGCATCTTCATATTTCACCACATTGAATTCAGTCTTGTCAGGTTATATTCCCTCTTTGGTTTGGTTTTGATGTGCTCTCCCATCCCAAATCTAGGACAAATGTTTTCTGACCCATCAAAGTGCTTGGAATACATCTTATCATCTAAACTTTGAACTGGAATTAAAATATAGTTTCCTTTTTTTTTTAAAGTTGAACGTTGCCCATTTATTTTAACTTGTTAACAGAAAAAGTTAGCTTGCACATGACAATCATGATTTCAGAGCTATGGAATGGCATAAAATTACCTTTTTTTAAATGTTATTTTTTAATTTACGTCTAAATTAGTTAGCATATAGTGCAACAGTGATTTCAGGAGTAGATTCCTTTGTGCCCCTTACCCATTTAGTCCATCCCCCCTTCCACAACCCCTCCAGCGACCCTCTGTTTATTCTCCATAATTAAGAGTCTCTTATGTGTTGTCCCCCTTCCTGTTTTTATATTATTTTTGCTTCTCTTCCCTTATGTTCATCTGTTTTAGATCTTAAAGTCCTCATATGAGTGAAGTCCTATGATATTTGTCTCTCTCTGACTAATTTCGCTTAGCATAATACCGTCCAGTTCCATGCAAGTAGTTGTAAGTGGCAAGATTTCATTCTTTTTGATTGCCGAATAATACTCCATTGTATATATATACCACATCTTCTTTATCCATTCACCTGCTGATGGACACTTGGGCTCTTTCCATACTTTGGCTATTGTTGATAGGGCTGCTATAAACATTGGGGTGCATGTGTCCCTTCGAAACAGCACAGCTGTATCCCTTGATAAAAACCTAGTAGTACAATTGCTGGGCCATAGGGTAGTTCTATTTTTAGTTTTTTGAGGAACCTCCATACTGTTTTCCGGAGTGGCTGTACCATCTTGCATTCCCAAGATACAGTTTTTCTTTGATGACCATTCCTATTTCCACCAACATTTTTTCTGGATTTTATTTGGCTTCTATGATCCTAATTTTGGTTCTTCTTTAGGCTTGTGTGGTCAGATTTTGTGACAGTTTGGTTATAGAATTTACCTTATTATAGTAACTTATCTCTGTTCTTATTCTCAAAAGAGTACGGAATTCTTTAGAATCGAGTTTTGAGGATTTTTTCACATTCTTCCTCGTGTTTTATTTTCATAGTAAATATTATAGTAAAATCTCTGTAAAATGTGAACAGTGAAATCCTTGTGTCCGCATCTCACTAATTTTGAGACATATAAATATTCCTTTAAGAGAGAAGTCTTGATGGGCAATTATCTACCGAAAGCTTGGGAGAAAGATAAACAGACTACTAGGTGAATTTTATCTTTGTCTCTTTTATTGACCTTGGCAATACCATTAAATGCTATATCTAAAAGCCTTGTTAATTAACTGACTCAGCAGGTAGGAACCTCAGAGACTGATTGCTAAGGAAAAGTAAGAAGGTGACTAATAATTAAGATCACTTTCCAAAGTCAGGTCATCAGACTGGTCATTATTTTCTTACACTGATCTAGCCCTGGAAGGAATATAAATACTTGTGACCTGGAATGATAGATGTTCTTCAATCCGCCTTTGAAAATGTTGTCTACTTGCCTTAGACAACACCTTCAAAAGAGAAGACACCTATTTGGCTACAGACTTTTCCCTTTGATATGGCACCTTCTTAACTTGGGGTCTCAGAAATGCTTCTCAATGGTTTCCTAGAAATTTTCCAGAATGGAACACATCTTACCTCTGTTTGTTATGCTTACAAACTACATATTTTGGAGATACTTTAAAACAGGCAAGATAAAACCTAAGAGCATACAAAAGGAGAGGCATAATTATCCCTGTTTTATATTTGGAACAACTGGGACCCAGAGAGGTCACTTCACTTGATAAATAATGGAGAGCTGATGAGATAACCTGGTTCTTCTCTTTTAATTCTTACTGGATATTTGACACGCACATAAAAATGAAGCATAACTTACACCAAAGAAATAACATTCTTAAATTAATAAGTTAATATTGTTTACAATCTTTCAGCAATGTACATGTGACTCGATGGCATAGTTATCAGTCAAGTTTTAATTCCAGTTGTCAGGTTTTCTTATCATTTATTGTTTCCATGTTAGAAGATTCCAGATCACACTTATTTTGTTTGTTTGTTTTAGAGAAAAGAGAGAGACAGCAGGCGAAAGGGGAGAAGGGCAGAGGGGGAGAGAGAGAATCTTAGGCAGGCTCCCTGCTCAGTGTGTAGCCTGACATGGGCCCATGACCCTGGGATCATGACTTGAGCTGAAATCAAGAGTCAGAGGCTCAACTGACTGAGCTACCCAGCCGCCTCCCAGATTACAATCATTGCTGTTACAAATAGCAGTAAGTATTTTGTGCCTCTGGATGATTTTCCCAGATAAACATATCAAATATGAACACAGAGTATGTAAAGTTCTTGCTCATGTCTGCTTTGGAAATGCCATCAGACTCAAAGCTTATAAGCCAATTTCTTTCAAAAAGCTGAATGGCTGATTACATTATCTTGAGACATAGTACAAGATGGATTTCTAACTCACTGCTTAATTATATTTGAGTATGGGAAGAATTTAGTTGTTTTACATTTGAATGTAATTTTAAAATACATCTTAACATATACTGTCAATTTCTTTTTCTGGTCAATGAAGAAAATAACCCAATGTGGGAAGAATTAAACTCATAGTGATGAAAGGTCTGCACTACAATTTTGTTTTCTTATTATCTTAGTTTCAACATTAAAAACGAAAGACATTCTGGCCCTGAAATAAGATGTTCAGTCTATGCTTGATATTGAATATATTGCTGAGATATGCCACTTGAACAAACAATGTGAAATCATAGAAATGACAGTAGTATCACCAAAGAATGTTTTTATATTATCTGTCATTTCAAAATTACTCTCTGAACAACTTTTTCTCGAAAGCCAGCAGACCTCAGCAGGGTAGAAAAGCAGAATCTTATATTCATTCTCTCAATCTAGGTCATCTTTGGTGCTGCTTTTGTTTTTTAATGTGAATCCGAGTCAGAAGGGGTGACCACCAAATTTTCATAGCAAATAAAACGTCTTCCAGATGGGCATTAAGGTGCAGATCTTTTTCTTTGCAGAGCAAAGCCCATCCTTGCTACATATGGGTTGTTGGACTCCAATAAGATTGAGCCCAGAGCACATTTTCTAGTCTGCCTCATAGATAACAAAAAAGAATTGTAAACCAAAAGACCCATCTCTTCTCTTACAGTCTGGATAAACAGAATGAAACTTGTCAAGCATTTCTTTCACCTATGTACTGCACTTACGCCAAGAGCAGCTAATTCATACTCTCTCCATCAGTAACGTCACCCAAGTCTAAAGTGAAATATCTACCAGCAGATGCACAAGAGTGTAATTGCTCTTCCACAATGTATGCCATTGATATTTTGCAACATCCATCAGTGTTATATGATAAAGGAATTTTGCCAATAGTTCATTCTGCTTTCCCTGTGATCATACTATTTGTCATTAACATGGCAGCTGCTTTTATTAGCTTTGTGGCACTACCGTGACTTGTACTTGTGTTTTGGCAAGATGAATGCAACCTGGAGAGATGCTTCTGTAATTCTAGACTTTTTTCTACTACTGACCACAAAAGTCATCAATTTGGCACTGAAAAGCATTATTTTGAGCTTGTTCAGGAAAACAGAGAGGTCACTCTTTTTGTTAAGATAGTGTGAACCTTTTTTTAAAGATAGTGTGAACAGTTCTATGGCTTTATTTTAATACTGGATAAAGTTCTAATGAAGGTTTATATGACTTGCTGGTCTAACTACATGCAATCTTTAAGATATTCATGAAATTATTGCTAAAGATTAATTTTCCTTAGAACAATATCCACTCATATTATAGATGTGCAGTACAGTCCCAGTACTGTTTATATTTGTGAAGCTTCTGAGTTGTATTATTTATGTTCCAATTTAATAAATACTTCCATGCAGCAATGAACTCCTTTTTGTGACTTGAACTTTTTTTTTGTATAAGAATATAACATAACTCATTAAGAATACAAATGCAAATTTAACAGTTTGCTATAGGTTGGTTAAGATAAACTGACCATCAGTCTTGGTTTGAACATACAAAACCCTAATGGGAATTCTGCGACTAACACAGTAAGGCTTTTATGCGTTTGTGAAATGCATGGGAAATGGGTGTTTATTGGCCTCACCCCCAAATTCCTGAACCATCTGCCATAGTAGTTGCCAGACACCACTAAGACAGGGACCAGCAGGACAGGAGGACCCCACCCTGAGAAACGCTACCTCGGGGCAATGATCAGCTCATTCTGCACACCTGTTTCTACTATAAGGCCGGCCATCTTTGAGAGACAATACCCCCAATACACAAGAGAAAGGACACAGAAAATACCACAAGGTGATCACAGGCTCTGTTCTTTTGCTTTCCCTGAACCAGTCTTTTCATCTTAACCTATGCTCCACCATTCTGACAAAAATTCTCTTGAGTACCATTTATTGCATGTTTACTGAACGCCTGGCTCTGAATTTATATAAAAATGGAAGCTTTTCAAAGTGACTCCTTAAGTTCCTATGAAGCCCACTTTAGAGGTAAGGAAACCGAAGCAGAGAAGTTTGTTAACTTGTCCCTGAATCGGTTACTAGCAAGCGATAGAGTTGGGCCCAAACCCAGGCCTTTGGAGCTCTAAAGCCCGTGCCATGAGTTTGCACATTCACTGTCTAGTTAAAACACACATAAAGCTTTATTTTACTTTCCTGCTCTAAAATCTTCAGTGATTGCCATTGCCTACAGAACAAGCACAACCCCCTTGGCAAGAGTTCAGATCCACGGACAGTCTGGCCTTCCCCTTCCCCTCCGGCCCTGTCTCCCACACACGCTGACACAGTCCCCGAGAGCATCACCTTCTTCCACCCTCATGCTTAGATTTAGAATCTTCCCTCTCACTGCCCAGCCCTGCATACCTCTGGCCCATGTCACACCGCATACTATGATCACTTAGCCTTCCACAGAAGGCCCTGGGAGGGCGTGGCAATGACACCTGAGAAGTCATATTCACACCATAATTGTCTGGTCCGGTGATTGTCACTCTGTGGTCAACCAACCACCGATAAAAGAAGCATCTGGAAGTGTTTGTAAAAATATGGATTTCAAGGCTTCTTTCTAGGTGTAATGCTCAGGTGGCATAGTATATCTGAGTTTTCAAAAATGTAAATTAGTCTTATGTATCTTAAAATTTGAGAATCTTCTTCTATATGTAGGCAGAGAAGAAGTGCTTGTGTGAACACTGACACGTGGCTTCCTGAAGGTTTGAGGATCATGTAAGACTAAATGTTCAAAGACCCTAGCAAGTCCCTAAAATTTGAGACTGTTCAGTGCTAAGGTACTGAGAGTGGGGTGGGGAGGGGGGTGGTGAAGGTGAGGTTCTCCCTGCTTCAAAACCCTGAGTCTCTGTTTTCTTCTCTCTCTTCTATGATCTCCCCACAGTCTTTCCTGAATCTACTAACATGCTCTTGAGAACAGTTATTTTCTCATTGCAAATTAGTATATATTTGCAAAGAAAAATTAAAACAGAAAAGTTTATATTAAAACTGAGGACTAGTCAACATTTTATAATATTTCTTTCCAATTTTTTCCCCTATGCGTGCATACTCTTAAAAGAACAAAAAAGTATGGAATTAGATAATAGCTATATAGGGAATTTGTGTTCTCTTTTTTATTTTCTTAACATTATAAATGTTAACTTCTCTTGTACCTTTAATTATTCTTTGATGTCAAGATTTTTTAATAGCATCACAAAAGCCCATCCTCTGATTGTTTTGCTTACCAGCATTTACGTAGTGTTGGGCATATCGTAGGCACTTAGGAAAGTGTTCTAAATAAAGGAATAACAGTTGTTCATGGAAGTTTAGACTTGTTTCCGTTTTTTTTGTCTATGATATATAACACTGCAATTTGTATGTCTGATGATTTCCTTCAATTGAATTCTTAAAATTAGCATGCTCCATATAGGCATATATATTTTTTAAGTTCTGATATATATATATATATATATATATATATATATATATATATATGTATTTTGTGTATGTGTGTCTGTGTATGTGTGTGTGTGTGTGTGTGTGTGTGTGTGTATATATATATATATTTGTTCCAGTTTATCAAGAAATAACTGAAATACATCACTGTACATCCTTAAGGTATACAGCATCGTGGCTTGATTTACACATATTGTGAAATGGATTATGGCAGGTTTAGCTAACATCCATCTTATATAAATACAACAAAAAAGAAAAGAAAAAAGGCGAAAATGTCCTCGTGATAAGAACTCTTAGGACTAACTCTCTTAACTTTTCTACATACTATGCAACCATGTTAGCTATATAGTTTTCCTGCTCTACATGATATCCCTAGTACTTATTTGTCTTGAAACTGGAAGTTTCTGCCTTTTGACCATCTTCTTCCAATGCCCCTTCCTTCCACTTTTGGTAGCCACAAGTCTGATCTCTACTTTTATGAGAATTTTTGTTTTTTAGACTTCCCATATAAGTGAGAACATACAGTATTTCTTTTATTTCTCTTAGCATAATGCCTTCAAGGTACATCTGTGCTTCCACAAATGGTAGAATTTCACCATTTTTTATGCCTGAATAATTGTGTGTATATCTATCTAGTTACCTATATCCATCAATCTATATCTATATATCTTTAGCTCTCTCTATGTATCTATGTATATACCTAACTACCTGGGTATCTCATAACTTCTTTCTCCATTTATTCATTGATGAACACACAGGTTGTTTGCATGTCTTAGAAATAATGTTGCTATGACATGATGACATGGGGGGTGCAGGTACCTTTTCAAATTACCTTTTGGGTATATTCCTGCAACTGAATTTCTGGATCATTTAAGTCTATTTTTAATTTCTTGAGGATCTTCCATAGTGTTTTCCATAGTGGCTGCACAAATTTATAATTCCACCAAAAGTGCGCAAGTATTCCCTTTTCTATCTACATTAGATGTTATTATCTCTTGTCTTTTTGATGATGCCAATTTTAATAGCTACAAGGTAATATCTCACTGTGGTTTTAATTTGCATTTCCCTAATAACTAGTGAGGTTAAGCATTTTCCCCCCATAACCTGTCAGTGTCTTGTGTATCTTCTTTGGACAAATATCTATTCAGGTCCTTTGCCCATTTTTAAATTGGGTTATTTTGCTTTTGAGTTGTAGGAGACTTTATATATTTTGAATATTAACCCTTTAACAAACATATGGTTTGAAAATATTTTTTCCCCATTCCATGTTGTCTTTTCACTTTGTAGATGGTCTCTTTTGATATACAGAAGACTTTTAGTTTGATGTAGTCCCAGTTATTTATTTTTTGCTTTGTTACTTGTTCTTCAAGTGTCATATCCAAAAATTCATTACCAAAACATATTTCAAGGAGGTATATTTCCATGTTTTCTTCTAGGAGTTTCATGATTTCAGGTCTCACATTTAAGTCTTTAATCCATTTAGTCTTTGTGAGTGGTAAAACATATGTGTCCAGTTTCATTCTTTTACATGTGAATATTCAATTATCCCAGCATCATTTATTGAAGAGACTGTCTTTTCTCCAGTGAGTGCTGTTGGCTCCTTTATCAAATAGTTGACCATATGTGCTTAGGTTTATTTCTGGCCCTTGATTCTGTTTTATTTGTCTATATTTATGCCAGGCCCATACTGGTTTTTTTTGGTGACTATAGGTTTATAGTATAGCTTGAAATCAGGAAGTGTGATGCTTCCTTCTTCATTCTTTCTCAGGATATCTTTAGGATCATACAAATATTAGGAATGTTTTGACTACTTTTGTAAAAAAAATGACATTGGGATCTCAATAGGGATTGCATTAAATCTATAGAGGATTTTGGTAGTATAGACATTTTAGCAATATTAATTTTTCCACTCCACAGACTTGGGATCCTTTCCCGTTTATTTGTATCTTCTTCAATTTTTTTCATACATGTCTTGTAGTTTTCAGAATAGCTATCTTTCACCTCCTTCTATTTATTCCTAAATATTTTTGTGTTTTGATGCAATTACAAATGAGATCAATTTATTGCTTTCAGATGTTTGTTGTCAGTATATAAAACACTACCAATTTTTGTATTTTGTAACCTGCCACTTCACTAATTTTACTAATTAAAATCTAAGTTTTTTGTTTGGGTCTTTAGAGTTTTATATATATAACATCATGTTATCTTCAAATAGAGACCATTTTACTTCTTCCTTTCCAATTCTGATACCTTGTATTTCTTTTTCTTGCCTGACTGTTCTAACTGGGACTTCTGGTACTATGTTGAAAAGGAATGGTGAGACTAGGCACCATTTTCTTCTTCCTGATCTTAGAGAAAAAGCTTTTCCCCTTTCACCATTGAGTATAATGTTAGCTGTGGGTTTGTCATATATGGCCTTTATTGCATTGAGATGTGTTCTTCTATGCCGAATTTGTTAATAGTTTTTATCATGAACGGATGTTGAATTTTGTCAAATGCCTTTTCTGTGCCCATTGAGATGATCTTATGATTCTTTTCTTTCTCTATTAATGTGATGTGTCATTGCATTGCATATGTTGAAACATCTTTGCATCCCAAGGATAAATCCCACTTGATCGTGGTGAATGATCCTCTTAATGTGCTACTGAGGTTAGCTGGCTAGTATTTTACTGAACGTTTTTGCATTGGTAATAATTAGGGATATTGGCCTGTAATTTTGTTCTAGTAGTGTCTTTTTCTCATTTCAGTATCAGGATAATGCTGGCTTCACAAAATGAGTGTGAGGTGTTCCTTCCTTTCCAATTTTTGAAAGAGTTTGAGAACAACTGGTATTAATTCTTCTTTAAATGCTTGATAAAACTAACCAGTGAAGCCATCTGGCCTTTTCTCCATTGCCAGAGTTTTGATTACTATTCAATCTCTTTACTAGTATTGATCAATCCCGACTTCCCATTTTTAAGACGATCCGTTTCACATCAGCCAGATAGTGTTACAGGGTGGGGGTTTCCCTTGTACGAACTTTTTTTCTTCTTGCTCTTAAAATTCTTTATCTGTGACTTTTGATAATGTAGCTATGATTATTTTAGGGTAGCCCTGTTTGGGTCCAGCTTATTTGGGACCTTTTAGGCTTCATTTTCCTAGATGTCCATCTCTGTCTTTGTGTTTTTTTTTTTTAATTTTTTTTAACGTTTATTTATTTTTGAGACAGAGAGAGACAGAGCATGAACGGGGGAGAGGCAGAGAGAGAGGGAGACACAGAATCGGAAGCAGGCTCCAGGCTCTGAGCCATTGGCCCAGAGCCCGACGCGGGGCTCGAACTCACGGACTGTGAGATCGTGACCTGAGCTGAAGTCGGACGCTTAACGACTGAGTCACCCAGGCGCCCCTCTGTCTTTGTGTTTAAGAAACATTTAACTATTATTATTTTAAGTATACTTTCTGTCTCTTTTTCTTCATATGGAATTGTTATAATGCAAATAAGGTTTCTATTCATTGTGACTTATAATTTTAGTAGGCTTTCTTTCCTCTTTTTCATTCATCTTTTTTTTTTCTTTTTTATTCCTCTGACTGTTTTCCAATGTCCTATCTTCTGAGTCACTGATTCTTTGGTGGGGTTGAGTCCACTGTGGAAATTCTCCACAGAATTCTTTAGTTCAGTTACTGTATTTTTCCACTCTGAGATTCCTATTTGGTTTCACTAATTGCTATTTCCTTGGTGAAACTCTCATTTTGTTTATGCATTGTTTTCCTAATTTCATTTAGTGTTCTATATTTTCCTGTAGCTTAATAAACTTCCTTGAGAAGATTATTTTGAATTCTGTCTGACTGTTCATAGATCTCCATTTCCTTAGGGTCAATTACTGGAGCTGTATTAGTTTCCTCTGGTAGTGTTATATTTACCTGATTTTTTTTTTTTATACTTGATGCCTTACATGAGCATCTGTCCATGTGAGTAATTGGGCTTTCCTTCCAAACTTTACAGGTTGGCTTTGGCTGATATAGTTCTTCACCAGTCAGCAAAATTTGGTAATATCTTGGGTAGGTGGAGCCTGCTCTTATGTCTATTTTTGGTAAGGCAACTGAGATCCAAAAATAGGGATAGGGAGATTTGCTATCGGCTGGGAACAAGTGGATAGGACTGCTGGTTTGCCTCCCTTCCCAAGTGAAGCTATAGGATGAGCTCTGTGGTTGCCTAGATCTGTGGTAAGGCTTACTAGATGGTTGGGACCAGGTATTATATTTAATAGTAAGTAAGCTATGTATAAGCTTCCCTGCCCTGTCAGGGAAGCAGGACAGAACCCAGGGTCTATACCACTTATTTTGGGGAGAACCTGAATCAGGCTACAGTGCACACTGAATTCCCTTGACAGATGAGGCCACCAGTTTTGTTCTGCAAATGAAGGATACAACTGGCAGTGGTCTATGCTTGAGTACCACTGTAAACAGGCTGTTGGATGGGCTTCTCATGTGCTCTAGTTAGGTTCCCTGGTCAGAGAACCTAAGGGCCATATTCCTCTATGAACAAGGCTACACATTAGATTCTTTGTCCAACACATCGGGAGATGCGGCTCTAAAGCCTGTGAACCTTCTTGTTTGTTGTTTTAACTCAAGCTGACCCACTCCCCAAGTTCCCTTATTGAATAGGGCCAGTAACTTTGCTCTGAAAATTTCTGGCTCTGCTCTCCTGCCTCTAGCTCAAGTGCCCCTCAGCCAAACAGCTTCCAGGAGTTGTCACCATCTTTTTTGGTCAGATGGGGCCAAAAGACACACACTGTAGATGAGGCTGTGATTCTGTGTTTTGCCTGTGTGTGGTTCAAACCAGGATCTAGAGCTACCAAAACCCTTCCTTTGGGGATCCAAATCAGGCTGACCAGCAGCTCTCAAGTTCCCTGGTTAGAAGGCACTCCAGACTTCATTCTGCAAATGAGCAAAACCACTAGTTGGGACTACTACTTCGGCACTATAGATATGAACTCAGTTGGCCAAGATCTCTGTGCTGGTTGTTGCAAGCCCTTCCACTCTTCTGCATCATAAATTCCTTGTGGTTGAGCCCCACAGATTCCCCTACAGTACTTGTGATGCAAGATCAGAATAGGGGGTCCAACAAAGCAACTCACAGTGCTAGGCATTCTGGTTGTCCCCCTTGGGCTTTCTTGTCCCACTGGAGGAAATAGAGGCTCAGGTGAGACCTCTCCACATGGTGCTGTGCTGGTTTAGGAAAGGTGCAATATGTTTAAGGTACAGCCATTTGTTACTCTTCTAATGCATTCTGACTTGTTCTGTGTGGTGCGGGGGTTACTTCAGCCTCACTCACATGTCCTAGGATTCTCTCAATGGTGAATAGCTGTTAGTTTCTCTTGTGAGGGGAAATGAAATTAGGAACAGCCTGTGTTACCATAATGACATCAAATCCCCATATACCAAATTTTATTCCACAAAAGTTATTCTAGTTGTTCATTGGTGGATTCACATTCATTTTTCTGTTCCAGCTTTGAAAAGTGTTTTTTAAATCCTTGCGTTAAATACACAAAAGAGACATACTTTTTGTACTCCCCCACTGTGATGTTTGGTTTCCAATCTGTATCTTTTTATAACTCTTTTCCTAACTTTTTATAACTTTAAGATATTACTTAAAAAGTAGAAAAAGTTTACTTTTTAATCTCTTAATAAATAAATATATGTTGAGTTGTAAGCATTTGTGTTAAGAATTTGATTACTACGTTATGACTGAAATATAATTTGTATCCTTAAATAACACTTTGTCTACTAGGAAAAACAAGACTCCTAGATAAAATATAATATCATAAATATGAGGGAATACCATTTTATAGAAAATCAGAGGAAGGACTGATTATGTCCAGCTGAGACATCTATAAAGTTTGGGTGGAGGAGCTGGACTTTGAACTGGTTGAGGAGTGAGCAGAATTCTGTAAAGGGCAGAGAAAATAAACAAGAAGTTGACAAGTAGCCAGGGGAATATGGCAATGTATGTGGGGAAAATTTTGCCACAAGTGGGAAGTAGGAAATAAGATTTGGAAGGGGGCAATTAGATAAGAATAAGGTCTTTAATGCCAGGCTTAAAGTTTTGAATCATGTTAATGAAAATTAATTTAAAGAGCTAAATAATAACAACAATAGTAGATAATCATAATATGGCACCAATGACAAGCACTTATTAAGCTTTTATTATGTACCAGGCACCATACAAGTTATCATGTTGATATTTTTCTTTTTAATGCTTACCTCAACTCTATGAGGTATGTATGTTATTCTTACTTTTTAGATAGAGAAAGGGTACGTGTATTAGTCCATAACAGTAAGACACAAAGTTGGGAATTTGAACTAGGGTATGTTTGGCACCATAGCTTATACTAAAAAACAGAAGAGAAGGAAGAGGGGAAGGGAGAGAGGGAGAGGGAAAGATTACTTGGAAGAGAAAGGATGTAGAAATCCAATAGGTGACCACTCCAGTGGTCTGGCTGAGGGAATATTTCCTGTATCAGTGGCTTTTAAAGCTTAATGTGCAGAATCATTTGGGCAGTTTATTTAAAATGCAGGTCTCTATTTTAAAAAACTAATGTTTATTTATTTTTGAGAGAGAGAGAGCGAGAAACAGAATGCGAATGGGGAAGGGGCAGATAGAGAGGGAGACAAGGAACCTGAAGCAGGCTCGAGGCTCTGAGCTGTCAGCACAGAGCCTGACACGGGGCTCGAACTCACAAACCACAAGATCATGACCTGAGCTGAACTCGGATACTTAAGCAACCGAGCCATTAAGATGCCCCTTAAAATGAAGATCCTCAAACTGTCCCTAGGGATGAGGTTTTTTTTCAATATATGAAATTTATGTCAAATTGGTTTTCATACAACACCCAGTGCTTATCCCTAAAGGTGCCTTCCTCAATACCCATCACCCACCATCCCCTTCCTCCCACCCCCCATCAACCCTCAGTTTGTTCTCAGTTTTTAAGAGTCTCTTATGCTTTGGCTCTCTCCCACTCTAACCTCTTTTTTTTTTTCCTTCCCCTCCCCCATGGGTTTCTGTTAAGTTTCTCAGGATCCACATAGGAGTGAAAACATATGGTATCTGTCTTTCTCTGTATGGCTTATTTCACTTAGCATCACACTCTCCAGTTCCATCCACGTTGCTACAAAGGGCCATATTTCATTCTTTCTCATTGCCCTGTAGTACTCCATGTGTATATAAACCACAATTTCTTTATCCATTCATCAGTTGATGGACATTTAGGCTCTTTCCATCATTTGGCTATTGTTGAGAGTGCTGCTATACACATTGGGGTACAAGTGCCCCTATGCATCAGTACCCCTGTATCCTAGGGATGAGTTTTAAGCAGGAGATGACCCGATTCGATGTACTTTTTTTTTTTTTCCTAAAGATCACTCTGGAAGCAGCTAGGAGATAGCTGTACATAGGAAGTATGTGACCCTGGTTTGGATTAAGGGGGTGGCAGGGCCTATGGCAACAAGTGGGAAGATTCGTTAGTTATTCTGATAAAAACATAAGGGAAATGGAGAAAAAGCAAGTTGAGGGAGAGGATGAGTTGAGCTTTGAGTGCCTATAAAATCATTATATAAACAGATCCCTCAGGAAGTTTAAAAGAAAAGTTTGGAACTTTGCCTAAAGAGACTGGAACTGATTCTCAGAAAATCAAGTACATTTGTGGAGAAAGGGTTAAACTATTAATGTGGATGAGACTTTTCAAAGCAAAATATTAAAATGAAAGAGGAAAAATCTTCAGTAGCAGATAGTGGTGAAAATCTTAAGGTATATTATTGTTGTCATCATACTTGTAAGTAACATTTATGGCACACTTAGTATGTTCAGAACACAACGCCAAGCACTTTTTAATATTAGAAAATATTGTGTACATCAGAAACTACAGAAGATATCGTTACTCCAATGTGGATTTAACATGATATTCACATCATGTCATTCTTGTTTCAGATGATTGTAAAGAATAACACTGAGGCCAAGCATTTTATATGTACTATCTCATATCCTCAAGACTACTTGATGTGGTAGGTACATATATTATTTCCTGTCTTCAATTTGTCCCTTCAGAGAAGAGGCATTCTCCATGCTACTCTGTATTCCAAAAGACCCACCTCTAGGGACTATACTGTCTTGTTGTCTGGCTTCCAGCTGAGTTCCACCAAGGGGGACCACCAGTAGGAGAATGGAGGGAGGGGCGAGAGCAATTCAGAAGCTTGTTCCCTCACTCTGAAGTCATCTTAGGTTGATGGTGCCCCTGCATGGCCAGAAGGCCACAGTTTCTCCCCCAAATAGCTTGAACTCTCTCTCTTGGCAGGTTCCAGTTATCTCTCCCTACCCTGTCCCTTGGGGTCTAGAGATGGAAACAATCCTTCTGTTACTTAGCTCAAGTTCATGCTTCTCCTACACCCTACCCACACCTTTGTAAATAGCCCCTGTGCACATAATGTTCCTCAAATTAACCTAATTTGAGAAAGTCTTTGGTTTCCTATTGGAACTCTGACTAATGCAATCCCATTTTGCAGATGAAGATACTGAGGCTCACAAAAGAGTATGTAGCAAAACCCACACTCAGTCCCAATCCATCAGACTCCAGAACACGAGCTCTTACAGCAATGCCTCCCTGTGTTAGGTGAAGAAGATAAAATCGAGAAGCAGAGAGAGCGAGGCCAGCCATCACAGAGGAACTTTCCAGTTTGTGAGCAAGCCAAGCTTGCACTCACATCCAGGTCTTGTTTTTACTCTTTAATTTGCATGTAATTCTCTTCTGAATCCACTCTTTCTCACCATTTGCCTCTGAACAGAATGTATATACCCAGAGCAGCTTCTTGAAGTTCCTAAATTATGACACTAACCCACTGCCAACCAGTCATTCTATCATATCAGTCTGTTTTATTTTCTTTTTAGCACTTACAGTATCTGAATTTAGCCTCTTCACTTACTTGTTTCCATGTTTACTGGTGTCTTTCCTACCTCCTACCTTCCAGAAGAAACAAAGTCTAAGAGGCCAGGGACCACGGGTATGGTCTTTATTCTTACATTCCCATTAACATTCCATTAACTAGGACACTGCCTGATACATACAAATGGGCATGCAATAGTAATCAACGTATGCATAAATGAACAAAAGCAGAGCGAACAAATGAATGCCATGATATAATGTTAAGGTAAGCTCAGATACCAAATAGCTCAGGAGTTAAGCAGTGGCCAGCGTTGAAAGAAAGCAAATACAGATTTTTCGTTCTTGATACTGGACACTGAAGGGAGAGGAGTGGCACAAGAGCATGGATCCCACATACCCCAGCTGAATATATGGTTGAAGGAGAAACCAAAAATCCATGCTTCTGAAATTCTATTATTTTAAAGAACCATTTCACTATGATTACATACTATTTTAACACTTCTAATTACTGAACCAAAATAAATAACTTATACTAAGAATCAAGAGACACTGGATTTTTATCTCTACTGGTTTCCAAATCATATTGGTATGTCTCCCACTTGGGAAGGTATATCCTCTCTTTTTTGTTAGTGTGAAATGGCAGTATGTTGCATTTGCTTTTGCTGCTGCAAGAGAACACAGGGGCACAAATTAAATGGTTTATTTTGCAAGGAGTGTCCTTGTAAATCTTTGTCCTTTGAAATTCAAAGGTCAATGATACTTTCTATATGCAAATGTAGTTGTGAAATGCATTGCACATTACTAGTCCTGGCAGATGGGGAAAACTACAAATTTATCATGGTGATGGCTTCAGGAATATGGTGGATCATTATGCACACAGTATGACAACTAATGACAGTCTTTTTAATTCTCTCCTTTCAGTGGTCTCTTCCACAGACACATGCAGCGAAAATTCACTTTGCCGATGTGTCAAAACCAAATTCAATATCTTTTTAGACATTGTAATGGATTGCAATCCTTTATTCTATGGAAGATTAAGCTGAACTTCTGGCCTTTAATAAAAACTTTAATAAAAACTCTCCTGGCAAATTTCATGTGGTCAAGTCTTATTTTTAGTTTTGATTTGGATGCTTTATATTGAAACTATACAATTTGAAATGACAGGAACCACTCTTATTGTAATATCTTGAGTTTGATATGATTCTTTTCTTTAAGGAGCTTAAAATGCTTTTGCATACAGTCTTTTATTTTTCAAAATGTCAGTGAAATAGGTAGATGTTGGCTCCTATATTACATCCTGTCATGCTCAAAAGATGTTTAAACTGATCACACTGAAGTATTAATTTGTCAAAAAAGGAGAGGAGGAGAGAGACAGAGACTCAGAGAGTAACGGTGGCATCAGGGACTCCTGGAGTTTGGGCATAAAAGCTAGATAACCATTATTCTGGGTTGCATGGCAGGAAGGGTGTGAAAACCTGTTTCAAGAAAGCCACTGAGATTTGGGGCTTCTGTTACTGCAGCAAAGCCTCACCTATCCTGATATATAGTTACCTATATAAAAACTATAACTTCCATAGATGATATAAATAAAATTTAATAAAAATTCGAGTCCCTGATTCTATTTCTAGGACCTACCTATGATGTAGCTAAAGTATAGAACTTGTCTCAATCTCCACTTTCAAGTCTATATAATGAAATTAATAATGCATATCTCACATGGTTGTAAGAGTTAATAGAAAACTCTGCCAAGTGCCTGACATCTATTAAGAATGTATTAAATGAAAGCTTTAGGGGCACCTGGGTGACTCAGTCAGTTAAGCGTCTGACTTCCATTCAGGTCATGGTCTTGCAGTTCATGGGTTTGAGCCCTGCATTGGGCTCTGTGCTGACAGCTCAGAGCCTGGAACCTGCTTGGGATTCTGTGTCTCCCTCGCTCTCTACCCCTCCTTCACGCATGTTCCATCTGTCTCAAAAAATGAATTAACATGAAAAATTTTTTTAAAACGTATTATAAAAAAAGAAAGCTGTAAACAAAGCATCCACACCCGGTGCAAAAAGCTACTGCCCATCACTAAAGTAGTTCAGATTGGCAAGTCCTATTTCCTGCTATTTTCCTCAATTTTGTTACTTTCTCCTGAAACTCCAAGCTTTTAATTGTGGTGGCTTCTACTAAGCTGTTGTTGCTTTGGTCATATTGATTCTCATGATTCATTAACTATAGGCAGTGGTAAACAGGAACTCTGCTATTCTTTTGTGTTGATGGAGGCTTCCCCAATCTTAAGTTTTTGCTTCTGTTTATGGAAACGGGAGGCAAAGCTCCCTCCTATCATATCCCAAGGTGCTTACCTAACTTCAAGATCTTGAAGCTCTCATTCTTCCACTGATTGTTCAGTCCTCCTCATCCCCTTAGGAAAGATATATCTACTCATCTCTCTGTAGTCCTGTGTGTTTTCTTCCAACTTTCCTTTCACTATTGATCTGTCATCTTCCACGATGGACTACTAAGAAGTCAATGGTAGCTTTGTGTTCTAAGAATCTCTAAAATGGATTTTGCTCTACTTTTTTAGTAGCTGCCTAAAATAAAAAAAATCATGTGCCTTTCTTCTGTGTTTAAACATAATATGCTGTTTCAGAATCAATATGTTGTATACCTGAACCTAATATAACATCACATGTTAATTATACTTCAATTAAAATAAATAAATTAGAAAAACCATATGGTGTTTCAGTGGTGAAAGACTGAAAGTTCCCCCTTTAAGGTCAGAAAGTAGACAAGGAATCCACTTCACCACTGCTGCTCAGCTCCCTACTAGAAGTTGAGAGCAATCAGGCAATAAGAAACACAGAAGGCATCCAAATTAGAAAGGAAGGAGTAAAACTATCTTACTCACAGATTACATGATTTTAAATAGAGAAAATCCTTAAGTATTGCCCATCCGCACACAAAAACTATTAGAGACAATAAACAAATTCAGCAAAGTTGTAGAGTATGAGATCATTATGTAAAAATAAGTTGTATTTCTATACACTGGCAATTAACAACCTGAGAAGGAAATTAAGAAAACTATTTCATTACAATAGCAACACAAGAGTAAAATACTTAGGAATAAATTTAGCCAAGGAAGTACAGGACTTATTCACTAAACACTACAAAAGATTGCTGAAGGAAATTAAACAAGACACAAATAAATGAAAACTTCCATGAAATTTCACCCTTCACACAGTTTTACTGCTATCGATTCAATATATATTATTCTGGACTTTTTTTTCTATTCATTATCAATTATGGTTCTCGGTTAGAAGCAAGAGAAACTGTCTTCCTGGGAGTCGTTTGGCAAGTTACTACCTCTCTGAGTTTCACTTGACTCATTGGATAAATGGAGATAATATTAGGATCTACTGCACTGGTTATTTTAAGATCTAAAGGCATATAAAGTATGTAACAGCACCTCTTACAGGAAAAGGAGGTAAAACACATATGTGCTATTATTTTTATAATTTAATTATTGTTATGATTGGTTTTCAAAATCAATTGTAGCCCAGCATTCAAAACTTTATTATACCTTGACTTATATTACATCCTAACTTACCACTCTCAAGAGGTTATTTTCCTCTCTTAGGAGAATACTTTCTTTATTTTTTATTTAACCTGACTTATTAATTTTCTTCATCTGTGCTTTACCTCACAAAGAACTTTTTTCTTGAACACCGTTTCCTTCTATCAGCAAATCCAACCCAGAAATTTGTAATAAAACCTACTCCAGTCCCACATCTTTTACCACAGATCTTCTGATTACTATGGCTCATGGTATACATTTAGTGAGGATAATATGTATTACACTGCATTATTCTTGAAAATATTTGCCTCTCAGTATGAAGGGATGCTTTTCCATACAAGGACATATGACTTGCTTGAACCAATGGAATGTAAATGGAAGCAGTATGTACTACTGATTCTGGTGATGGTTGCAGTTTTGTGAATATACTGAAAACTTTGAATTATGCACATTAGGTGAGTGGATTTTATAGTATGTGAATTGCATCTCAATCTGTTACAAAAATACAACAAACGCAAAATACTAAAATACAATTTAAAGTACATAAAAAGCAATTGAGAGGAGACGATTAATGTTTGAGAGTGTAAAAACAGTGAAATATTTCAATGAGAAGAAGACTTATCAAGTGTGAATTTTATGAGATGCTCATTCTAACTTCCATAAGCTATATAATTACTTTTACATTGATTAGCAACATAATAGTATTGGTTTGGATGAACTTCGTCTACAAGTAACAGAAATTCCCAAATGTTGATGGCATAAACATTATTGAAATAAGGTATATACTTATTTGGTAGGTAGTCCAGGACAGGTAAGTTGGCAAAAAGAGCATCAAGATTCCAGGGGCCTTTTTTTTTTTTTTTTTAATAGCCTTCATGCCCAGTGCTGAGTCCAACACAGAGTCTAATGCAGGGCTTGAACTCACTATTCTGAGATCAAGACCTGAGCTGAGATCAAGAGTCAGAGGCTTCACCAACTGAGCCACCCAGGTACTCCATGTGACTTTTATTTGTTGTCCCATCAGTGTCAACTCCTGCCTTCTACCTTATGCTACAAGATGGCTGCTCCGATGCCAGCCATTATACCCCACATTCTAGCCCCGATGAAGCAAGAATGGGCAGGACAGAGGCATACCTCCTTTTATGATGATGTTACCCAAAAGCTACACAAAACTATTCAACTTATTCACGTCACCATGCCAAACTGAAAGGGACAGTTGGGGTCTTTATTTGACTTTGCAATGAGCCCAGCTCACTTTTTTTTTTTTAATTCTAGAGAAACAATAGAGAATCCATGTTTAATGACAACCAAAAGGCAGAATGCCTTTTTACTACGTCCCAAGGAAAAGAACATGTAGGATTCCTACTCTCTCTATGAGATTCTATTCTAAATACTTCATGAATGCTAGTACATTTCATTTATGAAGACTGACCAGCCTAAGGCAAGGTCACAAATACAACAGGTAACAGGTAGAAAAGCGAAGACTGAATGTACTTGGTGACACTCGGGTTTGTCCAGGGAAGGAAAGTGGAATGGTGGGGATTGTGGCAAAACGACCTTCATTTGCCCTGCTTATCGGGACAACTGGTTCTCAGCCTGCAGCTAGTGCAACATTAGAATTTTAAGTTCAAACTTATAAGACATTTCAAATATTTAAAACAAGGCAGACATAAATATCTTATTGAAATGTGAATTGTACTGGAAATCTCTTCTTTCTCAATTTGGGTTTCCATGTTTAAAAACTATTTGCACCTTGCCTGTGGACCACACATTTGGGACATCTGCTTGAAAACAGTAAGATAATCTATCAGCTCTAAAAAATGGATGGCCCATCAGACTCTGAAAGTAACCATTGTATTGAAAATTATTAGAAAGGGCAGTGAAAATGATGCAAGACTTGTAGCTACAGATTGATCAAGTATCAGAATGCTACCTTTATTGAGCGTCTTCCCATTGGCAGCTCTGTATCAGCCCTTTTTACACTCGTGATCTCATGTGAAGCTCAACAAGTTTTGGGTTCTTCTCTTTTCTTTTACACGGTGGTAGATGAAAATTTGGGCCAGAAAGCTTAGTAACATGCCCAAAGACCACACAGCTTGTAAGGGATGAAGCTATGACTTAAATCTGGCCCTGTTAGGTGTCCAAACCCATTATCTTAATCCTCATTTAACACTGTGTGCAATTTCTATGCGTTTTCTGGAACAATACAGGGTAGCTTTGCCACAATATGAAAACAGAGATATGATAAGCAGGTATGCAGAATCTCAACATTTCACTTTAAGTGCAGTGTCACTTCTGTCAGAGAAACAGCATGGGGGATACAAGTAGAAGGATTAACCAAAGTCTGAAAAGCCTCCAGAAGACCTCAGTGCTCAAAATATCATATATTATCTTTAAACAACATCTGGAGGGCCCTCACGCCATTTATCCCATTAAATAAAAAGGAGATTTTGACGGTTACCATTTTGTGCCTTTAAACCCACACTGGAGCTGTGGAACTTATTTAGCACAGGTGTTTAATTGTGATAAATTGGAGACAGTCCCTGTATTCAATGGTCCTCAAACTAACACTACCATCTGGGTAGAGAAGGGTAGGGGCTTCCTGTCAACAAACCTGCTTATAAAGTTTCAAGGGTGGTGGCCTATTAGGAAATCCACAGGGGTAGATCAGGAGGTTGGGCGTGCATGAACGGAGCAGAGTATTTAAACTTTCCCCAGGATGGCAAAATACTGCGGGAGATGAACATGAAGGTATTGTGCTTATTATCTTTTTGATAATCTATTACTTTTTTCAAAGCAATATTAAAAATTAAAAACACTTGGATATCTTGGCGAGCGAGAGATTTCTTTGTCATTTTGTGTGTTAAGGGGAAATTATATTGGTTGCTTTCGGCAAATCTTCCTGCTTACCGAGAGCGCACAAATGTTATTGTGGTCTGCAACTATAAATCAGTGTGTTTTAGTTAACCAACAATGAATTAAGAGAGGGACTTCTGCTTCCAGCTTATGGGAAGTAATGAGGACTGGATTTATTTTCTCACCTGAAACAATGGAAAAACCAGACAAAATATATGAGTCGATGTTTTTCAAGATATTAAACATCAGGCAGTGAAGGAAAGTGCTCGCAGAAACAGAGGGGAAAAAAATAACAAGATGAGTTCTACCAGCTGGTAAAACAGCTGATTGACTTGAGAAAGTTTTCAGGCCACAACACAAGGCAGGTAAACTGGGGCAGAATCTGGTGGACTCCTAGGTGAAGAAACAGAGCAGAGAGCCTAGGAACATCAAAGCTGCTAGAATTAGCAGGGTACTAAGGAGTAAAGGGCTACACAGAGACTGTTTTCAAGAACTGGAGAAGATCTCAAATACTGAGTAGAGGACTGATCTATGCAGTATGTTACCAGAAACCTGGTAAAAACCACACAAAAGGACTAGAAAAAATAGTACGCAGAGCACCAAGTCAGGGTTATGAATAGGGTCTGTTCTCTCTAGCCATATTGGAAAAACTCATAATTCATAGTGCATTGGGTGGAGTCCTCAGAAGGGTCTTGGCTTAGTAATGTGTAATAATCAGACTTCACTAAACACCGCCCTTGTCCTGTCTCACAAATCTTGAAAAGGAAACTGAAAGAAAAAAAAAAAAACTGTTTCCAAATAACTAAACTTCATCACAAGACGTATTTCAATAATATTTATATAAATAGAAAATATCCAACACCCAATAAGATAATGGCAACAGTGCCTGGTGTCTTCTCAAAAATTATCAGGAATCCAAAGATGCAGGAAAAAAAAAAAAGACAATTATGAGGAGAAAAATCAAATGATCAAAATTGAACTGGAACTGACAGAAGTGTTGAAATTAGCAGACACAGACATTCAACAGTTAGTTCAACTCTATTTTTGGCATTTGAAAGTTAGATAGGACATGGAAGGTCTGTAGTTGTTTTTTTTTTTTAAGACTCAAATTTAACTTCTAGAAATGCAAACTGTAATGTCTGAGATGAAAAATAAACTGAATGGTATTAGTGGATGGTTCAACATTGCAGGACAAAAGTGAACTTGAAGACATAGCAATGGAAAGTACCAAGATGAAATACACAGAGAAAAATAATTTTTAAAAAATGAACAGAGCATTATTCAGCTGTGGGGCAATTTTCAGCAGCCCGATATATGTGTTATTGGAGTTCTTGTAAAAGCAAAAGGTAGACGAGGGAAAAAATTGAATATATAATGTCTAAATATTTCCAAATTTGATGAAAATGGTAAAACCATAGATCCAAGAAATTCTATGAACCTCCAACATGAGAAACATGGAGAGAATTATACCAAGGCACACCATAATCCCGTTGCTTAAAAGTAGCAAATAAGACAAAAAGTCTTAAAAGCAGCCAGAGGAAAAAACATGTATTATATACAGAGAAATAAAATGAGGAAACAGCATATTTCTCTTTGAAAGTATTACACGTGAAAAAACAGAGCAACATTTGCAAAGTACTGAAAGAAAAGAAGGGAAAAAACACAACTGTCAACCTAGACTATAGAACTATATCCAGTAAAATTCTTTTAAAAATGAAAGTCCAATAGACATGTTGAAGACATACAAAAGCTGAAACAATAAATACACTATCAGCAGAACTGCACTACAAGAAATGTTAAAGGAAGTCCACTAGGCAGAAGGAAAATGAGAGCAGATGGAAATATGAATGGGTACAAAGGAATAAAGGGTACAGGATATACCAGCTACATGGGTAAATATGTAAGTTATTTTTCTTACTCTTTAAACCTCTCAAAATTTTTTTTTAACTTTTATTTATTTTTGAGAGATACAGAGACAGAATGCAAGTGGATTAGGGGCAGAGAGAGAGGGAGACACAGAAGCAGAAGCAGGCTCCAGGCTCTGAGCTATCAGTACAGAGCCTGATGTGGGCTCGAATTCATGAACCGTGAAATCATGACCTGAGCCGAAGTCGGAGGCTCAATAGACTGAGCCACCCAGGCGCCCCTCTTTAAATCTATTTAAATGATAATTAACTGGTTCAACAAAATAATCACAATGGGGTGTTGGGTTTATACCATTTATAAAAGTAAAATGTGTGACAACAGTAACACAAAGGCTAAAAGGAGAGAAAATGAAGTATATAATTATAAGGTTTTTAACATGTGAAATGGAGCATAATCACTTGAAGTTAAACAGCAGTGAATTAAATATGTAGTAGAAATCCTAAAGCAACCAATAAAATATCCTCTCCCTCAAATTTTCAGCTAATAAACTGATAAAAGAGACAAAGCATGTTTTAAAAGAGTAAGCAATTGATCAAAAAGAAGGAAGAAAATATAGGAAAGAAAGCACAAAGCAGGTATTTCAAAAGGAAAATAATGAGCAAGATGAAACATCTCAATGTAATCACATGAATGTAGAAATGCCTCTAATCTCCAATTATAATGCAGAGATTGTCAAATTGGTGAAAGGAATCAGAGCCAACCATGAGCTGCTGGCAGGGAATGCACTTTAAATATATAGAGATACATAAGTTAACATTAAAAGGATGGTCACAGATATACCATGCTAACATTAATCAAAGGAAAGCTGAAATGTATGTACTAAAATCAGACAATTAGGTTTCAGAGCAAAAAATATTCCAAGGTTAAAGAAGGTCGTTTCATAATGATAAAGGGGTCAACTCATCAAGCAGCCACAAAATAATCCAAAACATTTATGTACCTAATAATAGAGCTTCAAAGCAAATGAAGCAAAAATTATAGAACTGCAAAGAGAAATAGACAAATCCATAACTATAATGGGAGATTTAATACGACTGCCTGATAATTGAAAATTGCAATCAAAATGCCAGCAGGCTTTTTTGGAAATTGGAAAATTATTCTAAAATGTGTATGGAAATGTAAAGAACCTAGAATAGCCAAGACAACTTTGAAAAAGAACAAAGTTAAGGTGGCTAACAACACCTGATTTAAACACATAAAAAGCTACAGTGATTAAGACATTGTTGTATTAGCATTAAGTGAGAGAAATGGGTCAATGGTAAAAGAGTAGAGATTTCAGAAATACATCCATGCATATAAAGACAATTGATTTTTGTCGAAGGTACAGTGCATTCACTGGCAGAAGAATGTTTTTTTAATCAAATCATGCTAGAACACTTGGATATCTATGACAATGTCTTATGTTGAACCATAGGCAAATATTAACTCAAAGAACTAAATGCTAAACCTAAAACAATAAAATCTCTCAATGAATACATGATAGAAAATCTTTATGTCTTTGGGTTAGACAGACATTTCTTAGATATAACACCAAAAGCATGATTGAAAAAGAAAAAAATTGATCATTCTAAATTTAAATATGTTTTCAAAAGAAGTGTTAAGGGGATGAAAAGACAAGCCACAGGCTGGGAAAACATATTTGCAAACGACATATCTCATTAAGGATTTGTATGGAAAATACATAAATGATTCTCAACAATGAGAAAACAACCTGATTTGAAATATCAATAAAAAATATAAACAAACTTCAGCAAATAAAATATACAAATTGCAAGCAGGCACATGACATGATATGCAACATCATCAGTCATTAGAAAAATGCAAATTAAAGCCACAGTGATGTACCAATACACACCGTTTAGAATGGCTGCAATTAAAAAGTCTTTCCATCATAAGTGAAAGTGAAGCAAGTGGAATTCTCACCCACTGCTGGTGAGAATGTAAAATTAACCAACCTCCTTGGAAAATAGTTTGGCAAGATCTTAAATTTTTTTTTAATTAAAAAAAAATTAAAAAAAAAATTTTTTTGCGTGAAAAATTTAAACATACCCCTTCCAGCTAATCCAGCCATTCCACCCAGGGTATTTACTTAAGAGATATCCTAGCATATGTTAATACATCTACATTCATAACAGCTTTCTTTGCAATAGTCCAAAACTGTAAATAATCTAAATGCCCATCCATGGATGAACTAATAGATTGTTATATATTCATACAGTGGAATACAACTCAGCAATAACAAGAAATGAACTATTGATAAATGCAGTAACATGGATGAATCTCAAATAATTAATGCTGAGTCAAAGACAAATAAAAAGCATTTACATTCTTTGCTACAAATGATGTTTGGAAAACAATATGTATGTGCAAAAGAATGAAATCAAACCGTTATCTTACACCACATGCAAAAAGTAACTCAAATGCATCAAAGACCTAAACATGAGAGCAAAAACTATAAAACTCATAGAAGAAAACATAGGGGAAAAGTTCCATGATATTGCATTTGACAGTGATTTCCTGGATCTGACACCAAAAGCACAGGCAAAAGAAAGAAATAGATATATTGGATGTTATAAAAAATAAAAACCTTTTTGCATCAAAAGACACTATCAACATAGTGAAAAAATGACCCATGAGTGAGAGAAAGTACTGGCAGATCATATATCTGATAAGGGATTAATATCTTAAATATATACAGTAAAACCTTGTGAGCAATAATTTGTTCCAGAAGCATTCTTATAATCCATTGGCTAAGTTGTGATCATGTGACATTCAGCATCACATACTACATGTATTGGAAGACATGGCTCATTTACCAAGTAAGTTAAAATTTATTAGAAATGTTTTCTCATCTTGCAGAACACTTGCAGAACAAATTACTCACAATCCAAGGTTTTACTCTGTATATGTATGTATGTATAGATATATATAGATTTTTTTTTTAATTTGAGACAGTACACAAGCAAGGGAGAGGGGCAGAAGAAAAGAGAGAGAATCTTAAGCAGGCTCCACACTCATCATGGAGCCCGATGTGGGGCCTGATGTTACCACCCTGATACCATGACCTGAGGCAAAATCAAGAATCAGATGCCCAACAGACTGAGCCACCCAGGGGCCCCAATATCCTGAATATATAATGAACTTCTACAACTCTACAATAAAAAACAAATAACCTGATTTAAACTGAGCAATGGACGTGAACATTTATGTGAATATGCAAAGAACATTTAAAAATGGCCAAAAAGCTCATGAAAAGATGTTTGATATCCCTAATCATTAAGTAAATGCATACTGAAACCACAATAAGATACCATTTCATACCCATTGGGTTGGCTATTATAAAACCAAATACAAATAGAAAATAAAATATGTTGGAGAGGATGTGGAAAAAGTGGAAACTTTGTGTACTGTTGATGTGAATATAAAATGGTGCAGATGCTATGGAAAATAGTATGAGGATTCCTCAAAAAATTAAGCACAATTATCATAAGATCCAGGAAGCTGAACTTCTGAATATATACCAAAAAAACCCTGAAAGCAGAGACTCGAACAGGTATCTGTCCACTTAGGTTCATAGCAGCATTATTCATAATAGCCAAAAGATGGAAGAACCCAAGTATCCATCAGCAGATGAACAGATCAACAGAATGTGATATATCCATTGAATCCAACAACGAAATATTGTTCAGTCTTAGAATGAAATTCTGAAACATGCTACAACATGGATAAACCCAGAACACATTCTGATCAATTAAATAAGCCAGTCACAAAAGGCCAAATATTGTGTGGGCCACTTATATGAGTTATCTAGAAGTAGTCCAATGCATAGAAACAAAAAATAGAACGATGGTTAAGGAGTGAGGAGAAAGAGCAGAGTTTCTGTTAGTGAAGAGGAAGAAAGCTCTGGAGATGGATGGTAGTGATGGTTGCACATCCATGTGAATGCCTTTAATGCACAAAAACTACACTTAAAATGGTATAAGTAATTTTGTTATCTTTTACAATTTTTTTAAAGAAGTACATACTCTATGACTCAAACCAATCTACACATTGGTAGAAAGCAGATCATTGGTAGGCTAGGAATGTGGGATGGGAATTATGGAAGAGAGGGACTATAAAAGGGGCTCCTCTGTGGATGATGAGTATGTTTCTTTACTTGGTAGTGGTGACACTTTCATGGATGTATACATATCCAAACTTATACAACAGCAAACCTTACACGTATGAAGCATATTATGTATCAATCACACTCCAATAGACCAGTTAAATTGATTAAGAATAAGTTGACTTTGAATCACAGATATAAATGTAGGGGCTAAAAGTATAAAACTCCTAGAATACATAGAGATAATTTTTTATGACTTTGGCCTTGGCAAAGGATTCTTAGATATGACATCAAAATGATCAATGAATTAAAAAAAGAGGTAATTAAACATCATCAAAACTCAAAACTTTTCACTTCAAAGGAGACCATCAACTAAAAAGACAGCCCAGTGAATGGGAGAATATATTTGCAGATTATACAATCAGTAAGAGACTCATGTCCACAATATAAAGAATCCTCATAACCCAATAATAAAAAGATAACTAACCCAATTAAAAACTGGGCAAATGACCTGAGTTGACATTTCTCTGAAACATCCAAGTGCCTTACAAACAAATGAAAAGGTATTGGACATCATCAGTCATCAGGGAGATGCACATCCAAACCAGAGTAAGACACCACTTACACAGATTAGGGTGGCTGAAATCAACAAGTCAGATAACAATAAATATTGTTAAGGATGTAAAGTGTATGCAAAATAGTGGTGGGAATGTAAAATGGTGCAGTCACTTTGGAAAACGCTCCAGCAATTCCTCCAATAATGAAACAGAGAGTTATCTTTTGACCCAGCAATTCTACTCCTAGAAATGAAAACATGTCCACACAAAAATTCATATGTGAATGTTTATATAAGCTTTGCTCATAATAGCCAAAAGGCAGAAACAACACAAATATCCATGAATGAATGAATGGATAAATAAAATGTAATATGACATTAATATTATGCAGCCACAAAAAGTAAGGTAGCATTGATCTATGTTACAACAGATGAATCTTGGAAACTTCATACTAAATGAAAAAAGCCATTCACAAAAAACTGCATACTGTATGAGTCTATCTGTGTAAAATGTCCTGAACATGGAAATGTATAGAGAAAGTACATTCGTAGCTACTTAGGGCAACCTAAGTGTCATGGGGATTGGGTAGTGATAGCTAAGGGGTACAGCCTTTCTTCGTGAGGTGATAAATTGTTCTAAAATTCACTATAGTGATGGTTACACATACCATGAAAAAAAAACTAAAAACAAATGAATTATGCACCTTACAGGGGTGAATTGTATGGTATGTGCCTTACATCTTATTAAAGCAATTTTCCAAAAGAATAAGCAGACTTGTATGTTAACATATTCATGATAAAATGTGGTTCTGCCTCTTTCTGTCTCTCTAAGAGGAGATGATCCTAAATATAGTTTCACCAGTCAGGATGTGGTAGTTGATGCTGTGGTAAAAAACAAACCTCAAATCTCATAAACTTAAAATGGTAAAGATCTGTTTTCACTCACATGTCCATCACTACTTGGCTGGAAGCTCAGTTTTCACCCTCAGTCCAGGATCCAGGTTGCTGGAATTGCCACAGAATGGACCGTTGTCTGGAAGAAGGAAGAGGAGAACTCTGGAGGGTCTCAATCTAATAGCTAGAGGCTCTGCCTTAAAGTTCTGTCACTTCTGCTCACAACTCATTGGCTGAAAGTAGTCACATGTCCTCTTCTCGCCAAGTGGAACCACAAAACTCAACTCCCCTTTTTCCCATAGTGTTGACAGTGTTGTTCTCTGCCATAGAGATAATATTCATGAAGGATTTACTATGTATCACAAGCTGCTCTAAAGCCTTCTGTATATCATCTCACAACTCACCACTGGCCCCCCCCCAAAATCTTTTTAAATGGACACTATTATTATCCTCCACCCCAGTATTTTACAGAAGAAAAAAATTAAGGCATAGGAGATATTCCTGAAGTTAGTAAATTAACTAGTAATTGGTATTTGAATCCAGACACGGGCACCAGACCTACATTCTTACTTCAACACAATGTTGCCAGCAGCTATTCTCCTATTTTCCTTCCTCCTACTGAGACACAAATCTATCACAAAGTCCAAAAAGGTGTAAGAAAACTGCACTAACAGCATAGATTATTAAATGACAACCGATTAGAATTCAGATCCCCCAGTTTCTGTCCAGTGTCTTTTGAGTAGATGGATGGTTTTCCCACTGTCCTCGGTAAAGCCCAGAGTTCAGAGAAGCTTCAAACAGAGCATCTCTGCTTTATCCTTTATGCTTCCTCCACATGTTTACATTTATTTCTTGGCTGACAAAAATAAAGTTGGGAAAACTACACTTCTCCACTCGTGTCTCCATTCCTGATAATCCAAGAGACAAACGCTCTGCAGGAACAGCTTCACACCAATGTATACACCAGTCTCCTTTTCTATTTTGGTAGTTAAAATGCTTACTTTTAGGGGGCACCTGGATGGCTCAAGCATCCAACTCTTGATTTCAGCTCAGGTCAGGATCTCATGGTCGTGAGACCGAGCCCTGTGTCAGGCTCTGCCCTGACAGCGCAGAGACTGTCTGTCTTTCTGCCAGTCTCCTGTTTGTGCACTCTCTCTTTCAAAATAAATAAATAAACATTTTAAAAAATGCTTACTTGTACATCACGGTAAGGGCAACTGTTTTGATAAACACTATTATCATGTGCAGCATTGATGAAAGCAGATACTAACTTGGAGAAATTTTTAAATATACAAATCATACAAGGGCATCATTAAGTATAGGAGATAGGACTTAGCAGTGAGTTATATCCACAAGAACCTGGCTCAAGAAAACCAGGGCTTAGGAATGGCACCTTTGATCTTTCTATACAGCATGTTTCCCAGTCTTCAAACCATTAGTGCTGTCTACAAGGCCTATAACAGTGCCATCCATGTAGATGATGTCTTATATTACTTGCTGCTGAATGACTGAGCACTTGGGGATTATTCAAAGGAAGGCTTTTAGGGTCACCAGGAAAAGAAATCAATGGGATGGATAAAGACACAATTCCAGCGCTCCACTAAAGAAACTACATTATCCTTACGTTCTTAGTGTTTCTAGCAATATGGATCCTGTTAATTATTCCAAGTCAGAGCAGACATTTGAACAGGTTGATCTCAACTGAGAAATTTGGACTGCACTCCTGGCATAAATTGGTACAGTGAGGGCCCACCAGGAAAAAAAAAAAAATGGCACCCTTCCCAAAAAGCATGCAAAAGAGAAATGTCTTTTTTAAGTTTGGGTTCCTAAGCACCCCTCCTCCTTAGCAATAGGAACGAGTCTAATGTGATAATAACCTCTCTCTGGGGTGGCATCTTGAAAGGAAACAAACTTCCCAGTTCTATGACCTGTTGGAAGAGAGATCCCAGCAGGGATCGGGAGTCTTGGGGAGTGCCCTCCAGCACTGTGAAATCTTTGAAGAGACCCAACTTTGAAGAGTGCCTTTCTCCCGGATACTGTGAGCATGCATACACAATTAGGGAGAAAACCACCTAACTCTGATTTCCAAAACCCATCTCAACTTTACTCTAGATCTCTCCTTTGATAAAAGCTGCCCAAACCCCTTCGGAGAGTTTTGTGAGGCAGTGAGGGAGACCAGAGAAAGCACATTTTCATCAGGCCGTTATTACGGGAATGCTGCCAATGGGAAAAATAATGGGCAAAGAAGGAAAAATTCTGATTATCTGACCAAGAGGCGTGAAGCATCTGTGGCTTGGGGCCAAGACATGGAAGGAAAATTAAAGGATAAAATAAATCAAAGATGTTGTCACTTTACCATGTGTTTGAAGGAGAGAATGCTGCTTGTGCTATCCCAAGGTTTTCTGCAAGTAACATATTTTGAGTTGATTTTTAGCTCATTAACACAATTTTCTTTCAAGTGTTTTAACATTCACATTTCAATTCAACTTGAACTTCTCTCCCTCCTTTTTTTTTATTTTTTATTTATTTATTTATTTATTTATTTATTTATTTATTTTTGGCCAGTGGTAATTTGAGCATTCTCTATGTGACCTTTCAGTTATCTTGGAGGCTTTTCCCTTGACAAAGATAAAACAGAAAGACTTCAAAAGACTTTAGAATCAAGGGGATGTCACCTTTCATATGGGTAAGGAGAAGAAGTTCAAAGCTGGGCTCGTATAGGGCTGTCCTTCAGAATTACAAATAACAGTCACCAATGCTGAGCATGTGGGATAATTATAATAATTTTATTAATAGTACAAACATTTCTCAAATATCACTCTATTCCAGGAACTTTGCAGTCCAACTTATATTCATGATCTCACTTAATTTGGATGAGCAACATGGTGGTCTGCTTTCTAAAGGATTCCACTCAATTTAAATGGCTTTCTGAACAAGAAGTAATTTGGAAATTATTTTATGGTTTACAGATGTTAGTTACCAATGTGATATGCATGTAGTGGGGTCATATTTTAATATATCAACAATGTGTTTTTCATTCCCATAATTCCATTTTATCCTTTGGCCATCCTCCATGCAAGCAAGATTACAATGTGCTCAAGGCCTTGAAGCACAGTTAGTACAATAGTCAAGGAAAGCATTGAATTTTTGAGCTTTGAAAGCCCTGCAGATCTGACATTAACAATAGATGTGGGAGAATAATTAAGAGGCACCTCTTCCACCTCCAGGCCGGAAGCCAGGCAGCTTTCATCTCTGTGATCTCGAGAAGCAACCCTGGATTTAACTCCTGGGTAGGGTACGGGGGAAACCTCAGGTTAACCTGGAGAGGGCTGAGAACTTACACGACCTGTGCTTCCTTCCCTGGTCCACCCTGGGGAAACGACCCATCATGTACAGCATCTTCACCCTCAGCACGGTTTGGGAGCTTTAATGTAGAGATGGTTACAGGGCATATCCAGGCAGGTGAGCCTGAGGCGTCATCAGAAATTTCCTCTAGGTTTCATAATGGCTTCCAGGAGAAGCCAAATGTTTCTCTCATCTCTGGGCAGTCATGCAAATAGCAGAGAGGAAGCCAACCCAGAAGGCTTCAGGGTGAGGATGGAAAAGGATGAGCAGAAAAGACTTAACAGAAATGCAGACACTTTAGGGCATACCGGCGTGGGCAGGAGATACCATCTTAACTCTATACCTTGGTACTGTGTCCTCTTCCTCTCTCTGGCAGACAGGCTCAACTCAGAGTGATACATTGATTGAAATGACCCTTGAATGATTGGAATTCATTCTCTGCTTCCTGGAAGAGTGAGCACTTGAAAGACGTACCAAGCTGAGTTGTACCAAAATAAGGAAAGCTGTGTTTCTGCACACTGGGTATTCACACCTGCACACATTCCCGTTTCCTGCTGGCTTGGGGCTCAAGGGTGATGTGTGCGAGAGGAATTAGCCAGCTTGTCCATTAACCCCTGAGGGAAGTAGGGTAAATTGTATTACCTTTCTGAGTTTCGGTTCCCTCATCTGCTGAGCAAGAGAACTGGGCTGATAGAAAATGTCCTGTGGAAGGGCCTCAGGGGTTTCCTGGAATAGTAAAGGAAGGTCACTTTGTGGGACCACCTTCAAGATTCCCCTGCAGCAATCATAGAAGATTATTAAATACAGAGAATAAACTGAGTATTGCTGGAGGGGAGGTGGGTGGTAAATGGGTGATAGGTACAAAGGAGGGCAATTGGTAGGATGAGCACTGGGTGTTCTAGGTGATGAATCACTAAATTTTACTCCCGGAACATTTTTACAGTATAGGTTAACTTGGATTTAAATAAAATGTAACATAAATAAATAAATAAATAAATAAATAAATAAATCAGCAACAACAACAGATTCCCCTGCAGCAGCCTGTAACTGGGGAAGGTAGGTTTTAATCTGATTTGTTTTTTTTTCTTTATGTATCAGAATGAAAATACTGAGAGCAGAGTTCATGGTTCTCATTTCATGGCATGTTTTCATCATAGGGTCATTCCTGATGTTTTTCTATTTCACCTTTTCCCTTTCTCCCTGCTCTGCACTCCTATTCTGCACAGTAATAATGACAGACTCATACACTTTCAGAAGCTCCATCTTTTAGTCTGTTTACATTGAGGATTTACGTAACAGTTTTAAAATTTTTTTTAATATTTATTTTTGAGAGAGAGAGAGAGTATGAGAGAGGGAAGGGCAGAGAGAGATAGGGAGACACAGAATCTGAAGCAGGCTCCAGGCTCTGAGCCGTCAGCACAGAGCCAGACACAGGGCTCGAACTCAGGAACGGTGAGATCATTACCTAGGCCAAAGTTGGACACTTAACCAACTGAGCCACCCAGGAGCTCCAGATTTGTGGGGTTTTTTTCTTCAAGGATCGATTCCAGCTCTATATAAAGAAGCTTAAAAATCACTTCATGAGTTAATGATTTCTAAGGTCCTCTTCACCTTCTACAAGCTATGAAGATGTTCTGGGGTGGATTGTGACCCTCCCTCCAAGAGATCTATGAAAACTCTGACCCCTGGTACCTGGAATGCAACCCTGATTGGAATTAGGGTCATGGCAGATGTGATTAGTCAAGATGAAGTCATGCTGGAGTGGGGTGCTCCCAATAACACTGTTGGCTTTGTAGGAAGATAGCCATGTGAACACAAGAACACATAGGAGAATGCCTTGTGATGACAAGGGCAGAGATTAAACGGATGCAGAGGTATGTCAAGGGATGCAAAACACTGTCAGAAAACTCCCAGAAGCTGAGCAGAGCAAGAAAGGATTCCTCTGCAGGTGTCAGAGGGAGCATGGTCCTGCCAACACCTTGATACGTGGATGTTAGACTTTCAGCCTCCAGAACCACGAAACAATAGATTTCTGTTGTTTTAAGTCATCCAGTTTGTAGTCCATTGGTATAGCACATAGGTTCCTAGGAACCTAACACAGAAGGGAAAGAGGAAATAGTAATTTTCAGGTATGGTAATTCTGCTTCCCTGTACCCAGCTAAAAAGGAAGTGCTTTAACATGCCCCTCGCTCTTTCTTCCTTTTGCTACATTTAGTTTATTGCTCTTCTCTCTTCCTATTTTTTCCCAACCCACACTACAAGATGGATTGCCAGAAGATAGAAGAAGCCATTTCCATTTTTTTTAATGCTTCTCCTCAGCACAAGACAATCTGACTAGAGAACTAGATCTATAAATGTGCACACTCCCACACACGACAAAAGGTTGTCTCATTCTCAAGACATGTTTTGCAGTCAGCCCCTGAAGCAGGATTCCAGAATTTGATCAGCTCCTGCTATCTCACCAACTGTTTCTTGACGGTGTCTGCTTTGGTGACATCACATGTTTGATTGCCACCCTGTAGAGATACAACAAGTATAAATTCTGTGCTGGAAGGCTCCAGTTTGGAAAGCCTTAGTCCTGTGTGGAAAAAAATGGCAATGGAACAAAAGTGCCATGTTGCTGGGATGTTGCCATGGCCCATTCTCTTGTGGTGATTATTTATGTAGCGGGGCAGATGGAGGCCCTGTTTACGGAACGTGTGTACCTTCATGCCGGTTTGCTCAGTCTAGTCCCAGCATTTAAGCGGGCTTGGTATCTTATTCAGATGATTCACTTATGCATGTATATATCCATATATACGATCAAAAATATTTATTGAGTAACTGGTACTGTAATACCTTATGTGCCAGAGATATTACAGTAAATAAAACAAAAAAATCCTGCTCTCATGGATTATGTATTGATGGAGGCAGTGAGACAATATGCAAAACGAAACGAAAATATCTATGTTTTTATAAAGTGACAGCTATGAGAAACAATTATGCAAGGAAAAGAAATGACAAGTGCCTGAAGGAAGTGGTAGGGGAGAGGGGTTGCTGTTTTAAGCAAGGGGGTTGGGGAAGACCTCAATGAGCAGGTCACATTGGGAGCCAGTAAGCCTCGCTGTTTCCTGTGGATCAGTGGAAAGAGTAATGAACTTGGGATGAAAAAACCCGGATTCAGCTCTTGCTATGAACAGAATTATGTCCCTGCCAAAACTCTTATCTTTAAGTCCTAATCCCCTAGTACCTCACACTAGGGACACAGGTGCACAGTGGAAAGCCCATGTGAGGACAGAGCATAAAGGTGGTTTCTGCATGCAAAGGAGAGGCTTTAGGTGAAAACACAGAAGTGGACACTTTGATTTTGAACTTCCAGCCTCTCAAACTGTGAAAAATAAATTTCTGTCATTTAAGCTACCCAGTCTGTAGCATTTTGATCTGGCAGTTCCAGCCAATGGGTCTAACAAACACAGGCACTTGCCACACCTCAACACTCGGATGTTGGATGTCATAAACTGAACATGTGCAAATATGAACACTTTACCTCCACCCTCAGCAATTCTTCTCTACCCAGGGTCTTTCCCATTTCCATTGGTTTCAGCTCCAACCTTCTTGTTTCTCAGAACAAAAATGTAACAGCCATCCGTGGCTCTACGTTTTCTATCAAAGCCTAAATCCAGTGCACCAGGAAATTCTGTTGGCTCCACCTTCAAAGCATATCCAGATGCAGTTAGAACTCACCACCTGTGCTGCTACCATCCTGTTCAAGTCACCAGCGTCTCTAAATTTCTGCAAGAGCCTCCTGACAACTGTCCTGGCATCCATTCACAGCAGCCAGGCCATCCTTGTAGCCCACCTACCACTCCTCCATTCCAACAGCTTCCAACTAGGGCAGACCTGAAGCTTCCCCCCCACCACTGCCTGTCTTTGAGTCTCTGTCAAACACAAGAGAATGGGGGGCTGACTCTCTTTCTACAACACACTCTGATTAAATAAAGAAGATTTGCTTGTCCTTGTTGGGGTGGCCTTCATTTATTTCCACAAAAGTTGAGTTTAAAACACTTGATAATGATGCAGGCTAGATTTATGAACCACAGTGAGTATTTTTTAACTTCATCTTTGCTTCATAAAATGCTTATTTTGAAGATTGCTTCTGGATCGAAATACAAAGAACATTAAGTATAAGATAACTAAGCCATTATTGGACTAGCTGGAATCATCTGAGTTTTTCTTGTGTAGTTCCCAGCCACAGCATCATACTTAATGTTAAACATTTCAATGTCCGACTCTTTTTTTTCTCTTCATAATAATTTCTCTTTTGTTGCAGTTCAAACTTAAATGCACTGGTTCGCTTCTCAGTAGACAAAAATCAGCATATTCTATGCTGTAAGCCTTTTGGACACTTGAAACATTTTGTTAAATTGGTCTTTGCTTTTATTTTCTCAATTGGAAAGGATTTGTTTTCTTCATTTATTTCTGTGTAATTATTGTTTCCTCATACACCTTTCCCCATGAAACCTGTTTTGGGATCATGGTTGTGTGTGATTTTATCTACCTACCCAAAGTATCCTATGGTTAAATAAGTACAATTGCAAGCTTGCTCAGAGCCTGATATGGCAATATGCAGAGAAAATGCTAATAAGCATGGTCAATTATTAAAAAGTGGAGATATTTACACTATAATGAAGAACACATTTTCCTGTGGAACACACGTATGTTAGTGTTTCACGGGTTATAATCCTTACATATTCTCATGACACTGGTAACCTTGTCCAGGCTCTTCCCATTCAACTAACCTTATCCCAGGACTGTGTTTGGCTCACTTCATTGGCTCAGTTCAACTAAGGGTAGTTGAAACCAGAAATCAGCTCGTCCTCTTATAAATAGTGACACATTACAAGTAATCATGTGGTGAACAGGGCATTTTTGTGGTCTTATAAACAGATCAATTACTTTTGTCTTTCAGACCTTTAAAAATACTACATCTTGGATGGATGTGGAGTGGAGACATATCAGTGCTTATAACCACTGGCATAACTTCTGTATTTCATTTTCCAACTAGACAAGACTTGCTATTTTAACATTTTAATTAATGCTGAGCCCAAGACATCAGTGTACACAGACACGTTTTATATTATGGAACTCTTTAATACAATTTTGATCCGATCACTTTTAGCTACTACAATCCTTGATTGGTTCTTGCTTATTTGAAATGCATGTTAGTTTCACCAACTGCCTCTCTGCGTCTCCTTGTATTTCATGTGCAATCTCCTCCTCCGTTCTCTATCTTTCTTCCTGAGTAACTACAACTTGAAGTAAGATGTTCATGCCAAATAAATAGGTGCACTTTTGTGTATATTTTCAATTCAGCAGGGTAAAAATTAAGATGGGTCAGTTACTATTAGGTAAATGCCCAATCTAGTTCTTGGAAAATAATAACCTCTTATTTTTGGATAGTACTTCCTAATTTTCCAAGCACATTCAGAGTTATTACCTCACTGGCATGCAATAATTGAGGTTAGAACCTTGGGCTCAGGGTCAAGGTGGACCTGGTGTTTGAATCCAGGATCAGCAGTCAGTAGGAGTCTGATTGTTGCTAAGTTACTTAGCTTTTCTTCATTTCAGCTTCCTCGTCTATAAAATGGAGCTATTAATACACTACCTCAAATAGTTGTGAGGGTTAAGTGACACAATACTGAAAGTTTTTGCTCAGTATTTAGCACATACTATACTAAGTGTGCAGGTATTTTAGGTAGTGGTAGGGGTAATTGCTTCACTTGATCTAAGAAGCACAAATATTACCTCTAACTATGGGCATTGATGCCCAGATGGTGTAAGTGCGTTATTCAAGACCTTAGAGATAATTAATGAAAGAGTCATACCTATAACTTGACTTAATTAAACCTAGTTTAATGTTCCTAAAACTTCAACAAAGATAGCAGAATATTTGTTAATATTTTTTTGACATCTCACATAATTCCCTCTTCTCTTATCCTGATTAATTCCTGTTGCAAGAACTTTGACGAATAGCCGGAACAATCAGTTGCTTGTATGATATAAATATTTCAAAGACATTTCTTCATCAAAATATTGTAGGGTCACTGTAGTTGTTATCTCTGTGTGCTCAACTTCCATGGCCTCTTCTCAAAGTAGCAGCTTGACTTCTATTTGGAAATCTAGAGCTGCCCTGCAGGTTATCAATACAGTGTCCCATCTTCCAGTGATTCAGGAATTGAAGAGAGTCTTTGTGATTGGATTTGGTCAAACTCTGTCTCTCTGAATCTTGAAAACAATCCAAATAATGGAATCAATTGCCCTGTATTCATCCCCATTTTAGAGACTCACAAGTAGTTTAGTTCAGACTATCTAGATAGCTGAGGCTACTTTATCTCTATTCTTTCAGAAGCCTGATTCTTTATTTTTACCCTTGTTTTGAGGGTCCACATCTTATCCTTCTCTATTAAAAAAAAAAAAAGGCTTATCCAGAGTCAGTTTCTTGTACTAGGAACTCCAACTCATCGTAGTAAGCTAATGCCACAAAAAATGTTGCAAAACAACCCCAAAATTCAGTGGCATACAATAAAAAGTATTTATCATTCATGTATCTGCAGGTCAGCTGGGATTGGACAGATCCAAGCTGGACATAGCCTCAAGCTGCAGGCTGAGTCCAGGTTCGCTCTTATGTGTCTCTTGCCCTCCTTGGACCAGAGATCCAGAAGGCAAGCTCACTCATCCAAGGACATTTCAAGCTTCTGTCCCATCCTGTCTGCTAATATTCCATTGGCTAGAACAAGTCAAAGGGACAAGCTCAAAGTCAAAGGAAGTAAAGATCACTCTACCCACAAAGATGGTGGAGGCAGCAGTGAAAAGTTGCTGAGTAGTGATTTAACCTACTTGAGATAGACTGATTTGCATTAGGAAGTCATCCATTTCTGCTAAGGAATTTCCATCTAAAATGCAAACACTATTAGAGAAGAAAAACGTAAGGCCTTTCCATTAACAACTTATCTTACCTTTGTTTGTCCAGTTGGCTAGAATGCAGTGTCCACATATAGCTAAGAAGAATCATCTCCAGAACTATACAGATGGATGCAGATTACCAAGGGGGATTGGGGTTAGGACAAAGGGAAGCCTAAATTCATATCACAGTATGGAGGGGCATGTGACAATCCATGTATCAAGATTCTTAGGGACTAAGAAGAAGGTAAATTTCACTGGACACATGGATGCCCTCCTATATACTAAGTGAGAAGGGGAAAAAGGAGTTTATAGATTCCTTAGGTTTGTAAGAATGGATCCTCAAATTAGGGCTTAACATTACCTGACTCCATATTATTTTTATTTCCTTATGCTCTGCTATGGCTACACTGTCAGCTTGGAGTTGTCATACAAAAGTTACCATGAATTCTGATATATGGGAAAGCTGAATAGTTTTTGTTTTTTTACTCTCAATCCAGGAGACCATATTCGTTTAGGTAATTTCTGGCTTTTAATTTCTCAGTTGTATTTTGGATGAGGTCATCAGAGTTGCCAGGTGCTCATGTCATGAAATACACAGAACTGTAAGACTCTGAGGTCAAAGGAAGCTTCCTAGGAGTGTTAATTATTCTATCAGGTGGGGTTCAAAGGAGTAAGTAGAGACCATGCCCATTTCTGAAGTTTCAAATTGTCTACAAGCATTCAAATGTGAACATGTGTGACAGTTTGTGAGCATATGTGGAAGGCAGAGGACTGGTTCCTATAAATCGTGTTTGGATGTTTGTAAGGATATAATTCAAATATTAGAAAGCCAAATTTGGACAGGGCATAGTTCTACTCCCAAATGTATCAACATCAACATTTAACTATACTCTCAGGCAGATCAGGTCAAAATATGGCTTAACAACCAACTTCTCTCAGAATAAAGCGTATTTTCCCCAGGACTGTTTTAAACAAAGTGAATAACATACACTCTCATCAAGAGACATTTATTGACATTACATACTTGATGAAATTTCCCGTTTCAAAATCATGACATTTTATAACATAAAGAGATAGTAATTATATACTCTCCAATCTTAAAAAAAAAAAAAGAAAGCACTAGTGGGAAAACAGAAATATGTTCTACAAAGAATGCAATTAGGCAGAGCTAGATTAGAGAATCCACAGAGGATAAGCCACAGGACTGATTATCTTGAATTTAATTTGCTGCTTTTGATATTTCCCCCTGCATTTTAGTTATTCCATAGAGATTGGCTTGTTACAGCTTCATTTTCCAATTGGTACACTTATTTATTATTATTTTTTGCATCAGGCATAGTAAAAGATCACCACTCACACCAATTGTTAATCTTCTAACTGCCTTGTCATTTCCAAAGGGAAACAAACAATATGGTACCTGACATCTAAATCCTCTCCCCTGGGGAGGATGCAGACCAATTTTCTTTCTTTAATAGGGGCGCTTGATGTTAAGTTGTTTAAGTACTGGGATTTGTTGAGAAGGGTCTCAAACCTGTGGTTGCAATGAAACACCTCTGCGTGACTTCTCTTTCTCTTGAAATACCACAGTTTCAACTAAGGTACCAACAAGCTATAAATAGTCAAGTGAGAGCATATATTTTTTTTAACAGAACTGCCAGGATGAGGCAGTTCATCCTCATCCTTATGATAAGGGGTGAGATTTGTAAGTTTATGACTACTTTATTTTCTATAAATTTGATGAAGCTCATTGTCCCCTCATCTTATGTGTATTCTGTCTGCTCCATACCCAAAGGCATGCAGATTTTAACTTCATTTCAATTTCTCAAGAAATTTCATCACATTCAAGATGTCATGAATGCTTTGTTGCCTTTACCACAAATGTGGCAGGGAAGAGGGTGGGATTCTCCCTACAGATAGACCCTAGAACTCCTCCATGCAGCTTCCAACGTTCTCATGTTTTAATTTCTCGAGAGTTCAAATGCTTTTTCTCATCCCTTATTTTCCTGTATTATTCAGCATTGTTTTTCCTTCTTTAAACAACTGAGCTCTGAGCCTTACAAAATGCAGCATACAGTAAAACAAAAGTGTACTATATTCAAGTTTGGCAACTGACTCTTCTTACTTGAGGATGTCCTTTTTGATTTCTCCATCCTACCACCTCCAATATCCTAAGTTTATTTTTCATTAATCACACATATTTATACCCTGAGAAGTAATTTGATAATAAGGTATCAACTGATTTTTATAAAGCACTTTTTCTTTCTGAATTTTGGCTTGGGAAAAAGATTGCAACAATGACAGACCTGGGGCTTCAAGGTTCAAGAGCAGAATTCTATAGACTATAGATGCTAATTAATAGCCAGCATATTTTATGTTCCTTTGGTAATCAAAAACTGTAGAACTTTTAGGAAACAGAAGGTACAAGGACAAGAAAATCTGGTTCTGATAGTCCTGCTGGTGTTATTTTTCTTACAATATTGTATCCTGTGTGAAAAGTCACTTAAGACTTCCTCTCCAGAATCACAAGACTAATTCCACACTGCTAATTCTTCAATCTGAAGAAAATAAGTTAACTATTTTTTGCTATGGTCATTTTTTTTAGGCTAAAGATAAACAATAAAGGTAATCTAGAAACCTGTCACAGCTAGTTACCAGATATAAGGCAATCCTCAGCATAAAGTCAACTTGCTTTTTCCAACAGGTGTTTTTTTTTTTTTTAAGTTCTGAGCTATCTTTCTATTTATAATTTTTAAATGAATACTTTATTCATATTTAAATCAATTCTAGAATATCATATATTAACTCTAAATCATTGCTTTTATAACCTCACATTTTATAAAATGAGTTTATTCAATCTCTTCCTAGTGACCTTCAACACGCGTATCTCTGTCATCACTAGAGATACTTTTTGAGTCATCTAAGGCAGTTTTCTGACAATGCTGTTTCTCTATAAGTTGTTCAAGACTTCAAATCTATGTATGAGACTGTCTCTGCAGATTTTATCCCAAACCACAGGTTTTCATTTATATAACCTGAGAAGAATTGGTTTCTTGTTCATACTCTAAAGTCATGCTCTCCAATTACTGGGTGGCCTTTTAAGCAATCTAAAAAAGCTTGTTTACAACAAGCATCCAACACTTGTAATTATGAGGTCACACCTGCCAGAACAATTATTAAACCTGTGTTAATTGTCTATGTCTTCTCTCCCTTGTTAACAAGTCTATCTTGTGACCTTTGTGCGCTTTTTCCAACTGGCATCAGTTGAGGTCGTTTGGGGCTAATGTGTACCTTGAAACAGTTCTTTGATCCAAAAAACATAACTGAGAGAGGTTGTAAATAGAATAATGTCTCCTTTCCCAAAGATATCCATGTCCTAATGCCCAGAACTTGTGAATATGTTAATTTATGTGGCGAAAGAGAATTAAGGTTGCAGATAGAATTAAGATTGCTAATCACCTGACATTAAAGTAGAGACATGATCCTAGATTACACCAGCAGGTCCAAATAATCACACTGCTTCTTGAGAGTGAAAGAGTAAGGCTGAAAGATTAGTCTTCTTTGACTGAGTTGATGGAAAAAGAAGCTGGAGAGATTTGAAACATGACAGACACTCTGAACTGCCCTTGTGGACTTTGAAGACAGAGGAAGGTGGCTGTCACTTGAGGCATGAGAGTAGCTTCTAGAAGCTGGCAGCTGTTCTCAGTTGACAGCTAGCAACCAAATAGGGACCTCAGTCTTGTAACCCCAAGGAACTGACTCTTCCAACAACCTCAAAGAATTGAAGAATGGATTCTTCACTGGAGCAAGGGAGATATATTCATTTTTCTGGGGTCTCATTGTTCTACTACTCAAGGATTTGGGCCAAGGTGTTGAATTTTAACGTTTTTAACAAAATGCTGCCTTTACATGAGACTAACAAAATATCATACTTTCCTATCACTTTAAAACGGGCAAAATCATTTCTTTTTTTATGTTTTTAAATGATTTAAAATATGTGAAGTAAAGAAAAGGCTAGGCATGCTGAGGAGAAGCCCATGACTTGCATGGTTCCAGTGTGAAAGGCAGAGTGTGTGAGCAGTGTGGGAGGGAGTTGGGGCAGGTAGTGGGGTCTGGGTCATGGTAAATCCTGGAAGCCACTTTTGGGGGATTGAAATTTTTCCTGAAGGGATCCATTCAAGGACTCTCTCCAAAGGAAGGATATGATCATATCTGAGTTGAGAAGAATCATGCTAGAGCATGTAATGAGGTTAAAACTATTACTATAGTCTAGCCTCTCAGCTCCCCAGCAAGACCAAAACACTGGTTGGTAAGGGAGGAGCCATAGTAACAACATTCATAAATGTGTATGTAATATTTTGTCATAATCCTCATAATGATATCTGATTTAATTAGCTGAGCAAAGTGAAACTATGACAAGTAATGGGACTCGCCACCCCCCAACCCCCAAATCATGAAGTCAAGGGTCAGAGTGCTAGCACCAGCCCTTGTGAAACAAATTCATTTTCTTTCTATATTCATGGGCTAGGCATTTGTGCTTCCATCATCAGCCTATCTATAAAAGAGTCAGTAATTATGTCTTAATCCCAAAGATTCTAAGAGATAAAAACTGTGTACAAGCTCAGAGCTCCATGTATTAATATCAGTAAGGTACTTTAGAACCCAGAGTAGCAAAATTAGTCTTCCTGCTCCTGACAAGGGCTCTGATCATGTTAACTAAAATTCATAAATATGAAAATAAAGGATTTTTTAAGTAGCAGGGAAAAAGTAACGAAGTCTGATTTCTTGGGAATAATATAATGAGTTTCTATTTACTGAACACTTAGGTTGTGGCAGGTTAAACACTACTCTTGACCTTGGGAGAATGAAAGGACATTGCTGTCCCATTTTACTGGAGGAGAACAGAGGCCCATATAGGTTAAGTTGTGCCCAAGATTACTCAGGAAGTAAGGACAGGGTCAGGGTCTGATTTCAGGAATTTGTATTTTAAAAGTTTCTAACCTCCATGTCACATTGCCTAATTTGTAGGAAGGAACAGGTAAAAGGGACATGAAAGAAGGTAAATGTCAAAGTCGCTTTTGGGTGATTTACATGAGGACTTAAAACAGAAGGAGGTCTTAAACATTCAGCATAAACTCAAATTTGTTCATCTCTTTGAAAAACCTGAGCAAGTACATGAATCTAGACAACTGTCTAACTTTCCAGAGAAATGTTTCCTAACTTGTGCCCAATTCTGAAAAAAGGGTTACCCTGGACATATAAGAGCCATCACAATAAAAGGAGTCATCCCTGAGCCTTGTTCCCCTCCTGGACTTGGGGGCTTGGTGCTGGGAATGTGGTGTGAACTTGGGTAATAAAAATTGCTTCCAGAAATCCCTGAACTGAGGGATTCTTTGGTCAAATACAAAAAGAAAATTGAGCAATCTTTTAGCCAAGAAACAAACTAAATTTACGCTAAAAAATACAGTCAATATTTGTAAAGTACATTACCATTCTATGTAGCTGCTTCACTACAAAATACCTGACAGACAGAAGCTTCTGGTTGACAGACTCATGTAAACACCATGAAGCAGGAAGGGATGAGGGGAGGAACAGAGATAAAGGACCCCCATGGGGCCAAATGCAATGGATGGTCAAGGGACTGAAAGGTGACCTGAATGGAGGTATAACGTTATTTGCCCCACATTCTATATTGTATTTGTGAGTACCATGGAGGTAACACAGCTTTCTTTCTGGCATGAACTACACCTTAGAATACTGAAGAGTAACAACTATCTAAGATTCCAGGAAAGGATGAGTTTATTCTTAAGAACTGCTTTGTTGATTCAATGGCACACTAAGTTCAAAACCATGGAAAGTTTCTCTCTACTGTTAGAAACTCTGGTTAAAGACAATTTTAGACCTTGTTAAGGTCAAACAGAGGATTTTGTTTTTTCCCCTTGTTCTGATTACTTTGAAAGGCCACCAACATTACAGACAGCCCTTAAACTTGATTAACTTTCCCTGGGAGCATCACGGCCCAGTAAACTGTGCCTCAGACATCCTGCTTTCCTCTCAGAGTACTGTGTGACTGGTCAAAAGGGACCCTTGGGACTGGAGATTCATACTGAGAAGAAAGCAATACAGGCTGCCAACAGGATACTTTTGAAAAGACAACAAGGAAAATATCAAGTGCTGAATTGTAATTGTGTTATCAATCATTTCAAAAACAGATTCTATTATTCCTGTTCACTCACCTACTTTTTCTTTAATGGTTGCCATTTTTTTTAACATATATGCAGTTATTCCCCACTCTGTGGGGAGGCATTTTAATTATTTAACCTTACCCCACCCCTAATTCACCAAAGATGGGTTCAAGAAGTGACAGATAAAATTATAGTTGTTTCGGGGAGCCTGGGTGGCTCAGTCGGTTGAGCATCAGACTTCGGCTCAGGTCATGATCTCACAGCTTGTGAGTTTAAGCCCCATGGGCGGCTCTGTGCTGACAGCTTGGAGCCTGGAGCCTCTTCAGATTCTGTGTCTTTCTCTCTCTCTCTGCCCCTCCCCCGCTCATGCTCTGTCTCTCTATGTCTCCCCAAAATAAACAAACATTAAAAATTTTTTTAAAAAATTATAGTTGTTTCATGCTATTAACATCAGTGCTAGGAGGCCTACGTCAGGAAAGGTTACAAAGAATGAAAGTTCTCCTGCAATACATTTGCAAAATCTCCTTTGCTTATGTGGTCTGGAGATCTGTTCACCAGTTGCTTATTGCCTTTTCCTGAGTCTTACTTAGATCGTTAGTTTTAAAACTAAAAGGAGTCTGAGAGATCAGACAATACTTCCAATGTGTTTCATCTCCAGTGCTAACTCTTGTTAATTGGGCCCTGTCATCTGAAATATTGTGTTAGGTAGGATTCTGAAGCTCAGTCTGTATTCAGCAGCAGAATAGCTTTGATTAAGGCCTACTATCTCTGCCATGGGTACTGAAATGAGGTAGAACTATACTGATGCGGACAGTAGTCATCCAGGACTTAATAATAGAACCAGAGATAGACCTGAGTTCTTCATATCCACCATAATGGCATAAGGACAGGATGAACCTGTGAGTATTCTTTTAAATTAATTCTAGTTTCCCATCGTTGCAGATTTCAACTTCTCCACCATTACATGCTTCTTCTTTTGGTATATAACTCTCGTTAAAATATTCTGAGAAGGAGACCATTTGACACCTTCTTTATACCCTTATGTGACGTAATTTGCTATGACAACATAAAAGAGATTGAGAGCAAAGGGCTCTCTGTCTGAGGGCAGACAGAGTGGGGCTATGATATTATTTGCAGTCTTAGTCCACCTTGAACACTTCCAGAATGCTTCAGCCTCCTGGCTTCATACTTCTTAGTCTGCCTGTAGAACTTTTCTACTGTTTCCACGGCTCACTCCCTTACTTCTTTTATATCTCCATGTTTAAGTATCATCTTATCAGACTGATCCTCTGTCATCCTATTTAATAAAAGCACATCCCATCCTGTCCCTCTGTCCTTTTACTCTAACATGGTTTATTCACAGCAAGCATCCTCTTACCATTACAACTTGTTCATGGTTGTATTTCTACAACACCACCTGACACAGAATTTCACCTTTGTGATCAATGACACACTTGCTTTCTCTCCCACTGCTAGATTCTAAGTTCCATCATGAGCACAGTCTCTTTTGTTCCTGGCTTATTTCTCAGCCCAAAGAATAGTCTCGGTCACACAGTAGTTCTACAAATAAAACTGTGTTGACTCAATTTGAAGGGATATTCACATTTTAGTCAATCTAGCTTTTAACTTCTGACACTGTTGTCCAACTACAGCTAATGGGCCACATCCAGCTCAAAGACTGTGCAAATAAAAATTTTTTGGAACACACTCATTTCTTATTTATTTACATATTGTCTGTAGCTGTTTTCACATTACAAGGTCAGAGCTCAGTAGGTGTAACAGAGACTTCATGGCCTGTTTAGCCTAAAATATTTCCTGATCCCTGGCTAAAAGGGCATGAGCAGGGATGAAAGTAGTCAATGGAGACCATAGCTATCTTTCTGTAACTGACCAAGAGGATCTGCCAGAGTTGAACGGAGAGTGGATGGCTCAGAGTCAATTCTCAACCCCTTTAGCAGGCCTCAAGTGCAAACTTCTGAGCAAATGCTGGATTCGCTCCACAAATTTTTCTTGCGTAGCTACAATGTGCCAACCTGTTCCAAGGCTCTGTAGTACATCACTGAAGAAACACAAGCACTCCTTGAAAATGGGCATTCTAGCAGCCGAGACAGACAGTAACCAGTGAAAACACTAAGTGAAGGACCTCATACATAAGAAGAAAGGGCTATTGATGGAGCCGGGGGTGAGGGGGTGGGGGTGGCAGGAGAAGGTATATAAATATATATAACACGTAGGACACACTGAGAAGACAACATTTAAGCCAACACTTGAAAAGGGTAATTACCCATCTATAGCAATAACTTCTGGAACAATATTAAAGGCAAACAGAACAGCCAGTGCAAAAAGCCCAGGGCAGAAGTAAGCCTGCTGGTTTTGAGGGACAGCCAGGAAGCCCCTGAGAATGAAAAGAAGGAAAGGAATAGATTGGGTGTCCACAGTGAGAACATTGTTTTAATCAAAAACTCTAATTGGGAGGGAAATACAATTTAACCGACCATGGACAAACTCTCTTGGGGCATTTAATTTTGTCAAACAAGACACTGTAGAATAATTATAAAATTAGTATATTTTATTGGCTCAAATTAATTAGCTTTCCCCACATTTCCAAATGCCAGACTTTGCCCCATTTATTTGGAGTCTCCAAGCTGACTATCCCTTGACCTTTTGATTTCCTATGCCTCTGATCCTTGAATTCTCTCTAGAGAGTTCCTGCCCAAAAAGGAAACATCCACCCTGAGGAGGAGACAGGTCTCTACAGTCAGACCTGCTGGACGATGACTCCATGGAGCTCCTCCAAGTCACAGAGCCTTTCTCCCTGAACCTCTGTTTTCCCATGGGCACTGAACAGAGTAACAGTGCCCAGCTCACAGGGTGAACACTGAACAACTTAATGTGAGTTAGCACTCAGCCAAACCCTGTAGGCATTTATATACATGTTAGCAGTTATTTTTTTTATAATTTTTTAAATGCTTATTTACTTTTGAGAGTAAGAGACAGAGCATGAGTGGGAGAGGGGCAAAGAGAGAGGGAGACACAGAATCAGAAGCCAGCTCCAGGCTGACCTGTCACAGCACAGAGTCCAGTGTGGGGCTTGAACTGACGAACCCAGCCATGAGATCATGACCTACCTGAAGTCGGATGCTCTACCCACTGAGCCACCCAGACACCCCTACATGTTAGCACTTACTATGACTTACCCTACCTGTTCTCGGCTCCAACCCCTGCAGCGCTGATGAGATTTCATTCTCTCCTGAGGCAGCTTTGGCTTCTTGGGGTGGGTTTGCCTGTTAAGTTATTGAGCCCAAATCCACCTGCCTGCAATTTGCAGCACTAGCCTTGGTTCTATCCCTTAAGGTCAAATAGATCCCATCCATCTCCCACCTGAAAGTCCTTCAGTGATTAAAGGTAATCACAACATCCCTCTCAAGTCTGTCGGATCCTTCAGCCAAGCCTCATTTCACTCAGTGGTTTTCCTTTCCCCTCACCACACTAGCCTGCGCATTTGACCTTGCTCCATTTGCCTTAAATCTATCTTCAATTACATTTACACTTCTTTCCAACCACTCTTCCTTGCCTGCCTTTTGATTTAATTAATTCCATTGTTATTGTGGTGGCATGTCCAGGTTTATAACACATGCTGTGCTCTCCTCTAACCCTAACACCTACCACTGGTTAGCTTTAATTCCTTTCTTTACCATAAACACCTGAGCTCTGTTTTTGACCAGTATGAAGGGCGGGGGTGGGAATTGGGCTTCCTCTGTCCTGATCTTAAACCACATTAATAGCCCAGTTTTTGCTGTCCTCCTAATTCATCTCAAACTGAAGGTCAACCAACACATCTCCCGCAACTCACTTCACACTTACTGCTTCTGGGTCACATGGGCCTGCCTTGACATTTGTAGCATAAGCCGGTCTCTTGACCCCAAAATAAGACCTTATTATTTCTTTCCCTGCTAAAACCAACTACATTAGCTTTCATTTGTCTTTCTCCAGCTTATCGTGATCTTTTGGTATAGCTGCTATCTATGAACATTGCAATGGCATGGTTTCTAAATCCTCGTTGAAGTTATCAATTAAAATATTGGGCATCGCAGGACTAAAGACAGAGCCTGGTGATGTACCCCTAGATAGCTCCCATAGGGTAGGATAATTCTGATTGTAACTCACACAGATTATATGATATAGTCTTGACTGCCCTCTGACCATGAGGGTGTTGTGAGTAATTTTTCAAATTCCTTGGTCTAATCTAGATACAAAATATCTATAGCACTTTATGATTTATTAATCACATGTTCACCTGATATAAATGGAAAATGACAAACTGCTGATTAGGCTTGTTTACCAAACACCCATTAAAAAAAAAAAAACAACAACAGATGATGTCTGTCTTTTGTTTGAAACCATTCAGTGCACTCTCTGGCAGACACGGTAATAACTATTGAATATTCTACGTGTTCCCTTACACTTTGGAGATCTCTTGTCATTAGGCAGGGCCTGGTAACTTGTTCTGGCAAGAAAATATGAAAGGAAGTGACATGTGTCACTTTCTGGCTGAATAGTGACAATTCCACAGATAGGATTCCATAGTTTCTTTTTTCCCCTGCCTCAGTGATTGCCAAGGATGATGGTGTTCCAGATGGTGTAGTTACAAGATGGCAGAACCCCCACTGCCAGGGTCCTTGAATAACTGCGTAGAGCAGATCCCCTGTTTGCACATGTGGATCACGCATATAGTGTGGGTACATGTTCCCATGTTGAATCACAAAGATTTGGAGAGTCGTTTGGTATTAGAGCGTAGCCTAGGCCATTCTGACTCATTCCTTTCTCCTGCTCTGAGAGTAAAGCTCAGACTCCTACCATGCACTAGTGGGACCTGTGTGTTTAGACATCTGTTTGGCCCTCAGTGTCACTTCCATGTTGCTTCTCTAGCTGCACTGACCTGATCACTGGTTCTGGAGTGTGCCACACTCTTCACAGACTTGAGGCCTTCAGGTATATTTGGCCTTGAGGATCCAAGTTTCCTCCACCTCAAACACTCTTCCCTCCCCTCTGGACTTACTTTGACCACTTTCCCTTCAGATCCTCACTTAGGTACCACTTCCTCAGGAAACATTCCTGGACTTTCACAAACTCTGTTAGAACCCCCATTATACGGTTTCATAGCATCCTGTCTCTTTTTCACAGCACTTTGCATTCTTGCAGTTATTCAAGGTGCAACATTTTAATCGAATATCCATTTTCTTCCCTGGACTATAAGCTGCTTGAAGCAGGGGCTTTATTTAATTCCCCAGGGTCACCTCAGCACCTCCTACAGTACATGGGACAAAACCCTCTAATTTTTGACCACTAGTGGATCTTCCCCATCAAGCTGAAAAAAAGACAAACCTGAAAGATTTTATTATGTTCTTAAATTCCTTCCAGTTCAGTTGCCTGATTTCTTTTGATCTCAGAAAGCCAAGCCGCTTAATATTATGCTTGAAATAGAATTAACTTCTTTAAATTTATTTATCGGGCCAAGAGATGATGTGTCCAACAAAGGCAGAAATGGGCGAAGAGAGCAGAAATAAAGAAACTTAGTACTCAGCTGCACACTACAGTCATAAGAAAAGTGAACATTTAAGTAATAGGTGAACTGCGGAGCTCTGTGGCCCCCGGATGGGAGGTTCCATCGGAGCCCAGGTGCCGCCAGAAGGGGTGGATATTTAAAGCCTGTTGTGGGTGCCAGGGGTAACCACCCTCTGTCCTGGGGCTGGACACAGAGTTCCTATCACAGATTTGCCTTTTATCAGCAGTTGTGAGCAGACCGCTCTCAGTTCAAGTATATCACCTACGAAAACTAACAGCCGCTCCCATAGTGCCCAGCTTGGTGATGGGGCGTAAAGGCTTGTAACAAACCAGAACTAAATTATTGATTGTGCTCTATAGAATCAGTAAAACCAGGTTTTGTTTTTTATTTAAAAAACTGTTTTTTATTTATAACTTTTAAAAATTATTTATTTATTTATTTTTGAGAGACAGAGCGCAAGAGAGGTTGAGCAGGGGAGGGGCAGAGAGAGAGGGACACACAGAATCCAAAGCAGGCTCCAGGCTCTGAGCCGTCAGCACAGAGCCCTACACGGGGCTCCATCCCACGACACCTGAGGTCATGACCTGAGTGGAAAACAAGAACTGGATGCTCAACCAACTGAGCCACCCAGGTGCCCCTAAAACCAAGAACCACTTTTGTAATCATTTGGTGCCACTGTCACCATGATTTGAAATCTCTCACTCACAACCAACTTAAGCATCTCACATCAACTCTAACTTAAGCAGGAAAGTTTCAAGGCCCAAAGTGACCTTTGTATATTAAACTCAGCCAGGTCTGAACATGCACGTCTGCCTCTGTCAGGAATGGGGGTCATATTTGCTTCGGTTCCTGTGCCACACACTGGAAAGCACATGATATTAGGTGTAAAGTGCTTTTACATACATTTCCATCACCTGGGGACCACAATGTATATATTGTGCCTTACACACGTGTGTGCATATATATACAAATACATGTGTATATATGACATAAATACATTAAAAAATTTTTATTTTATATTTAATTTCTAAATTTTACAAGTATATTGGTTTTAATGTTTATATATATTCACATACATTTTAACATCCTTCCAAGCATTTTTTAATTTCAACAGCTGGGAAAAATTCTAAGCACTAACACTTCTAAAATGAAAACAAAAAATAACCACCTAATTTGTATCTATGTTTCGCTATAACCAAAGCATTCTACAATCAAAAACTATTCGTTGCTGCTCTTGTGTTACCACCTAACCTGTGGAGCCACTGTAGTCAAACCCATGAATGTTTCCGAGACTTGGAGAAAGAGGCCAGCAGCCGAGGACTCTTGGGGAGAATGAAATGGGAAGTCAAACCTGGGAAGCAGGTATTCCTGTCTTTTCTCCAACCACAGTCCCCTCACCTAATTTAGTTGGGAACAAGGGCTCTTATTGTTACACATCTCCCTTATTTATTCCTCAGCATTTATCAAGTGCCTACTATGTACCTAACATTTTCTGGTGCAAAAGAAAGATACGGTAGGTAAGATTCTAACAATAACCCACAGAGATCCTCATCACTGTGGAACTCCCATCCCACCATCACTGAATGGGGCACTGTGAATATGATGAGGTGACACTCCAGGAACCAGATACTGTCCTGACTTGAATCAGCTTTGAAGGGGATTCTCCCCAGGGCTTCCAGATAAAAGCATGAACTAGACAACACCTTGATTTTGGTCTTATGACACCCTAAGTAGAGATCTCAGTCTAGCTCACCTGTGCTTTTCACCTACACAGCTGTGAGATTATAAATGGGAGGTATTTTAAGCGGCTAAATTGTGGTCATTTGTTATGCACTGCTGGCAAACTGATACAGAAGTAAATTAAAATGAGAGAATTCAGGGGCGCCTGGGTGGCTCAGTTGGTTAAGAGTCTGCTGATTTTGGCTCATGTCATGATCTCATGGTTCATGGGTCTGAGCCCCACGTTGGACTCTGTGCTGACAGTGCAGGGCCTGCTTAGGATTCTATCACTCTCTCTTTGCCCCTCCCCTGCTTGCTCTCTCTCTAAAAGTAAATAAGTAAACATTTTTAAAAATAAATAAAATTAAAAGTTTCTTTTAAAAACAGAAACTTGAGGGGTGCCTAGGTGGCTCAGTCAGTTGAGCGCCTGACTTTGGCTCAGGTCATGATCTCACAGTTTGTGGGTTCGAGCCCCACAAATCTCAGCTCCTTTGTGTCCCTCTCTCTTTGCCCCTCTCCCTCTCCCCTCAAAAATAAATAAACACTTCTTTTTAATTAGAAACTTGATCCAAATATCAGAAGCTTACTCTCCACTTGGGAAAATAGGGTTTGCATTCCCTCCATGTCAACTCCCCTCCGGGCTAAAAAATACGCCAAGTGCAGTTTTATTTTTTGAAGGGCCAAGTCAATGTCAACATTGCATCCACTCTACTCTGGTTTTAACAAGTTCCTACCATGTACTCTGCACTATGCTGGGCCCTCAGGTCCACAAAGAGACTCAGTGTCTGTCTTCAGGAGGGCTCTCAAATGAGAACATGAATAGGACCACAGGACAGGTGCAGAGCCAGTGCCATGAGAAACCACAGAGAACTCTGGGACACAGAGAACTGGCTTTTACCCAGCATGGGCACGAACAGCCCCCTGAGGGGAGTGACAACAAAAATAATCTGGAATTTCAAAAGTCATATGAGGTCAACACGTCTTACAATATTTTCAGACAATTTCACCCAATGATTGCACTTTAAATTTTGTATTGTTCACTGGACATCGTGATGCATTTAACTGCCTTCTTAAAAACTGTGAGGACAATTATGCAAAAAAAAAAAAGTCCATATACTGCTTCCATTAGGTAGTACCCACCACTGCCCCTGAAGTCATTTTAGCCAATTCCTTAGAAAGTCAAATGTAAGCAGTCGAGGAATCTCGCAAGTACTTGTTGCTGATGAAAATTATAATGTATTTTCCTCCTTTCCTCTTAAATACATTTGGAGTGGATTTGAAAAAAATAGACTCTTAAAGAGAGAGGAAGTGATTACATTTCCAAGTGTAAATGTGTAGCGAGGTGATGAGGATCACAGAGAAACTCCACATTACGACCTTTCACAATAATTTTTAAGGGGGTCAGGAGAAACGATGGAGTTTCCCTGTCTGTATAAATAGAGGTACAACTCAAATTCTCATTTGAAACCTTTGATCTTTAGAAGAAAGTGATACAGTTATATTTGCTCTCTAATTTTCTCTATTTGAAATTCAATTCCATATTTCTCTTTCTTGTGAATTGCAAATTGCCCTTCAATTTTATGAGACTTTTAGAATTGTTGCACCAGTTCAAGAACATGAAAAGGAATTATCGTACAGAGACCATGTATGTGCAAAATCTATGTGTACACACACATGCATGTACATGCCTCCTCCTTTGTGGTGACTGATTTATGTCCGTGTTAATTTAGAAGTGAACAATCTGCAATCTGGAATTTTGACAGATGATGTTTTTCCAGGTTTCTCATGTTTAAGAACCAAGAATAATGACTATTGATCTTTGGTCTACATCATAAAAAGAAATGCACTTTATCCACTGGCTCATGATTAACGGTCCTCACATAATAATAGCCAGTATAACTCAAAGTGCAAATTGATATTAAAAGGGCAGGAACAAAAGACCATAAAATATAATTACAATAGAAATGAATGAAAGCACATCAACTGAGTGAGAGGCAAAGAGAAAGAAGGGAAAAGGGAAGTGTCTATTACGTGTGAGGCTTTATGATAAATGCCAACAAGGAAAGCTTTATTGAAGACCTGGAAGAGATTTAATTGCTAAACAAAAAAAAGAAAAAGGGGTAAATCCAAAGGGTCATGCTACTTGTATGCTACTGTAGGCTACTCAGCTACCCTTTACAAGCCAATTCGGCTTGGTTGGGGACCACAGACAGAACAGTCAAATGACTCAGCGCGCGTGCGCGCACACACACACACACACACACACACACACACAAACACACACTAATTATCTCAATCTGCATCTCTATCTGAAATTCTCACCATTAGCATTGCTCTTCCAGTAGTTGTTTTGATGTTATTTACTTTAAAACTGGTTAAATATTAAGGCATCCAGTTTCTTGAGGAACACACAGGTTAACTAGAGAATACTTTAGTAAAGGGGAGTTCTTTTAATTTGCTTTTAGCACTTTGAGACAACTAGCAGACAACATAGCGCCAGGGAAATGACACATGAAATAAGTTCATTTTGTTGGGAGCCAAAAAGCAGAATGGGTGAGACCAGCTGTATGATACCTAGCAGTAGGAGAGCCAGCGCATGGCAGTTCTGAGCCCTGAGATCCTGACAGCCAGAGAACTGGGCAGGGATGAGGAAAGGCAGCAGTAGTAAGAACACTATTTGCTGGGCATTCTTTTGAGTACTTCAGATGTGTCAACTCATTTAGTCCCCCAAACTTATGCAGTGTGAACACTTAATCCCTGTTTTACCTATGAACACACCCACAATCACCTCAAGAAGTGGTGCTATTGGGGCCAAGGAGTGCCTCTGGTGTCCTTGGGATCGACCTCAAGAGTCAGACTCATGTTCTTGTTCACTACCTCTCTGGGAGGGAGTGGTGTAGAGCGTCACTGGGAACACCTTGACACTCCTGAGGGTTCAAATCTCAGATGTGCTGCCAATGAACTATATGGCTTTCATCACTTATTGACCTAGCTTACCTTCAATTTTTTTTTTCACCAGTAAATTAGGAATAACACCAGTATCTACACCTCATGGTGTAATTATGAAATTTAAATGGGATGTTACATGTAGGTGCTCTGTGGCACAGGGACCCTAGATATGCACAATAAATCCTTAATAACATCGACGAAACAAAAGGTAAAGAGGTTGTGTACTGTGCTGGTTTGGTTAGAAAAGCACAGCTTTTAGGGGTGCTATGCAACAAGGGATTTATTATAGCACTAGCCCTTGTATGCTGTGGGAGCTAATGGGGAAGTCTATGCAGGCTGTGCTCTTTGTGTCTAGTGTTGAGTCCAGCATCACTGGAGGTGATATGACTGGCAGTCAGGAAGGAGAATGGGACACAAATGAGTGAAAGAATGACATGGACCCCATGCGGGCAAGTAGAACCCATGTTCATCCCAATGCCCCCACCCTCACCCCATGTTGATATGGCAGTTAATCTGCAAAAGGAGTTGGTGCCCTCCGCAATTGCCCCTGGGCTCAGAGAAGCTGGTAGAGGAGCTGTGGTCCAGGTCTTGCCTCAGCTCAAATACATACACAAGCAACAAAGTATGCAAGCTCCACAGCATGTGGTAGCGTACCTAACCCTCAGAGTATAAAGGTATGTCTGCCGCATCACATTTGCCTTCCGAATAGTATGCAAAATTTCTCTTGTGGCTAAACTTCACAACATGGCGGAGGGAATTCTGGCAAATGGAGTTCCGGATTAACCAAACTGACACAGTACAAAGCCAAGGGACCAGGATCGCGTACCTTATTTTCTCAGTATTGGCTAATTCCTTTATATTTTAAAATAATGGCTGTAGCTCTAAAACAACATTCTGACTCTCATTTGGAGCCACTTCATGATGGTCACCAGTAAATTTAGACCTATACATTTCCTCATCTGTACCTCTGGAGTCAAAGACTGTGCTTCTTACTAGCTTTGCTACAATAACTGCTGCTGTGGTGCCATGTTCTTCAGTGCAAGGCTTTGACACTTCTAACACATCAGGTTTACTGACCACTCCTCTGTCCACTCCATGGATTCCCATTATAAGATGACTGATTCCAAACTCCCTATGTTGTCCTTCCCATCTACTCCTAACTTGTTCGTGCAGATTTAGATTTCACTAGCTTTGCGTCTCCCCATCATTCTGCTCTACTTTTAATGTTGCTCCGCCAGATCATACCATAGTTACCGGTAGGTATGTCACCCACTAGACTATTGTCTAATGCTACTTATGGGTAGGGACTGGTTCGGTAAGTGGTGGGATGTACAAAGAAATAAAGAACAAAAATTGTATATGTGTCTTTTTCCATTCACTTTCATATATTTACACAGTTATCTTACAAATTTATATTGATAGGCTTCTATAGGCCAAGTACTCTCTCCACCATATATCCAAGGAACAAAACAGCCATGATCCCAGCTGCTGTGGAGCTAACATTCTAGTCGGGAGTCAGATATTAAATAAAAAGACACGTGAATCTATGCACAATCGATCATTGTGATTAGGGGCTGGGAGTAAAAATAAGATAATTGCTACCGTTATTAAATTAATATATTTTAAAAATGACTGATTGGATCAAGAAACTTAATTTGTGTGCATAAGAAAGCAACATGAATTACCCCAATGGAGAATAGACAAATTAATGTGGCCTTGTCAGCACAAGGCTTGAAATAATTGAAGGAACCAATTCAATTCATCATTTATCAGTTGCACAGCATCCTTCCAGGCACTGAGTGAGTGCCCTTGCCTCCCAATTGCCAGTAAGCTTCAAGAAAACACAAGTTAGGCTCTCTGGCTGTGTAGTCTGCCTGGAGAATGTTGCCCTTAGAGAGTGTTTATCTTTGGAGAGAAAATCAACTCCCACAGATCAGGACCAAGTTGTAGGACTTTAGGGCAGTTCTTATGAGACTGAAGGCTCTCAGTAAGCACATAAGATATCAAACTCTTCAGACAACAATTTGATAAAAACAACAGTTGAGTTTAGGGCATTGAATTTTAATAATGGGATGTTAATCATTTATTTTTTATCCAGCACATAAAATTCCCAGATGTCAACTCCAGTGCCAAAAATGGACATGTGGAGAACAGCAGGTATGAAAGGATAAATCTTGTGATTTATAGGCCTTGCTTGCTGAAAGTCTCTAATGATTCATTTCATCACTGTGGAGCAATTTCCCCAACAAAACATGTCTTTCCCATCCCTTAATCCGAGCGACTCATTTGCTATTCACTTTGTTTGTCTTTCTGTATGGTCTTTGTCAAAGCTTCCCTCTGAAGAATTTCCTCCTTATAAACACTGCACCTTTGATCACCGCCAAAACATGTGAAAGATTATGAGAGGTAAGAACAAAGAGGAACTATTTAAGACCTTCCCAACCATCTGATCTCTTTGTTGATTACACCTGTTTGGGAATTTTTTCATGTCATATTTTTATTACAGGCTGTCATAGGTTAGACAAGATATTAAAAATGCATGTGAACATTGTCCAAACAGAATTTTTTATATATTATGCCATGTTTAGTAACATAAATGAATTTCAATTAATATAATGGAAAATACAGTTGGCATTCAATGCTGTCTATGTTTATTCAGCTATTCAGTTATTCTTTCATCGAAACATCTATTCCATCAAGAGATATTCAGTACATTTTAGGTACCAGATATTAGGCATTTAGTGGTGGGAGAGATAGGTGTGGTTCCTGCTATCAGAGTAATATGGTTATGAAGGAACTGACACACTTAATACAATACACTATGTGCCTCTGTACTTGTGTGTGCTCGCATGCCTGCATACACATGTGCACACATGCATGTGTGTGATGGGGACACAGTAATATCACAAAAAATGTCTAATGTCATGCCTCTGAGGGTATGACATTAGAAGTATGATTTAAGTCATGAGAAAAAGCCAGCCCTGCAAAGATCCAAGGAGAAATTATTGTAGGTTAGAGGAAGAACAAGTACAAAGTTCTTGGGCAAGAGTGAGTTTGGCATGCCTGAAGACCCAAAAGAAATCCAAAATGGGGGAAGTAGAGACAAAGTTGCTAAATTTGGTACAAGATGAAGGTGGAAACTGAGCAGGAGAGAAATCAAAGAGGATTTATTTGTATCAGAGTTTCTTCATTTCCAGTACTACAAATCTCTGGATTCTGAAGATCCACAAGGCCCTTATTAATTGCACTAAAATTTTCTTCATTTATGCATGTGTGCATTTTCAAAGTAGTCTGAGACTCAAGGAAGTCTAAGAATTAAGACCTGGTCTATGGAATATTGATAAAGTTTAAAAACTGGTCTACTGCAGTTTTAATAAAAATATTGGGTAGCTACATCATATATTAATGATTAGCTTCTTTTAGACCCTCATGATACCTTGTATCACTGATTTAAAAACCTTGGTAATTACACATTCCAATCCTAAATGTTTCATCCAGCTGCTGTTTGAGGTTCTGTTCTTTTCAGGTAAGAAAATGGAAGTGTTTCATTAAATCATGCCAAGGTTCATAGAGTTAAACTTTTTTGAGAATAAGGACAAAACTGGATTAGGAATTGTTTTATTCTTCTTGAACTCTACATTAAGTGAACACTGCCTGGGTGGATATGATAGATAATTTTTAGCCCTTGATAATAACTAAAAAATGTAAACCTTTTCCATCATCATTTTTCACCCGTGTTTGATAACTATTGTGTGAGAACAATGGAGGCAGATATATGATACTATATTCAATATCCCAAAGAGATGATGAATGATAACACTTACAGTTTAAAAGAAAAATGGCCCAATTTCAAGTGTCCTTTCTGGAAGTTCTATGACTGTTTTGGGAAAACTTGCTAAAAATACTAAGGCAGTAGAGACAAGAATGAAAAGAGTAAAATATAGTCTCCATCCCTTTTTTTTATGTTAAGGATACTGTTTAACATACATCATTTTGACAAAGCTGACTTATTTATTAAATAAAACTTAGGATCATTAAATAGCTTTCCAGATGCTGTGTCCATGAATAGTGGATTCTGAGAAAGTTCATTACATGAATGAAAACATTGAAAAATATCACTTTAAATGTGATAAATGTCTTTGTCTGCCTTGCCTCATAACTTTGACTGAAATGACCTGACACATGAATAAATATTTATATCAGCTTTTATACTAAAAAAGAAAAGCCTGCTGGAAAATGTTGTGTTGCAATTACTCATGGGTATTTGCCTGATGATTATTTGTCTCTAGTACAGAGCATATTCTAAAATAAACAGAATCTGGCATAGAACTGTTATAGAATATATTTATACATTAGCCAATTCACAACCAGTTGAAAGGGATGAGTTCAGACAAGCCTCTGTTTGTCTGCATTGCTCTGAATACTTGGTTTGATATTCCCACTCAATGACTAGTTTTAGTTTTGCAAAGTTGCAATTATTGTGGTTGCAAGGAGACAGTGAAAGGTATATTTCTCTGTGGTGGCTGTTGGAAAATTATCCTAAATACTTTCTCTAGTGTGTAGTAGAGGGGAGCAGAATTTGTTATTCCTAAATACGTCTATTTGGCATAAAGATTATTTTAGGCTGATTATTTTTAAGAAACTAAAGATTCAGGAAAAGCTCTTTACCTCCCTCTCAATTGCCTAAATTTGCATTGGAAAGAGGGTCTCTACCAAGAAGAGAGCTCTAACCAGAAATACCTGTTTACCTAAGAAACTTATCTGCGTAACAGAGCAACCTATGTTTTCCAATCATCTCTTCCCAACTTCCTATGAAAGGCCTCTCTTCCCTTTGTATCCAGAAACTTTTCCCCTTTCCTTACCTCAGGAAGTTATAGAAGCCTCAACTATCTGGTTGCCCTTTGGGTCTCATAATTATATAGAGCTCCCACACACACAAATTTATTTTTTCTCCTGTTAATCTGTCATATCAATTTAATTATTAGACCAGCCAAAGAACCTAGAAGAGAAGAAGGAACACTCCCCCCGCTCCTTTTTGGTAGAATCAGACACAAGTCTGGAGTATTTAGGGAGTTGGGGAAGGGCTACCTAGAAAGAAGAAAAAAGATGGTAAAAATTGTCATGTTAAGTGGGGACATATCTCAAAAGACCCTAAATATCAGAGGATGGTGTACAGCTTTACCTGTGTACAATGAAGAGGTCACAAGAATTCTTACCTGGAGGAATAACTTAGTGAAATTGACTTTCCTGAATGATTTGTCTGACCAGAGTCTGCAAGATAGGCTTATAAAAGAAAGTGCATTTCCTTTTGAAGTGTAAATATGACCTCCAGAAACTACTTCCAGCAAGAGATGGAAATTCTTTCCTCTCCACTTGACTCTGGGTTGGCTATGTGACTTGCTTTGACCAACAGGACAGTGCAGGAGTGCTGCCACATGAGAGGCCTGGAGGCTGCTCTATGCTCTTACAGAGCCCAGCTGCCATACAGCAAGGAAGCAAGTGCTATCCTCCAGCACAGGAAGAGGCTCTGGAGAAAGGTGCCATCTGATGAGCAGATGAAGGCATGGAGAGGAAATGAAGTGTCCCAGACAACAGGAAATACTAAGGCCCAAGACATGTGAGAGAAGCTTTCATAGCACCCCCACCATCACCCCCAGTCCCAGCCCACCGGCCAAATGAATGCAGCCACACAAGAGGTCTACAAGACCAGCATATGCATCACTCAGTCTACCAAGAGAATCTCAAGAATTGGCAAATCGTTGCTGTTTCAAGCCACTAAGTTTAGAGGGGGGTTATTGCATAACAAGAGAAAAACAGAATAACATCTCACTAAGTATCTTTCTCATAATCAAACTCAGGAAAGATTCATTGAGTCAGAAGCATGGAAACCAGTTACAATGGTATTTCAGAAAAGTTAGCATGGGGTAATGAGAAGGTGGCCTAGGTGAAAAGACTGGGGTTTAATTAATGCTCACATTCCCTCCTCTCATCAGGAAAGGACCAGACCATAAAACATGCAGATTAAAGTGTTGAGTTTAGAAGTAACATAAAACTGGGCTCCTCCCCTGGTTTCAACATTTAAACATTTCTTTCCCCAAGACTAGGTCTTCTCACCTAAAACACAGAGCTAATAAGAGCCCGCAAAGAAGGAACTCATTATGAAAATCAGCTGGGGGAGGATATGAAGTTACTCAGCACAGTGATTTGCAGACATGAGTTCAGGGTCGAGAGCTAAGGTACTATTTGGAAACAGGACCAGACATTCCTTCATTTCCAATACTTCCTCTTTACCGTCCTGAGTTCTGTTTTCCGTATCTCCAGGAGGGATGTCAAAGAATAAATACACGGAGAATAGAAAATAATAATTCTTGATTGTTGGGTTTCAAAAGCTTAGAGAATTTGTGTTTCAAAAAGCTCTGCCTTGAGACCAGTCTCTGGAAGTTGAGAGAAAGGGTCAGCAGCCTTTTACTTGCTTCCTCCCACCCCAGGATCCAGATTCTGATGTAAAACCCCTAAGATGGAATCTGTCCTCTGTCTTTAGCAGGATCCCCCTCCCTAGGCCATCATCAGGCAATCCACATTTCAAAATAGGGGTGACTATGAAAAACCTTGGGTGATTCTAAGATGTCTTAGCTTAGGAGACTTGTGTCCCCTTTACTATTTTAAGAGAAAGCAGTAATACTTCAAGGGTCCTCTGTGTCCAGAAGCTGTGCTTCCATAAGGAAAAGTTGAAGAATATTTTGAATGGGTTAAAAAAAGACTTCTATATATCCTGTCTAGCATATCTTCCTTGGCTATCTCTCCCTTATATTGTCTTTGAGCTATGTTACAGCTGTGTAAGTTACGGAATACTGACAGTAATGCAAATAATTCCTTTTCATAGAAATGCAAACTGTATCCAGTTGAAGAAGTTGGCTATTGCCCCATGAATATTGATCAATTTGGTATATATCTGTAAATTAATTTCAGCCTTCCTGATAACCCATAAGTGTGTCTGTTCTTTTGGATTTTCCATGAAACTGGTTATGTGTTTCTTTCAGATTTCAATGAGAGTCACAGTGACACCTCTGTATTACTTTGCCAGGACTGCCATAATAAAGCATCACAGACTGTATGTACACCAGAGAAATGTGTTTTCTCATGATCTGTAAGTTTGAAGTCCAAGATCAAGGTGTTGGCAGATTGCTTTCTTCCAAAGCCTTTCCTTTGCCTTGGCAGATGGCCTCCTCCTCTTATTCTTCACACAGCCTTCCCCTTGTGCTTGTCTGTGTCCTAATCTCTTATAATGACACCAGCTGTACTGGTACTGGGTTAGGGCCCAGTCATGTAATATCATTTTATCTTAATTATCTCTTTAAAAGCCACATCTCCAAAACAGTCACATTCTGAGGCACAGGGGGTAGGACTTCAACGTATGAATTGATGGTAAGGGGGTACACAATTCTGTCCCTAACAATGTATTTTTAAAAATTAAAATATTCTTTAATACTTCTCGGGTGATAATATCCCCAAACAGACCCATAAAGGCATATTTAAAATATCAAAAGTGGGCCAACATTATGACTAAAGATTATGGTCTCTCTTTTAACCACATGTACGAGTATTCATATTCTATCATTCCTGAGGACTTTGCAATAAATGTTTTCTCTTTATTATAGGCATATTCTACAGCTCTATCTTCACATTCCATCAGATAATTAAGGAATCATCAAAGGTATGGCTCTCTTCACTAGTCCTCACCCCTGAGCTCCTATGTGTGTATGCATTTTCAAGAATGTGCAGAATGAAGCATATTGTGCTGAACAAAATTTTCAAGATAAAGTAAGCTGAGGATTTCAAAGAGTGCAATGAAAGTAATAAAAGTCTAGATTTTCAGAAACCCAACATGTAACTCTACCTGGAGAAAAAGTCACATTGAGTTTCACCATATAGTTTTCCCAGCATTGCACTATGGATGAAAAGAAGTCACAAGCAACCCTAAAGGATAAGAAAAGTGAAAACCCAAAGCACCAACAAATTCTTCTAAATTTTCATTGGTAAATTCTTTTGGCATATTCCAATGAGTCTGATTTTAGAGTATGAGAAATTTCTGGCAGTGTGACAAACAGATTTGGGAAATCTGGTGTGAAATGACAGCTCTGATCCACATGGCTGAGTGAACACAGATGGCTTTCATTCATCGTTTTGCTTTTCTTATTTACTGCCTGACACCTTACCTGCTCCTAAGAATGCAAGATCTTAGGAGACAGAGACCTAGTTTCTTGCTCTTGGCTATATCCCTGGAACAAGGAAAAAAGGCGGGAGCATGGTAGGTGTTCAATACATATTGTTGAGGGGAGGAGCCAAGATAGTGGAAGAGCATGGAAGTTTTTTGTGTGTCTTGTGCCCATAAAATACAGCCAGACCAACACTAAAACATCCTGCCTACCTATAAAACTGATCTGAGGATTAACACAACAATCTGCACAACCTGAACCACAGAATTAAGTAGGTACGTGGTGTGGAGAGGTGATCTGGGGGAGAGAGAAGCCCCAGAGGGCAGGGAGCCACTTTTGCTTATAGAAAGAGGATAGAGATGAGTTCGGCAGGGCGCGGGGGGGGGGGGGGGGGGAAGAATACAGGAAAAGAACTTCCCCCCCCCAAAGCAGCTGGATAGAAAGTGGAAAAGTGGAAACTGCCACAGGGACTGAACTACAAAGGGAGAAAGGAGAGGGTTTAAATTCCATTAAGACTATAAACAGGGGGAGCACAGAGTCTAAAACTCCACAGCTTGATACCTGGTGGTGCTCTGGTGGGAAGGGCTAATCCCCAGGAACAGAGTGGAGTCCAGGGTTCTTCAGACCACATGGGGAGAGGCGGTTCCCCTGCTGGGAGGACACCAGGTAGAGGCTGTGTGGGTCCCCAAAAGGCAGAGCCCCATTGGACCTGAGAGAAGAACCACATTTGCTAGTGCTGGAACAAATCGTTAAGGGTGAAGCCTGGTGCCAGATGCGTGCTGAGATTTTCCATAGTCCCTGAAACGCTGCTTCTACGCTATCTCACAAACTTTTTCTGGGGCGGGCTGGCACCGGGCCACAGTCTCTGGGCCTCGGCAGCAGCACGATTCCACAAATATACCTGAATGGAGCAAGCACCCAGCCATTTTTCAGTGACACCCTCCTGCAGAGGGGCAGAAGGGGTCAAAGCCGCAGTCCCTCAGGAGTAAAGGGTTGTGAAAAACAGCCGCATCTGTGACAAAACTCAGGAGGGAGGTGCTGCCTGGGGCTTGGTCACAGACTGTGTAAAGCAGGGAGTGGATGGAAGCTGAAAACAAAGGACAGGTGTGCAATTGCTAATCAGGGAGAAGAGTTCCAATACTAGAGACTGGGTAGCTGGGTGACACCATTTTCACCGCTCCTACACATGCGCATAAGCACCTATAAGTGACACGATAATCCAACCCAATAAGCTAAGCAGTGCCATCTAGTGGAGAATGGAGCCATTACACTAAGCCCCGCCCAACTGGGCCAACCTTGCTCTTCAGGAACACAAGTCTCTCTGCCTGCTTAGTTTATGAACTATAAAGTGCTTCATAGTTTGACTTTTAGGGGAAAACAAAGTAATTTCAGCCATATTTCATTCCATTTGCCAGTCTGTCTATTCAATTTTTGTTCTTTTCTTTTTTTTCCTCTTTTTTGTTTCTTTTCTTTTTCTTGAATACAGAAAGAGAAAAAAATCATTTTTATTTTCAATTTTTATTAAAAATATTTTTCTTTAATTTTTTTCTACTATATTTTTTACATTTGTGTAAATTTTTTCAAATTCTATTTTACTTATATCATTTCATTTTAGTCTACTTCAGTGTATTAATCTTTTTCAAATTTTCAAATGATTTTCTTTTATTTTTCTTTCCCCTTTTTTCTCTAATCTTTTGAAACTCTTTCAACACCCAGACTAAAACACACCTACAATCTAGCATCATTTATTTGATTTTTTCTGTATGTGTTTTTAATTTTTTAATTTCAATATTTTTTAAATTTTAATATTTTTTAAATTTTAAGTTTTTACCTCATTAATTCCTTTTCTCCCTTCAAAATGATGAAATGAAGGAATTCACCCCAAAAGGAAGAGCAGGAAGAAACGACAGCCAGGGACTTAACCAACACAGATACAAGCAAGATGTCTGAACCAGAATTTAGAACCATGATAATAAGAATACTAGCTGTAATCGAAAATAGATTACAATCCTTTTCTGTGGATATAAAAGAAGTAAAAGCTAGTCAGGATGAAATAAAAAATGCTATAACTGAGCTGCAATCTCAAATGGATGCCGCGGCGGCAAGGATGGATGAGGCAGAACAGAGAATCAGCGATATAGAGGACAAATTTATGGAGAATAATGAAGCACAAAAAAAGAGGGAGATTAAGGCAAAAGAGCATGATTTGAGAATTAGAGAAATCAGTGACTCATTAAAAAGGAACAATATCAGAATCATAGGGGTCGCAGAAGAGGAAGAGACAGAAACAGGGGTAGAAGGGTTATGTGAGCAAGTCACAGCAGAAAACTTTCCTAACCTGGGGAAAGACAAAAACATCAAAATCTAGGAAGCACAGAGGACTCCCATTAGATTCAACAAAAACTGACCATCAACAAGGCATATCATAGTCAAATTCACAAAATACTCAGGCAAGGAGAGAATCATGAAAGCAGCAAGGGAAAAAAAGTCCTTAACCTACAAGGGAAGACAGAACAGGTTTGCAGCAGACCTATCCAAAGAAACTTGGCGGGCCAGAAAGGAGTGGCAGGATATATTCAGTGTGCTGAATCAGAAATATATGCAGCCAAGAATTCTTTATCCAGCAAGGCTATCATTCAAAATAGGAGAGATAAAAACTTTCCCATACAAACAAAAATTAAAGGAATTTGTGACCACTAAACCAGCCCTACAAGAAATTTTAAGGGGGATGTCTGAGGGGAGAAAAGATAAAAAATAAATACATGTAAATGAATGAATGAATGAATGAATTAATGAATACCAAGCAACGAAGACTAGAAAGGACCAGAGAACACCACCAGAAACTCCAACTCTACAAGCAACATAATGGCAATAAATTCATATCTTTCAGTAGTCATTCTAAATGTCAATGGACTCAATGCTCCAATTAAAAGACCTAAGGTAACAGAATGGATAAGAAAACAAGATCCATCTATATGCTGTTTTCAAGAGACCCACTTTAGACCTAAAGACACCTTCAGATTGAAAATAAGGGGATGGAGAACCATCTATCATGCTGATGGTCAACAAAAGAAAGCTGGAGTAGCCATACTTATATCAGACAATCTAGACTTTAAAACAAAGACTGTATCAAGAGATGCAGAAGGGCATTATATCATAATTAAGGGGTCTATCCACCAAGAAGACATAACAATTGTAAACATTTATGCACCAAATATGATAGCACCCAAATATACAAATCAATAAATCACAAACATAAAGTCATTGATAGTAATACCATAACAGTAGGGGACTTCAATACCCCACTCACAGCAATAGACAGATCATCTAATTTAAAAATCAACAAGGAAACAATGGCTTTGAATGACACACTGGACCAGATGGACTTAACAGATATATTCAGGACATTTCATCTTAAAGCAGAGGAATATATATTCTTCTCCACTGCACAGGGAACATTCTCCAGAACAGACCACATACTGGGACACAAATCAGCCCTCAACAAGTACAAAAAGTTTGAGATCATACCGTGCATATTTTCAGACCACAACACTATTAAACTCGAAATCAACCACAAGAAAAAAATGTGGAAAGGTAACAAATACTTGGGGACTAAAGAACATCCTACTAAAGAATGAATGGGCTAACCAAGAAGTTAAAAAGGAAATTTAAAAGTTCATAGAAGCCAATGAAAATGATAACACCACAACCCAAAACCTCTGGGTTGCAGGAAAGGCAGTCATAAGAGGAAAGTATATAGCAATCCAGGCCTTCCTAAAAAAGGAAGAAAGATCTCAGATACACAACCTAACTTTACACCTTAATGAGCTGGAAAGAGAACAGCAAATAAAACCCCAAACCAGAAGAAAACAGGAAGATTAGAGCAGAAATTAATGCTATCGAAACCAAACAACAAAAAACAAAAACCAAAATATGGTAGAACAGATCAATGAAACCAGAAGCTGGTTCTTTGTGTGTTTTTTTTAATTTTTTTTAATGTTTATTTATTTTTGAGACAGAGAGAGACAGAGCATGAATGGGGGAGAGTCAGAGAGAGAAGGAGACACAGAATCTGAAGCAGGCTCCAGGCTCTGAGCTGTCAGCACAGAGCCCGATGCGGGGCTCGAACTCACAGACTGTGAGATCATGACCTGAGCTGAAGTCGGACGCTTAACCGACTGAGCCACCCAGGCACCCCTGGAAGCTGGTTCTTTGAAAGAATTAACAAAATTGATAAACTACTAGCCAGTTTGATCAAAAAGAAAAACGAAAGGATCCAAATAAATAAAATCAACAATGAAATAGGAGAGATCACAACCAATACAAGAGAAATACAAACAATAATAGGAGAATATTATCAGCAATTATACACCAGTAAAATGGGCAATCTGGAAGAAATGGACAAATTCCTGGAAACATGTATACTACCAAAACTGAAACAGGAAGAAATAGAAAATTTGAACATACCCATAACCAGTAAAGAAATCGAATTAGTAAACCAAGAAAACAAGAGTCCAGGGCCAGAGGCTTTCCAGGGGAATTCCACCAAACATTTAAAGAAGAGTTGACACCTATTCTTTTGAAGCTGTTCCAAAAAAATAGAAATGGAAGAAAAACTTCCAAACTCTATGAAGCTAGCATTACCTTGATTGCAAAACCAGACAGAGACCCCACTAAAAAGGAGAACTAAAGACCAATTTCCCTGATGAACATGGATGTGAAAATCCTCAACAAGATATTAGCCAACCAGAACCAACAATACATTAAAAAAATTATTCACCACCACCAAGTGTGATTTATACCTGGGATGTAGGTCTGGTTCAATATCCACAAAACAATCAATGTGATTCATCACACCAATAAAAGAAAGGACAAGAACCATATGATCCTCTCAATAGATGCAGAGAAAGCATTTGACAAAATACAGCTTCCTTTCTTGATAAAAATCCTCAAGAAAGTAGGGATAGAAAGAGGATGCCTCAAGGTCATAAAGGCCATATATGAAAGACCCAACACTAATCCCATCCTCAATGGGGAAAAACTGAGAGCTTACTCCCTAAGGTCAGGAACAAGACAGGGATGTCCACTCTCGCCACTGTTATTCAAAATAGTATTAGAAGTCTTAGCTCTGCAATCAGACAACACAAATAAGTAAAAAGGCACCCAAATCGGCCAGGAGGAGGTCAAACTTTCACTCTTTGCAGATGACATGATACTCTATATGGAAAACCCAAAAGATTCCACCAAAAAACTGCTAGAACTGATTCATGAATTCCACAAAGCTGCAGGATATAAAATCAATGCACAGCAATCGGTTGCACTCCTACACACCAACAATAAAGCGACAGAAAGAGAAATCAAGGAATCGATCCCATTTACAGTTGCACAAAAAAACCCATAAAATACCTAGGAATAAATCTAACCAAAGAGGTGAAAAATCGATACACTGAAAACTATAGAAAGCTTATGAAAGAAACTGAAGAAGACACACACACACACACACACACACACAAAATGGAAAAAGATTCCATACTCCTGGATAGGAAGAACAAATATTGTTAAAATGTCGATACTGTCCAAAGCAATCTACATATTCAAAGCAGTCCCTATCAAAATAACACCAGCATTCTTCACAGAGCTAGAACAAAGAATCCTAAAATTTGTACGGAACCAGAAAGACCCCAAATAGCCAAAGCAATCCTGAAAAGAAAACCAAAGCAGGAGGCATCACAACCCCGACTTCAAGCTATACTACAAAGCTGTAATCGTCAGGACAGGATGGTACTGGCACAAGAACAGACACCCAGATCAATAGAACAGAATAGAGAATGCAGAAATGGACCCACAAATGTATGGCCAGCTAATGTTTCACAAAGCAGGAAAGAATATCCAATGGAATAAAGACAGCCTCTTCAGCAAGTGGTGCTGGGAAAACTGGACAGCGACATGCAGAAGAATGAACCTGGACCACTTCCTTACACCATACACAAAAATAAACTCAAAATGGATGAAAGACCTAAATGTAAGACAGGAAGCCATCAAAATCCTCGAGGAGAAAACAGGCAAAAACCTCTTTGATCTTGGCCACAGCAACTTCTTACTCAACACGTCTCTGGAGGCAAGGGAAACAAAAGCAAAAATGAACTATTGGGACCTCATCAAAATAAAAAGCTTCTGCACAGGGAAGGAAACAATCAGCAAAACTAGAAGGCAACTAACAGATGGGACATAGTTTCAACATATTTGCAAACGACATATCAGATAAAGGGTTAGTATCCAAACTCTATAAAGAACTTATAAACTCAACACCCAAAAAACAAATAATCCAGTGAAGAAATGGGCAAAAGGCATGAATAGACACTTCTACAAAGAAGACATCCAGATGGCCAACTGACACATGAAAAAATGCTGAACACCACTCGTCATCAGGGAAATACAAATTAAAACCACAATGAGATACCCCTCACACCTGTCAGAATGGCCAACATTAACAACTCAGGCAACAACAGATGTTCGTGTGGATGCAGAGAAAGAGGATCTCTTTTGTATTGCTGGTGGGAATACAAGGTGGTGCAGCCACTCTGGAAAACAGTATGGAGGCTCCTCAAAAAATTAAAACGAAGACTACCCTATGATCCAGCAAATGCACTACTAGGTATTTATCCGAGGGATATAGGTATGCTGTTTCAAAGAGGCACATGCACCCCAATGTTCATAGCAGCACTATCAACAATAGTCAAAGTATGGAAACAGCCCAAGTGTCCATCAATGAATGGATAAAGAAGATGTGTGTATATATATACACACATCTTCTTTATCCATTCAT